>NC_037668.1:129639519-129944956 GCF_003255815.1 Theropithecus gelada
TATTGTCTCTGTCCTGTGTGGTAGGTTCTATTTAAAGTACTTTGTATGGATTCACTCTGGGGCAAATGAACTCAAGGACTTATCCAAGTTTACACACTGCTAGCAAGAGGCAGAAGCAGGCATATGAACTGTGGCCATTTGGCTCCGGGACTTGAACTCTGAAGCACCACCTACATTATTTTAACAGAGTTGTGTCCACATAGGAGGGAGAGAGCAGTCCCAGAGGGCTCCCTGTGTCACCCTGAAGACTTTCTTCTCCAAATTTTTCCTTTCTTCTTTTTGCCACGTTCCTCACAATGGTCTTTGTAACAATTGTAACAATCCTCTTGCTACATCACATTGGATGGGGTTAACTCATAGCAGTCACATGTCAGTCTGTTTAAGTTCATAGGACTTTTTTTTTTTTTTTTTTTTTGAGATGGAGTCTCACTCTGTCCCCCAGGTTGGAGTGCAGTGGCACAATCTCGGCTCACTGCAAGCTCCGCCTCCCAGGTTCAAAGGATTCTCTTGCCTCAGCCTCCTGAGTAACTGGGACTACAGGTGTGTGCCACCACACCAGCTAAAATTTTTGTATTTTTAGTAGATGGAGTTTCACCATATTGGCCAGGATGGTCTTGATCTCTTGACCTCATGATCCCCAGCCTCGGCCTCCCAAAGTGCTGGGATTACAGGTGTGAGCCACCACACCCAGCCAAGTTCATAAGACTTTTAAGATGGTGAGTTAGGAGAGAATCCAAGGATGCTGGATGGGAGGGAGGACTCCTGGCTTAGAGGGTGGGGAGCGAGAGCAGAGTCTGAGCAGGCACGTCCAGCCTGAAGACATCCTCTGCCTCTTCCCGCTGTGTCTGGGCTTCCACTCCTCTCTGCCCCTTCTCAGGTTGGCCAGGACCCCCTCTGTTTTCCTGTGCTCCATCTGCACTTACTCTGGGCACAGGATCAAGGCTTGGGAGTTTCCCCTTTTTTCCCTACATAAGTACAAGACACCTGTTTGCAGTTGTTTTTTCTGCTTATAGTCTTTCCTCAACAAGATACTTCAGGCATTCCTGAGATCTTACCTTATTTTTAAGAAAAGAAAATGAAGAGGAGGATTTTTATTAATGTCAATATTTTAATCTGAAAGTTATATTACTCACTAAAGAACTTGCAGAAATATAGAAATATATAGCGATAAAAGTCACCCCTAGCTACTTCTAATAGTTCGGGATAATCCCTATATACCATTATAAAACAAGGTGTAGGATTTTAATCCTTATATATGTGTGTGTGTGTATATATATATATGTGTGTGTGTGTGTAAATATATATATATCTGTCACTCGTCACTTGTCAATGCTGATTGAATCAAAGCATTAATGAAGTTAGGTTCTGTGTGGGAGAAAACTAAAATGCGCATCCAAACACATCACCCTGGACTTCCTGCAATCTAAGGAAAGCCTATGTATCTATATATCTATATCTATATATATATCTCTCACATACACACACATACATATATATATGCGCATATATAGATAATTTTGTATGGGTAGAAAAGATTTAAGATTCAGTCTGTATGCACTTGTCACTTCAATCAGTCCAAGTCTATTGACTTCTATGTTGAATGTCTGTCATTGCAGTTGTGTTTTAATCTAAATTGACTGCTTAGGCACTGTTACCCTTTCAACATGTCTTTGTAATATAGGTACAATCTCAAATCCTGCCCAATTCAGTCTTACAAGTTTGCAATTTCTCTGACATCATTCTAATGTGCTAGAACGTAAGGAGATTTCTCTTCTCCTGTGCATTTGCAAGTGTCTCCGTCCCTTAAGTGCATCTATTTTACAGAGCTCTTCCATGTCCTTTCATTCTTATCCCTGTTCAATACCATATTAAGGAACCAAAATGCTAAGAAGGCACATGAGGTCATAATAGGGAAGCCAGTGGAAAAGTTATCATTGTCTGGGGATGAGACAAATACCCCTCCCAGAAAATGTATTATAAATGATGCTACCTTCTCACTGAATGATTGATTTGCTCAGCAGGGTGGATGGAAAGTGACAGAGAAATGCCTGGAAACAGAGTAGTGGTAGAGAGCAAGATGAGTCACGATTCCACCCAATTTTGGACTCTACAATGACCTCAGGGCTTTAGAAGAGTGACTGAAATTAAAATGAGAATCTTTGCATTGTTCTCCTGAACCCTTCATGTGATTTATTTTGAGTAGAGCAGCAACAAAAAATATCGGAAGGAATTATTTATCAATAACTCATTTATTGCAGAGAGTTTTTTCCCCTATTTTAAAAAATCTTTTGCCATCACACTGGATATGTTGTCCCCACTGAACTATAAAATCAGGGAAGGGGAAGCCTTCATTTCTGTGGAGATAATTGGAGTTCAAACATTTCATGTGCTCTAGAGTGAAAAATGCTGAAACTAAATTATATACAAAGAACAAAGGAAGATATGCAGTGTATGTCAACCTTCTCCCTGTGTTGGCTATGAGCCCAATCTGTGAGCTGAAATTAAGCTTTGTCATACCAACACTAAGAGTAAAGAATTATTGAGACTTAAAATGTTCTTGTCAGAGTAAATCTGAGACGATCCGGAGTGGGAAGGAGCATGGGGAATAAAAGTCCCTGGGAGAAATGCATTTTAACAGATACAATTCTGAAACAAATTCAGATTCCCTCTAATCCTTGGCCAGGTCTGGCAATAAATGCATTTAATTTTATATACCAGATCTCTCATACTGATCTTTTCAACTCTTCTGATATATTGATGTCAAGTCCCCATGGTTCATTTTTGGCTTAGGCAAAGGCTCCATCTATGAACTCCAATACCTCCCATACATCAAACTCTTGTTTTTTAACTTTTATTTTAAATTACGAGGTACATGTTCAGGTTTGTTCCATAGGTTAACTTGTGCCATGGGGGTTTCTTGTACGGATTATTTAATCACCCAGGTATTAAGTCTAGTACCCAACAGTTATTTTTCCTGATCCTCTCCCTCCTCCCACCCTACACCCTCCAATAGGGCCCCAGTGTCTGTTGTTCCACTCTATGTGCCCATGTGTTGTCATGATTTAGCTCCCACTTATAACTGAGAACATGAGGTATTTGGTTTTCTGTTCCTGCATTAGTTTGCTAAGGATAATGGCTCCCAGCTCCACCCCTATTCCTACAAAGGACATGATCTCATTATTTTTTATGCCTGCATAGTATTCCATAATGTATATGTACTGCATTTTCTTTATCCAATCTATCATCAATAGGCATTTAGGCTGATTCCATGTCTTTACTATTGTGAATAGTGCTGCAATGAACATAACGTGTGCATGTGTCTTTTCTTTGAGACAGAGTTTCGCTCTATTACTGAGGCTGGAGTGCAGTGACATGATCTCGACTCACTGCAGGCACTGCCTCCCAGATTCAAATGATTCTTGTGCCTCAGCCTCCCAAGTAGCTGGGATGATAGGCACGTGGCTAATTTTTGTATTTTTAGTAAAGACTGAGTTTCACCATGTTGGCCAGGCTGGTCTTGAACTCCTGACCTAAAGTCATCTGCCCACTTTGGTCTTCCAAAGTGGCCCTAGGATTACAGGTGTGAGACACTGCACCCAGCTGCATGTGTCTTTATAATAGAACAATTTATATTCCTTTGGGTATGTACCCAGTAATGGGATTGCTGCATCTAATGGTAGTTCTGCCTTTAGGTCTTTGAGGAATCACAACACTGTCTTCCACAATGGCTAAACTAATTTACACTCCCACCAACAGTGTATAAGTGTTTCTTTTTCTAATGGAGGACTTTTTAACCTTGCCTGTTACTATTGGTTGATTTCAATACCTTAGTTCAGGGGTCAGACTGTAAGCCAAAGATGACCCACCACTCTTTTCAAAAATACAGTTTTACTGGAACACAGCTTGTCAGCCCATTCATTTTAAGATTTTCTATGACTTCTTTTGCACTATAGCAGCGGAATTTAGGAGCAACAGGGACCATATGACCCAGAAAACCAAAATATTCACTGTCTGGTCTTTTACAGAATGTTTTCTGGACATTGCTAGAAATCTAAAATGGTTTGGCAGGGCTGTGTCCCCTTAGAATACCTCAGGGGAGAATGTTTCCTTGCTTTTTCCAGCTTCTAGAGGCTGGCTGCATTCTTCAGTTCGTGGCCTCTCCTTCACCTCATTTTGACCTTGCTTTCCATGGTCACATTTCCTTATCTGACTTTGATCCTCCTGCCTCTCTAAGAACCCTTGTGATTACACTGGGCCCACTTGTGTAATACAGGATCATCTTCCCATCTCGAGATCCTTAACTTTATTGTATCTGCAAAGTCACCTTTGCCATATCAGGCGATATGTTCAAAAGTTTAGGGGATTAGGATGTGGACATCTTTTGGGGCCCATGATTCTCTCTACTACCGATGGTAAATGCTTACTGTCACCTCCATCCAGATATCTTTATCATAACAATTTTATTGATTGCCAAGCACAGAGTACTAAGATGATTTCTTAGTACTTTGTAATGTCTGTTAAAAAACAGTAAGTTTGAAATTTTTTATGGGTATTTTATTTACATTTTGAATGGAAAGCATGAAATACATTTAGCACTTCAAAAAGTAGGATATTTGGGAGATGATTGAATCTTGATTGCATTGGAAACTAAATGAATTATTTACTACATAAGTACAATGCATATTTGCATAAAACAGTTTCTAAATGAGCAAAGTAATTTTCTATGCCATTTTCTAAACAAAAGAGATTGATTTCACATTTTCTAAATACATGACCACTCCCATCACATGCTAGCTATATGGCATTCTCTGAAAGTTATAATACATAAATGCAATCTGATTCATTCAACATGAAATGCACAGTTTTATAAACAATCATTTTGCCATAGAAGATGTTTCTAATTAATCATGTCACTCATACCAGATGCATCTTTCTCCAGTTTCTAAAATGGAAGCTGATCTTTGGTCAGAATAGTATAAGTTTGGTGAGTATATGTGACAAAAAGATTGTCTTAGCAGGTACAACATACCTTCAACAAATTGTTGTTTACTTGTTGAAAATCTGGTGGCAACTTCACATCCTGGAAAAGCCTCTGGGGCCCAAATGGTTTTAGCGTTTGTGGGTGAATATGTTATGTCCCAGAGAATGTTATGCTTTGTTTGGGTGTGTTTATAGTACTTTAACATAATCTCAAGTTACTCTTTCTTTACTTGCACTACAGAGTGTTCCATATCCCTACCTGTCTCTCTTGAGCCTCAGTCATGCCATCCTCTGTTTACCGTAACTCCTGTCTTCCTTGCCTCTTGACCCCAAAGCACTTATTTTGATATAACTCCTATTTAGCATCTGTATGGACGTCTTCTGGCATTTTTTCTGCCTCCCTGACTAAACTAAATGTTCTTTGAAGGCAAAGGTTGCCTTAGATCTGCCTTGCAGACTTCACACTGATCATAACATCCTACGCATAGTAAACACTTAGAAAACTGGTGCTAATGAGATCATCACATTACTCAAGTTTTCTATTCTGGTCCTTCTCATTGTTTCATTTCGTCCCTGTTTATCTCTGGATCAAATTGAAGCTGCTGATTAAATTATTTAAACAAAGCTTTGGCCATGTTGTTTTTTGTTTGTCTTCCCTCCTTTTTTCTTTCCCGTTGGCTGTCCAATGTGCAAGCTCTTCTTTACTATTGGGCACCAAACCCTGTTGCTCCTTACTGTGTCTCTGGCTACTTTCTCCAGGTAATCTTGATGAATTTCCTCTAGCCATTTTCACCTCACCAGGACCATCTAGAGGCCAATTTTATGTTCAGCTTAGTCCTGTAATCATACCTTATTCTTTATTTTGGAAGACAGTGCTCCTGTCTGTAGTTGTGGCTGAAAGGCTAATGCTCAACATCTAATTCTTGACATTTTCCTGGGTCATCATGCTCCTTCCTTGGGGTTCCAAATGCTCCTTGCTTGTAGCTCTATCTGGAAATCTTTTTATTTTGCATTGAATTGTAATGCAGAATAAAATAGAAAAGTTGGTTATTTCTCTACCCTTATTAGATTTTCAGAATTTTGCAAAAAGAGGGGATGGGCACATCTGTGGCTTATCAGCACAGTTCTGGGGACTAGTTCATAGTAGGTACTTAATAGAGATTTGGAATTAAAACAAAACAATCTTTTCCACCCTGGAGCCAAGTTTGTCCTGTGATTAAGGGCTATTTCTACAATTCAAAGAGCTGTTCTCAAATAGTAAAGCTGTCATCTGGATTCACTGCCAACCCAAGGCCTTGCTCAAAATGAATGATTTTGCTCCTTATTTCTTAAAGTATGTTCTCCTAAATTGTTAGGATGATAATCACTGAATACTAAATGGTTCAACAAAGTGTATAATGTGCTTCATATATTGAGAATGTATTTATAGGAATCTTCATAATTTAGCTGTATAAGTTGGGCAAGTTAACCTCTTTGTGTCTAGGTTTTTTATTGTGTAAAATGGGGATAAGTATTGTGGACAAGCCTCACAAGTCCTTTTTTTTTTTTTTTTTTTTTTTTTTTAGTAATTTCTGATAGTTCTACCTTTAATTCCACCACTTTCCTCCGTTCACCAAAGATTTGTTATAATATTTCTGCCATTTACAGGATTCTCCAGGTTTTTCCTACAGATGGAGACAGTTTCTACAGTAGAAAATGGTAATTTATGTGTGATGTGGCCACTAGCTGGCCTTACCAATGTGTCTTTTTCATGCTTTAACTGTAGTCAGGTCAAAAGTTGGAAAATTGAGGTGATGAAATCTGTCTGAGAAGATAGAACTATTATTTTGTGGCAATGTAAGTGATTTTAAAAACAGAAGATGTTAATTGAGGTCCACGTTGTAAGTTAGTAGTTAAACTTCCCTCAGGTTTTACAAAGAGAGTTCAAGACTGACTTAAGATACCTGTCCTGGATCAACATGAAGTGAGACAAAATTAGATTGCCAAGGAGAAGGTGATATATCACCAAAGGGTTAGGGTGCACCTTGTTTGCAGCGATATTTCTTGGGGCAGCTCTTGAAAATGAGCAAAGGTCAAAGTTGTTAATGAAGCTGACCCCACAGGTGTGAGGCTTGTAGGTTTCAGTTCAGTTTTACCCTTCAGAGATCAGTGACAGCCAGCCCTAGAGGCAGCATCTGCAGCCCTATGGGAAAGAGGTCTGATTTAGAACATGTGGGAAAGGAAGAAGTACATTTGAATTTGAAAGTTGACTTAATTATACTCTCTGCTTTCCGAGAGCTTCCCCTTTGCACATCTCACGCTGTTTCTTACCCACACTGCAGAACTATTTTGGCATATGTTTTACCCCAAATGACTGGTTCCTATTTTCAATTTCTGTACCTAGTTGAGAGATACAGATGAGGGGTCAGGAAAGTTATTCTATGGTTTGTAGTCGTGCCAGGCTCAGTCGATATCTTTGACAAGAGCAAGCCTACTGCTCATTTCTGATGTCCCTGTCTGGGGAGCTCAAAGTGCTGTGTAGATGTTGTCTCATTCATTTTACCTGAGGCAAGTTGGAGGCACGCATCAGTGTAAAATTTTCTTTAAAGCTTCATTCATAAGGGTAAGAAATAGATAAAAGGAAAATCCTGCCTATGAGTCAGGAACAGATATATTTAAGAGATGACACTGAAAAAAGCTAAGGTTTTAATAATATTTTTGCTTTATTCTCTTGGGACAGATGAGGAGGATCTAATCACAGGGCAGGCTTCACTGAGGAAGCTGTTATAAAGGGCAAGAATATAGCGCAGAAATCAGTGTTTAGTTTAAAGAGAGCAACTTATAGCTATATATCCATTCAATATATCCCAGAAGATTGGCCATAAATTTAAGACAATATCTCCAAGTTGATTGAACATATATTGCCAGCTTTGCTGCCTCCATTATTTTGTTATTGGCCAATAAACCTCCTATTTTAATTTTTTAGTTTTGGAGGGAATTAACTGGATACACTGTAGAATCTTAAACTTTTATGATGCTGTCTTTTCTGCCACATTATAAAAGTATTAAATTAAGAATCAACAAATGTAAATTACTTTTTGTTCTGCTGCTGTGAACCTTGAGTGGGAGCAATACTAAGAATCTTAGACCTGAGTTCCTTCATGTATAAAATGAGAGGGAGGAACCATATCACCTCTAAGATCCCTTCCAGCTTTGCAGTTTCCAGAAGTAAGAACATGTTCTATTACCTGCCATGAAGGAGAAAACATGGGAGAATATGGGAATCTTCTTTTTTGAAATCTCCTTTGTTTGATTTTTCTCTTTTAAAATCATAGGTATAATTTTAAAAATCTCATTTGAAACTCTCCGTGTTTGTTGTAGAAAAAAGTTAGAAAATATAAATAAGCAAAAATAATTTAAGAACTATGCATAATGTCACTACTCTTGGACAATTACTGTTAACACTTTGGTAGACATTGTTTCTGACTTTTTTTCTGAAAACACACCCATAAGCACACATATCCTTTAGTTACACTAGTGACATCTTGAAGGATAATAAGGCTAAGTGCATTGAGAAAATTTTACCACTAGATGTTCAAGATGTACCAAGCTTGGAAGATGATACACAATAGTCCTTTACTTTCTCCTCTGAGTTATGTGTCAGTTCATCCAGGTTTGCCTCAGATGGGCTCCCTCTGGGCTCCCTTTTTACCATTTTTTTTCTAAATAAAGCACAGAATGAAAGGCCCTGACACCACCTTTTCAAGAGTGGAAACCAATAAACTAGCAGAGAGAAAAATTACTGTAGCCTATTATTATTGTTTATATCAGCAAAAACAAGGTAGTAACTGTCCAATAATTGGGGGTAGGTCAGATAAGTTGTATATCTTTAATGTAACAATATTTGACTATTAAAATGTTATCTATGCGTTTATCAGATGATGTGAAAAGATGTTTATGATTTTTATGTGAAAATATGAGTTTCAAGTTGTATAAAATATGATCACATTTTTCAAATGGATTGTTGAGATAGGGTGTATGTTGAGACACTATTTACATATGTAAATATAAAGCAGGTCAGAGCTCAGAGCTCTTCCTCATCTACTTTCTACTGCTTCCTAGGAATTTTGTGTTTTGTTTTTTCTTATATTGTTATTTGTTGTTACAGTCATTTCATTCTGTTTTGTTTTGTTTGTGCCTTTTTAAGGTAGGAAAAAAGAGAGAGAGAATCTGTTAGACTAGTAAAGTATTAAATTTTTGCTATAAAAGGCATCAATATAATCAAAGGGTTTTTTGCTTGTAAATGTTTAATTCTGAATTTTACAAATGTCCCTTCTAAATAAAGCACAGAATGAAAGGCCCTGACACCACCTTTTCAAAAGTGGAAACCAATAAACTAGCAGAGAGAAAAAAAATTATTATTAATTTAAAAAATTATTCAAAAAGTGTTATAAATTATTAATTATTAATGTCTGGGTTTATAGCCCTTTACACCTGTGTGGAAAATATATAATCAAAGTCATGGCGGACATTACTCACAGATCATGACATTATAGCTGAGCCTCTCGGCACAGTGCTCAATGTATCCACAAATAATTGATTGGAGATGACAAGCTGGTTGAAGTCTAGGCTACTCTATCTCTGTGAGTCTTCCTATTGCTAAAAACGGGAATGGAGACAGGTTGGGGGAAATGGCAGATACAAGGCAGGACTAAATTGCAGCTCCCATTCAGACAGACAGAGCAGCATGTGGAGACTCACATAGTGATCTTTTGCTCCTAGAACTATCACAGGAACATACCAGGAAAGCTGAGAGAATTCACAGATCCTCTGAAGGAAGTGAATCCCTCTTGCAGGCCCCAAGAGACAGTCAAAAAACTGTGAGTGCCCAAAGGGTGAAAGTGTGAAAGGGGGATCATCCACTCGCAAACACACACTCCCACTGGGGAAGCTGAAGGTCCAGATCACGAGAGAAGGATTTGACTTTACCTGGGGTTGAGACAATTCTAGAGAGCTAAGCAAAATACAAGGGTAGAAGAAGCAGCGAGAAGAGCCCTGTGGCTGTCTTGGTCCCCAGGGAAGCCATTTCTGACTTTGTCTCACAGAGGTCCTTGGGGAAGGCTGCCAGAGGAACTGGCAAAAGACCAGGGGGAGAAGGAAACTTTCAGCTGAACTTTGTAACAGCTTCAACTGAACACAAAGTTTCCTGAATGGAACTTGAGAGAGGGGTGAATTTGGAGTGCAGACACAGCACAGAAGCTGTGGCAGGTGGGGAGCCATGAAACCTGAAAGCCCTGCTTGCTTTTATAGTTGGGAGGCTGGTAGCCTGGAGCAAGTTATCAGCCCTGTTCACCCACTGCCTGGAAACAAACTTGGTGCTGTAGATAGGGGCACAGCAATCATGAGATTGGTCTTTGGGATATGTAGGAGCTGGGTGAGGCCTGTAACTGCTGGATTTCCCCTGCTTCCCTTGTGGCTGGGCATGGTAGTGTGTTCCTGTAGTTCCAGCTACTTGAGTAGCTGAGGTGAGAGAATCGCTTGAGCCTGGCAAGTCGAAGCTGCAGTAAGCCATGATAGTGCCATTGTACTCCAGCTAGAGTGACAGGAGTGTGACTGCCTTAACAAAAAAAGGGAGGGCAGGGCCACCATGGTGGCATGTCCAGCCAAAGGAACAAAGCAGTTCCACTGAGCCAAGGAAGTGACACTGCCACCCCTGCAGGTCTGGAAGAGTGGACATTGAGCCAATCAGGATCATTCTTGAGCTTTAACAGCTAATGGAATTTGCCTTGCTAGGTTTTAGAATTGCTTGAGACTTATAATCTCTTCCTCATTTCCTATTTCTCCCTTTTGGAAATGGTGATATCTATCCTATGCTTGCCACTACATCGTATTTTGTAAGCACATAAGTTTCCTGGTTTCACCGATTCACAACTGCAGAGGAATTTTGCCTCAGGATGAATTGTACCTCAAGTCTTACCCCATATCTGACTTAGATGATGTTTAAATGAAAGTCTAAACCTTAAATTTCGGAGTTGATGATGGAATGAATTAAGATTTTTGAGGCTTTCATGATAGAAGGAACGTATTTCGCATACGTGGAGGACATTAACTTTGAGGAGCCAAGAGTGGAATGTTATGGGCTGAGTGCTTGTCAACTGAGCTAAGGCAGTTGGTACGTTATTGCTATAGTTAAGAATCAAGTTTCAGAATTTACCCTGAAAGATATTCATTTGGCTAAACCTGAAAAAAATGTTTTTATTTGAGAGTAAGAGATTTTGAAAAGTTGTGATTAACTTTGCTTGTAGGTACGTCACCTGAACAAATCACAGAATCATGAGATTGACAGGTAATAAAGGAACCCGTTCACTTAGTTCAGCCCCCTAACAATGGAGTAATAATATTTTCCAAATGTCACACAGGCTTTTCCATAAATTATTTGTGAAAGATTTTTTAATATATGAAACTTAGATCTACCCAACTATAACTTCCATCCATAAAAGCCAGTTCTGCTGTCTTTACCAAACAAAACAATGCTGTTCTTTCCTCCCCTTCATTCATCTTTTCAGATGCTGTAATAATTAATTTCATGTGCTAACCTGTCTGGGGCATGGTGCCCAGATATTGAGTTAAACATTTTGGGTGTTTCTGTGGGGTTGTTTTTGGATGAAATGTAAGTTTAAATCGGGGAGTTTGTGGTAAAGCAGAGTGCTCACTATAATGTGGGTGGGACTTATCCAATCAGTGAAAGGCCCAAATAGAGCAAAAGGCTGACCTCTGAGCAAGAGAAAATTCTCCAGCAGACTGCCTCAGACTTCATCTGCAACATTGCCTGGTACTGGTTCTACAGTAGATTGCCTTTCAACTTGAATTGCAACATTTTCCTGAGTCCCCAGCCTACTGGCCTCGCCTATCAGATTTTGGACTTGCCAAACCTCTACAGTTGTGTGAACCAGTTCCTTACAATAAATATCTTTCCATATATACACACATTCTATTGGTTCTGCTTCTCTGGTGAACCCTGAAGAACATAGATGTATTATATGTCTTCCCTTTTGAAAGCTATCCATTAACTTCCCATCTCAGCCTTGAAAACACATAATTCTTACAAAGACTTTAAAGTTCTACATGATTGTTCTCTCATTTATGCCACCTCAAAGCCCCCCATCAATAGCTCTCTGGCTTTGTACTCCTGCTTTCCCCCTCAATTAATCTAATTTAGTTATGCTGGCCTCTTAGCGTGTCTATCTCAATGTTGTTGCATTTGTAATTCTCTCTGATTGAATGTTGCTCTCTCAGATATCCTTAAGGCTGGGTCTTTGATTTTCTTTATGTCTTTATTTAATTATCATTTTCTCAGTAAAGCTCTTCTTAGTTATTCTTTAAAAAATTTAATGCGCTCTTCCAACGTTTCCTATTCTCTTTTCTACTGTATTTTTTTCTTAGCACCAACAATAGTTCATTATGTTATATAGTTTGCTTTTCATCTTGCTTATCATTTGCTGAAATTCTTTTCTATTCTAATGCTATATTCTCAACACCTAGGATAGTGATATAATAGGGGGTCTATTAATATTTGTCAAATAAAAGAATGAATGAGAATGTCAGATTATTTTTGAAGATTTTAGGTTGACTAAATATTCACATTGAACACAACATTTTTGCTTGACTTTGGCATTTTTATAAACTGTTACTTATTTTGAAATTAAAATATACTGCATATCAAATGTGTACCTTAAGTAGTAGTCTTCTCCCCTTCTTAATCTACTGCCACATGCTGTTATTCAATCAATAAGGTGTCTCATAATCAAAAGAACTAGAAAATAATGAGTTTTTATATGACAATTCTGATTATGACAGTAGTTACGTGTGTTAAGAATTTTGAAGGGCCTGAGATTTGTGTGGAGAACTGGAATAAAATACCTTTAACGGGAACTATTGATTATTACATCATAAAATTCAAAAATATTGTTTGTTATAATCAACCATACAAAGAAAAAATGTGGCAAGATGCCTCTAGTCTTATTTATGTATTAATTTTTGTCCTGGCCTTCTCATATTGACTCTGATTCAGCTAAGGATAGTATAAATATAGCAGTAGATAATATAAGACTTCAGACAGATCACTATTGTGGTGAGGGTGTGAAATGTACTGTGGGTAAAAACTCTGCTGAAATTATTAGGAAAATTTCAAGAGTGCAAGATTTTATTATCAATTTTATAAGATATTGTCATATAATAACTGACATATACATTTATTCCAAATTCTTCTCATTTCTTAATATTACTTCTGCTGAAAGAGTGTTTTTCAATTCTGTGTGCTAATTTAATCTTTCCCTTCTAAAATTAAGTAATTGGGGATGTTTTTCTAATTCTGTCATAAAATTTCCTTTGCTGTAAAATTTTTACACATAAACTTTAAATATTATGCTTCAAACTTAATGCATTAAAATTATAAAATGAGGCAGGTTAATTCTTGCGGAAGGCTGGAATGACCATAGAGAAATATGCCTGAATTCAGTAATTTGATATTGCAAAAATTCTATGCTTTACTCAAATATGCCATTGCTTTTGTCAAGGACTCCTTCTATTCAGGATCTGTGTGTAGAAAGTTAAACCATGACTAATTTGAGTCTTTCTCTTTTGGGGTAGTCCCACTGAACACTTTTGTCTAGACTACTATCCTCTAGGCTAGATTAGAATGGAATTGAGGTTAGTATAGAGAATGGTTATGGAGCTCCTTGCTGATGTTCTCCCTGAATTTTATCTCATGTGGAATGCTCAGTGGAATAGAGAGCTATAGATTCCACAGATATAGATGTGAAGGATGTGGAATTTCCTCAACTGAATTGTGATTTGGTAGGTCTCTGCCGCAGACCTTGCTACTGCACCAAGTGTTGTGATGAGTAGGATTTATTATAGGAGTATTTTCAAAGAGTGGTGCTCAGACTACATTGATTAGCCAGGGTTCTCTTAGAGGGACAGAAAGAATAGTGTATATATCTCATATATTTGTGTGTGTGTGTATATAGATATACACACATACACACACAGACATATATATATGAGTAAACAGAGTAAACATACAACCTACAGAATGGGAGAAATTTTTTGCAAAGTATTCACATATATATGGGACATATATATATGGGAATATACATATGGGAATATATGTATATACTTTATATATATACTTTATATAGAGAGAGTTTATATATATACATATATATCTATATATAGATATATATATATAGATATATATATAGATATATATATCTATATATAGATATATATGTATATATAGAGATATATATACATATATATCTATATATGTGTGTGTATATATAGATATATATGTGTATATATGTAGATATATATGTGTATATATATAGATATATATATATGAGTTTAGTAAGTATTAGCTTACACAAACACAAGGTCCCACAGTAGGCTGTCTGCAAGCTGGGGAGCAAGAAGAGCCAGTTTAAGTCCCAAAACTGAAGAACTTGGAGTCCAACTTTGAAGGGCAGAAAGCATCCAGCACAGAAGAAAGATGTAGGTTGGGAGGCTGGACCAGTCTCTTCTTTTCGTATTTTTCTGCCTGCTTTATATTCGTTCATAGCTGATTAGATTGTGCCTGCCAGATTAAGACTGAATCTGTCTTCCCCAGCCCACTAACTCAAATGGTAGTCTCTTTTGCAACACCCTCACAGACACACCCAGGATCAATACTTTGTGTCCTTCAATCCAATCAAATTGACACTTAGTATTAACCATCATGCTACCTGTGTCAGAATCTCATGGGTTTCTTATGGAGTCACAAAAGACCTCATATAGTCAAGGCAATCTTGAGCAAAGAAAAAAGTTGGAGGCATCACACTTCCTGACTTCAAATTATATTACAAAGCTACAGTAGTTGAAACAGTATGGTAATGGCATAAAAAAAGGCAGATAAACCAATGAAATAGAATCAACAGCCCAGAAATAAACCCATGCATATATAATCAGCTAATCTTTGACAAGGACAACAAGGATACACAATGTGGAAAGGATAGTTCCTTTAATAAATGGTGTTGGGAAAACTGAATATCATATGCAAAAGAATGAATTTAGACCTTTATTTTACACTATACACAAAAATAACTTAAAATAGATTAAAGATTTAAACATGAGATCTTAATCTGTAAAACCCCTACAAGAAAACATAGGGAAAAATTCCTTAATATTGGTCTTGGTATGGATCTTGTTTTAAAAACTTTTTTATGTTCAGAGGTACATGTGCAGGATGTGCAGGTTTGTTACATAATTAAAGGTGCATCCTGGGAGCTTGTTATACAGATTATTTCATCATCCAGGTATTAAGCCTAGTACCCATAGTTGTTTTTCCTGAATCTCTTCCTCCTTCTACCTTCCACCCTTCTATAGGCCCCAATGTGTGTTGTTTCCCTCCGTGTTTTCTCATCATTGAGCTCCCATTTATAAGTGAGAACATGAGGTATTTGGTTTTCTTTTCCTGTGTTAGTTTGCTAGGGATAGTGGCCTCCAGCTTCATTTATGTCCCTGCAAAGGACATAATCTTGTTTTTTTATGGCTGCATAGTATTCCATGGTGTATATGTACCATACTTTTTATATCCAGCCTATAATTGGTGGGCATTTGGGTTGATTCCATGTCTTTGCCATTGTGAATAGTGTTGCCATAAACATACATGTGCATATGTCTTCATAACAGAATGATTTACGTTTCTTTGGGTATATACCCAGTAATGGGCTTGCTAGGTTGAATGGTATTTCTGTCTTTAGGTCCTTGAGGACTTGCCACACTGTCTTCCACAATGATTGAACTAATTTACACTCCCACCAACAGTGTATAAGCATTCCTTTTTCTTCACGACCTCACCAGCATCTGTTACTCTTTTGACTTTTTAATAATAACCATTCTGACTGGCGTGAGATGGTATCTCATTGTGGTTTTGATTGGCATTTCTCTAATAATGGGTGATGTTGAGCTTTTGTTCATATGATTTTTGGCCACATATATGTCTTCTTTTGAGAAGTGTCTGTTCATGTCTTTTACCCACTTTTTGATCGTGTTTTTTTTCTTGTAAATTTGTTTATATTCCTTATTGATCCTGGATATTAGACTTTAGTCAGATGCATAGTTTGCAAAATATTTCTCCTATTCTGTAGGTTGTCTGTTTACTCTGCTGATAGTTTCTTTTGCTGTGCAGAAACTCTTTAGTTTAATTAGATCCCATTTGTCAATTTCTATTTTTGTTACGATTGCTTTTGGCATCTTTGTCATGAAATCTTTGCCAGTGCCTATGTCCTTAATGGTATTGCCTAGGTTGTCATCTAGGGTTCTTATAGTTTTTGGTTTTACATTTAAGTCTTTAATCCATCTTGAGTTAATTTTTGTATATGGTATAAGGAAGGGGTCCAATTTCGGTTTTCAGCATTTGGATAGCCAGTTCTCCCAGCACCATTTATTGAATAGTTAATCCTTTCTCCATTGCTTGTTTTTGTCAGGTTTGTCAAAGATCAGATGGTTGTAGCAGTGTGGTCTAATTTCTGGGTTCTCTATTCTGTTCCATTGGTCTATCTGTTTGTTCTTGTATCAGTACTATGTTGTTTTGGTTACTGTAGCCTGTAGTATAGTTTGAAGTCAGGTAGCATGATGCCTCCAGCTTTGTTCTTTTTGCTTGGGATTGCCTTGGCTATTCGCGTTCTTTTCTGGTTCCATATGAATTTTAAAATAGTTTTCTCTAGTTCTATAAAGAATGTCAATGGTAGTTTAATGGAAATAGTTTAATGGTAGCTTAATAGGAATAACAGTTTAACCTATTAAATAGTTTAATGGTAGTTTGATGGGAATAGCATTGAATCTATAAATTGCTGTGGGCAGTATGACATTTTTTGTGAAATTAATTCTTCCTATCCATGAGGATAAAATGTTTTCATTTGTTTGTGTCATCTCTGATTTCTTTCAGCAATAGTTTATAGTTCTCCTTGTAGAGGTCTTTCACCTCCTTTGTTACCTGTATTCCTAGGTATTTTATTCTTTTTGTGGCAATTGTGAATGGGAGTTTAATCAATCAAACTCTCAGCTTGACTGTTGTTGGTATATAAGAATGCTAGTGAGTTTTGCACATTGATTTTGTATCCTGAGACTTTGCTGAAGTTGTTTGTCAGCTTAAAAAGCTTTTGTGGGGAGACACTGGGTTTTCTAGATATAGGATCATATCATATACAAGCAGGGATAGTTTGACTTCCTCTCTTTTTATTTGAATGCCTTTATTTCTCTCTCTTTCCTGATTGGCCTGGCCAGAACTCCCAACACTATGTTGAATAGGAGTGGTGAGAGAGGGTATCCTTGTCTTGTGCTAGTATTCAAGGGGAATGCTTTCAGCTTTTGCCCATTCAATATGATATTGGCTGTGGGTTTGTCATATATGGCTCTTATTATTTTGAGGTATATTCCTTCAATATCTAGTTTATCAAGAATTTTTACATGAAGGGATATTGAATTTTATTGGAAGCCATTTCGGCATGTATTGAGATAATCATGTGGTTTTTGTCTTTAGTTCTGTTTATGTGATGAATCACATTTATTGATTTGTGTATGTTAAACCAACCCTGTATCCCAAGGATGGAGCCTACTTGATCATGGTGGAAAGCTTTTTGATGTGCTGCTGGATTTTGTTTTCCAGTATTTTGTGAGGATTTTTGCATTGATGTTCATCAAGGATATTGCCCTGAAGTTTTCTTTTTTTGTTGTATCTCTGACAGGTTTTGGTGTCAGGATGATGCTCGCCTCATAGAATGGGTTAGGGAGGAGTCCCTCATTTTTAAATTTTTGGAATAGTTTCAGTAGGAATGGTCCCAGCTCTTTGTACATCTGGTAGAATTCAGCTGTGACTCTGTCTGGTGCTGTGCTTTTTTTTTTCCTTCTTCTTTGGTTGGTAGGCTAATTATTACTGCTTCAATTTCAGAACTTGTTATTGATCTGTTCAGGGATTCAATTTCTTCCTGGCTCAATCTTGGGAGGGTGTTTGTGTCCAGGAATTTATTTATCTCTTCTAGGTTTTCTACTTTGTTTACGTAGGGATGTTCATAGTACTTTTTGATGGTTGCTTTTATGTCTGTGGGGGTCAGTAGTAATATTCGTTTTGTTATTTCTAAGTGTGTTTATTTGCATAGTCCCTTTTCTTCTTTATTAGCTTACCTAGTGGCCTATTTTATTAATTTTTTTTTTAAAAAAACAACTCCTGGGTTTTTTGATCTTTTAAATAATTTTTCACATTTCAATTTCCTTTACTTCAGCTCTGATTTTTGTTATTTCTCATCTTCTTCTAGCTTTGGGTTTGATTTGTTCTTCCTTCTCTAATTCTTTCCATTGTGAAGTTAGGTTAATTTGACATCTTTCTAATTTTTTGATGTGGGCATTTAGTGCTATTAATTTCCCTCTTCACACTGCCTTAGCTGAGTCCCAGAGATTCTAGTGTGTTGTACCTTTGTTCTTATTAGTTTCAAAGAACTTCTTGATTTCTGCCTTAATTTCATTATTTACCCAAAGGACATTCAGGAGCAGTTTACTCAATTTCCAAGTAATTTGTATGGTTTTGAGTGAAGTTTTTAGTCCTAAGTTCTAATTTGATTGAATTGCACTGTAGTCCAAGAGACTGTTATGATTTCAGTTCTTTTGCATTTGCTGAGGAGTGTTCTACCTATGATTATGCAATCAATTTTAGAGTAAATGACATGTGGCAATGAGAAGAATGTATATTCTGTTGTTTTGGGGTGCAGAGTTCTGTAGATACCTATCAGGTCCCTTTGATCCAGAGCTGAATTAAGGTCCTGAATACCTTTGTTAATCTTCTGTCTCAGTGATCTAATATTTTCAGTGGGATGATAAAGTCTCTCGCTATTATTATGTGGGTGTCTAAGTCTCTTTGAAGGTCTCTAAGAGCTTGCTTTATGAATGTGGGTGCTCTTGTATTGGGTGCATGTGTATTTAGGATAGTTAGCTCTTCTTGTTGAATTAAACACTTTACCATTAAGTAATGCCCTTCTTTGTCTCTTTTGGTCTTTGTTGGTTTAAAGTCTGTTTTGTTAGAAACTAGGATTGCAACCCTTGCTTTTTTCTGTTTTCCATTTGCTTGGTAAATTTTCCTCCATCCCTTTATTTTGAGCCTGTATGTTTTTGCATGTGAGATGGGTCTCTTGAAGACAGCATACCAATGGGTCCTGGTTCTTTATCCAGCTTTCTGCTCTGTGTCTTTTAATTGGGGCATTTAACCCATTTACATTTAAGGTTTGTATTATTATGTATGGATTTGATCCTGTCATTTTGGTGCTAGCTGGTTATTTTGCAGACTTGTTTATGTGAATGCTTCATAATATCACTGGTCTGTGTACTTCAGTTTGTTTTTGTAGTGACTGTTATGAGTTTTCCTTTCCATATTTGGTGCTCCCTTCAGGAGCTCTTGTAAGGCAGGTCTGGTGGTAATGAATTCCCTCAGCATTTGCTTCTCTGAAAAGGATGTTATCTCTCCTTTGCTTATGAAGCCTAGTTTGGCCAGATATGAAGATTTCCTGAGGTCCTTGTAGATTTGAAGATGGTCTTTGTATATGTTTGTGTGCATGATTGTGTGAGTGTGTTTGTGGAGATGTAGGTGGTGCTTCTTGATTACTATATGTTGTCATGGTTACCACTAAGGTCCTTCTCACATATTCTGTTTAATCAATCTCTGAGGGATTTATTAATACTAAGCAAACTATCAAGAGGTTGTTTTGTAATTTGGAAAGTTAATATTACTTTACAATGGGAGATATTTTTGGTTCACTATATTTGAGGTTTCTCTGTGGCTGTATCTACTTAAGAAACTAAATGGCATAAGCAAATATAGCTTGTATATTTGAGGTTTCTCTGTGGCTGTATCTACTTAAGAAACTAAATGGCATAAGCAAATATAGCTTGAAAATCAGACTTAGAGCAAAAAAAATAAATGTTCTTTGGAAATAACTTTGACCAATGAATATTAGCCTGGTAAAGTCTCATTTTGTTTTCTAGATTTTTTTGATTACATAATTTGGATTTTTAAAAAAGAAAACTAGACTGTATTATTCACTGGACATGGCTTGGGAAACTGATAAAATATTTGTTTTCAAACTTTCCTTTTTGTAGTGCCTGCATTGGCCCAAAATTCAACTCTTATTTCAGTTTTCTACCTCACTGCAATACCTTCTGGATATCTTTACAATGTCAACATCCAATTTCACAGTGAGTACCTTTTCAATGGACTGTCTCTTAATTGCTTCTAGAATGTTTTCTAAGTGCCAAAGGATCTTATTTATTTTGTGTGAATTGCTTTTAGTCTCAGAGAATGTGTCCTTTTTATGTTCTTGATCTTTCTGTTTTCTAATTTTTAGGATCCAGAGTTAAGAATATAAGAGTATTTTACTCTTGGACCTTAAATGGTCACTGTCTACTCTCTAGATGAGGTATAATGCACACCATTCTTAAAGCTGGCAGTGTATTTATATGCACATTTTACATAACCATTGCAATTATCTTATAATCTAGACTAAAAAATGAAAGTTCATTCTGTAACCATAGAAAACATTTTGTTTTTTTAGCATGTGCACTAAAAACCATAGACTTTTAAATTCTCTTCTTTTCCTTTCTAAGTGCTCTCATCTACAATAAAATCTGATTTAGGAGAATGGAAACTATTAAAGTAAAACCAATCAACAACTAAAAATATTTTGTAGAGGAAAGGTAGGAATTCCTTAATGGTTTCTGATTATAAGCACCTTTAGAATAGTTCATAATGCTACATATAAAATTAAAGAATGATAGTAGTTTTCCTAAATGAGTCAATAGATAGATATTTTCTTTAGTTTAACAGATGGAATTTTCTTCCAGAATTCAGATTTAAAACTACTTTTTTTCTTTGAGACAGGGTCTTGCTCTGTTGCCCAGGCTGGAGTGTAGTAGTATGATCTCAGCTCACTCCAGCTGTGACCTCCTGAGCTCAAATAATCCTCTTGCCTCAGCCTCCCAAGTAGCTGGGACCACAAGTGTGCAAGATCATGCCCAACTAATTTTAATTTTTTTTTAGAGATCAGGTCTCACCATGTTGCCCAGGCTCATCTCAAACTCCTGGGCTCAAGGGATCCTTTCACCTTGGCCTCCCGAAGTGCTGGGATTACACGTGTGAACTCCTGCACCCAGCCTAAAACTAAAACATTTTCTTTAGCACTCAACCTGAGTTCAATCAACCATTTTGAAACCCTAAAAGCAAACAACAACAACAAAACAAGTGCCATCAAAGTCTTATTGTCCTGACGTAGCTCTAATATTGTTATAAACACATACTATACACACACTATGCATACCATGGACACTTATACATCTTCTTTCAGATGCCCATATTTTTTTTTAATTTGGTTTTACTGTATAATAAAAACACTCAGGACATACAACCCCTCCTCACAATAAAACACCATTTCTCATTTTAAATAATTATACTTTATATTTGTAGGTGCATTAGCACTTAAAAAGTCATGAGTTGTCATGAGCTTTATACGAAGTAATGTGTGGAAAATTCTTCAGAATATTAGTCGTTATAGTATATTCTCAAGCTCAGTGCTTCCAAATCTGTCCATCAGATTCCCTTGAGATGTTTACTTTTAAAAATGCTCTCCAGGTGATTCTGATGATCAGTTAGAAAGGGGAACAACTTCTTCTTTTAAAATTTAATTTAATTTTAAGTTCCAGAATGCATGTGCAGGACATGCAGATTTGTTACATAGATAAACGTGTGCCATGGTGGTTTGCTGCATCTATTAACCCATCACCTAGGTATTAAGCCCCATATGCATTAGCTATTTATCCTGATGCTCTCCCTCTCCCCCAACCTCCAACACATCCCAATGTGTGGGGAACAACTTCTTAAGTCCCACTCCCAGGGAATAAACTGATTGGACATGTCAGGACACTGTGGCTGTGTATTTGATCTAAATGCATTCCCTACTGCCTTCCTTCAGTTGTAAAGTCTTATTCTTGTAAAGACAGCGTCGTAATATTAATTATCTTTTCTGGTTACCTTTTATCTGTAGGTGATATATTAGATGCTGTTGAGCATTATCTAAATGTAAGGGACGTATTATTATCACCATTTTAAGGCTAGGTTGTTGAGGTTCAGGGAGAATAACTTTCTCGAACTGCCATTGAATAAGTTAATTCGGTTAACTTGAGGGTGATTATTAGTTCACTAATGAGGGTGATCAGGAGTAACTGAAGCATCTTCAAGTCCTGTCATCAAGAGTCACCTTCCAAAATGAAAGATGCACAGGTCCTTTTATTTAAAAAGTCTTTAGAAAATTTCCGTACACACACAAACACACACACACACACACACACACACACAGAACTATTTTTAAAAACCTGAGAATTAATGGTTTTAAAACTTCTATTCAGTAGAATAATTTATTTATGCAATTGAACAACAACTTTAAAGGATTTTCCAGACGTTATTTTCTCCAAACCTTAAATATTTTTTTCATTCTGTGAAGAAACACTTGCTTTTTAAAAGGCGGAAGGTTTGAGTAACATACTTTGCTTTGATCCCATTTTCTGCCTGGGGAAGAGCATTTCTTATCTATCATTTGATGCATAAAATTTTATTGTTACTCCAGAGTTAGAGGAGGAGAAAAATAACCGAGGACAACTTCAATTTGCAAGAGTACCCAAGGGCTGGGAAGGAGAAGATATAAGATGATTCTAGACTTGAACATTATATTTTATGTTCAAAGTATCCTCGAGATACTACGAATTTGTTTACACACTTAGCTTAACTTTGAAAGGACAACCTTAAATCAAGAAAATAGTTTTAATTTTACTGTGCCTAGTTCAAAGCAATGTCTTGAAGTCAGCTATAATTTGCGCAGAACAGTAATAGTTACAGCAGGTGCAGCTATTCCTTCAGCCTGACCAGGGTCTGGTTGTCTGCAAGTTACTGAATCACTCTTGTCAATAAGACCAGTGATCCCTGTCTCACAACAGAAATTCCAAAAATCAGTGCATCATATATTACTTCCTTGGAAAGCAGCACTGAAGATCTATCAGTCAATAGCAACTACAACAGGAACTGTTCATGTCACCTGTTTCTCCCCATCCTCTCCATCTCTCATAGCCTGAAGAAGAGAAGCCTGAGTTAGTGGCTCCTCAGTGAGCTCTGCTTATCTGCCAACTGGCTGTAACAACAGTCAGTAAATGCTTACTGAATGTTAATAATGAGCCTGGCATTGTGCCAGCTGTAGGCTTCCGTCACATGTCCTTTGCATTTGTCATTATCTATCACTACAGTGTAAGTACCACAACAGATGGAAACTTCTCTGTCTTGTTATTAGAATATACTCACAATATTTGTTAAATAAGTGAGAGACTCAGGATACAAAGGTAGAATAAAAGCAGACGTGGTTCCTGCTCTCATAGGCTGCTTGCAGTTTAGTGACGGAAATGGACATTAATCAGAGTCTTACAAATGAATGCAAATTTACAACTATGATAAATGTGAATAAGAGACTTAGGAAAGAGATAACCTCAAAATGAAGGTCACACTAAGGTTCCTGATAAAGGGCAACACGGTGAGATAAACTCTAAAAGAAGAGGCAAAAGAGAAATGATATGGGTAGGGAGATTGTCTGAGTCCAAGGAAGTTGTCTCAAGGCCATATTGCTGGAGGAAAATGCTTATTCAAGAAAAAAAAAAGCCAGTGTGGTGGGGTAGCAGAGGGAAAGTGAAAGGATGGTCTTCATATGAGGCTGGGTAGGCAGGTGGGATCCAGACAAAGGCAGGATCCTGTAGACAATGTCAAGCATTTGGATCTTTAGCTTGAGATTGACAGGAAGCCCCTAGATGAGTTTTAATCAGTAATAAAATGAGCAGATTTGCACTTTGGAAAAGATCACTCTGCATTGTAGAGAATGGACAAGTGATGGTTTAAATGGAAAAATTATTGCCACAATTCAGTCAAGAGATGTGACCAGCTTGGATTAGGATACAACAGAGGAGACGTAATGCAGTGAACAGATTTGGAAGATATTTTGGAAGTCAAATTGACAAGATATGGTTTTAGAGTCAATATCAGGAGTGAGAAAGAGGGAAGAGTCAGGGATGACTCCTAAATTTCTGGCTTGCTTACCAGAGTGCAAGCTCATGTTGTTCACTGATAATGATCACACTAGAAGAAAACCAGGTATGGAGGTGTAGTGTGGGGCTGGATGCAATGAGTTCAGTTTTGTGTTATGCTGTGCCTGAAGTGCCTTTGAGATAGCCAAGCAGGAACATTTAGTAGAAAATGGGTATAACTGGTTATATGAGTCTTGAAGTCCCAGGAAAGGTCTGTGCCAGAGAAATATTAACACATGTGTGACTCTTGTGTAAATAGATGAAAATTGAAACCATTGATACGGGTATAATTGCCTGAATATAGAAATTGAAAAGAGAGACAGGTTAAGACTGAAATTTGAGGAAGTTTCATCATTTAATGCAATGTAATTATTGAAAAAAGAAGAATGATTGTGTAAATTAGAGAAAGAAGAAACTGCAGAGACTAGAAGTAAACTAGGAGATGGTTGTGTGATGAAAACCAAGGGAAGTTTCACCCACGTCAAAAGCTGTGGAGAGATGGAAAAAAATCACATATCTGTTTTCCTCAACGTGTAACTTATGTTCACTATCTGTTATACCCAGAGTAACAAAGTTGGACTAATAGTTGGTTTTTAACAAATAATTTTGGAATTAATGAATAAGTATTGAACACGAGATATGAAATCTTCAAGGAAGACATAGGCCATCAAGGGAAAATGGGAGAAGTCATCATAAAATGTGGGAGTTGGGAGAAGAGTGACGATTTCCACAAATATATCCATCATGTTATTTGTGGTCAATTATTAGGGTTAGACTTAAAACCCTGACTAGATCACCTTTCCTCTATATTATGTGGATATGATGGTAAACTTCTGAAAAAACAACCTGGTCAAGAACATGAGTGGAATCTTACATCATTGGGGAAGACTTACAGAACAAATAAGGCACAGGTGTGCAAGGCTGATCTTCGTGGAGCACTTTTTGACTTTGATCCTTAGGGAATTTCATCGTTGCTGCTCTGTGGCCATTTTGAGTTATAGGTTTCAGAATGAAATAAAATGCTGCTTTGGCTAAATATGCATTTATTTTAATTACTCTAGCAAAGACTTAAATTCTACATGGTATGCACTGTCTATAAGAATGCCCAAGTGTCACCGGCTTAGCCCAGAGGAACTTAAGTCTCATTCATGCAGCATTTCTGTGCAAGTGTTTGGTGGGTGGCTCTCTCTGGGGTGACTTATGAACTCTGTCTGGTGGCTGCACTGTCTTTCGGAGCTGTGGAGGCCTATGCTGAATTCTCTGCTTCCAGCCAGCCAGAGAGTGGAAACGGAGCATTATGAAATATTGTTGGGGTGCTGGGCTAGAAGTAGCATCCATCTCTTCCACTCATATTCCATCAATTAGAACGCAGTCATGTGGCTACACTTTATTGCCAGGGAGGCTGGAGAATTTGTCTGGCCATGTACCTGACCTGAGTGGAATGGAAAATAGATTTGTTAAACCTGTCCACCTCTCTCCACAGGGCCTTTTCCTCTGTGTTCTGCCAGTTTAAGGAACTAATTAAGCCCTGTTACCTTCCTTGTCAGAGAATGATATTTCTTTGGGTTTAACGTGTTTTCTTTAAACTGTTTCTGACTGTCTTAACTTTTACTTGAATGCCTTCTCTCCTCAAGGAAGAGAAAAACATGACTTAGAGTTGATTTCCCAGGATTGTCTCCTGATTGTCTTATAGCCAAGAGGACCCAACCTCTGGTGATCAAGTAGCCAAAACTACTTTTCTCTGGCTTTACCTTTGGGGTTACTTTAAAAAGTATTTTTATGGGTTCTACTTCAACAACGTTTTGGGGAAAATGTTTACAGTTCAACAGTTTAGCTTTCGTTAAAAACATTGTTTTCCAACTTTCGGAAGCATCTAGATCGCCTGGTGAGCTGGCCCCATCCCCAGACCTCCTGATTCTCTAGGTCTGGGGTGGGGGCTGAGAATTTGCATTTCTTCATTTTTTATTTTCTATTTTATTTTATTTTGTATTATACTTTAAGTTCTAGGGTACATGTGGATAACGTGCAGGTTTGTTACATATGTATACCTGTGCCATGTTGGCGTGCTGCACCCATCAACTCATCAGCACCCATCAACTCGTCATTTACATCAGGTATAACTCCCAACGCAATCCCTCCCTCCTCCCCCCTCCCAGTGATAGGCCCTTTCTAATAAATTCCCAAGTGATCCTCATATTGCTGGTTCAGGATGACACTTTGAAATTCGTTGCTCCAAAATAAACTCTAAAATAAAAATCCTATCTTCTAAACCTGAAATTTAATTCATATGGGAAAATAACACCATAGACAATGCATTTTAAGATCAGGTAAAAACTTAGAGATAGAAAATTGTAATCTTTGCTTTGAGCCAGCCACTTTTCAGCCAGCAGTATGAAACCAGGCAAGCCATTTTACCTTTCAGATTTTCCATTATTTATAAACTAAAGATAATAACATCTACTTTGCCTGGCACATGAGATTTTTGTGCCAGGCTAATCAGGAGCAGAACAGCCAGGAGATCTGCTTGTTTCTATGGAAAAGGAGATTTATACCCCATCAGAGAACTCCCTGAGGGCTGCCCACCTACAAGGAAAACTATTATGTAGCCTCACAAATGAGGCTGCTTTAGTTTTCTGGAAGGTAGTGTATACTCTGCCCTTGAACCAAATTTCAAAACACCACCGGCAATCATGCTGAAAGGTCAAGTGCTGCATCCTTGTGATTCTCAACAAAGCTCTGTGATAGAATCACCTGCTTTGAAAAAAAATGTCCATGTTCCGGCCTCATACATTCTGAGATGGGGTCTGGACATCCACAAGTGAGTCTTATGTGGGAGCTGGGTTGAGAAGCAACCTGTGGGTAACAGACTGTGGCCCCTTACAGCCTCCTGCCCTGGTGAGTGAAGTGAGTTGTACTGTGACTTCTAGCTTATAGATGATGGGCAAATTCTGTGCACCACAAAGTTTGATTGCATTGGGGATATTAAATTCCCATGCAGTGAGCAGTCTATCACAGGACAAATGAGAGTGTCAGAGCAGGTTTTTTAGGGCCTGTGTTATTATGCTGAATGATAAACTGCTTGCAAGTGATTAAACTGCCTCCATAGACCTAGGCCCTCACTTTTTTGCTTTTCAGGTGATGCCATCTATCTTTGTATTTCTTGTTTCCTACCAAGAGAAAGCACACACGTGTCAAATTGCCACAAAGCATCTCAGTGCTTGAGAAGCCGATTGAAAGAGATGTTTCATGCTTAGTTTTCTTAATCATGCAGAACTGGATCAAATCTGTGTCATAAGAAATTGGGCAGCTATAAATAATCGTGGGTTTACATATTTGATTTTCAGGTTTTATTTTAACTTGTATCACTAGGAAAAGTCAAGCAGAACCATAATTTGAGAAGGAAGTGAAACAGGAAGGCCATGAGATGCAGAGGGTGCTATGCTCTGTAGAGCTTTCTCTGTATATTTTACTTGTGTTTCAGTGGAACAATTAGCAAAAAACACAAGGTCATTTGTTCCATAAAGGATTGCTTGAAAAGCTATTATTATTCACATAGTTGAAATTAAAGTAATTTGACCTGAGTAATAGTTGTCTCAGAACAACTTTCATTTGGTTCACATATCAGCACTAAATGACTTTTGATGATTCTAAAAAGGGACAGTTAGAACACATAAATTGTAGAGATTCTGATGAACTGAATTCCATAGTTGAATGAACATCTTGGGACCAAGGTCTGTTAGTTTTTCCAAGTATACTGACAAGGAAAGACAACAATTTTGTGATGGAGCTGTTAGTTTTAAAATTTTGACTGGAGATGACAAGAAATTCTCATCAGATGCTGTTAGCACTGCTCTTGGATACTTCCTTTCTTCTAGATACTTATTTTCTGATTATCTCTTTGCTTTTTAAAAAAATATTGTGTTATTTATCTTTTTATTATTGGTATTGTTAAGAATTTGCTTTTTTTTCTGAGACAGGGTCATGCTGTGTCGCCCAGGTTTGGTATAGTAGCATGATCGTGGCTCACTGCAGCCTCGAACTCCTGGGCTCAAGCAATCCTCCCACCTCAGCCTTACCAAGTAGCTGGCACCCAAGCATGCACCACCATACCTGGCTAATTTTTGTATTTTTTTCTAGAGACAGGGTCTTGCTATGTTGCCCAGGCTGTTGTTGAACTCCTGGGCTCAAGAAATCCTCCCACCTTCAGCTTCCAAACTGCTGGGATTACAGGTGAGAGTCACTGCACCCAGCCTTTGCTCTGCTTTTTTGGTGACATAGGTTTGATTTAGATGATTGCTTCTAGGAAAACTGTGTTAGTAACTCTGCAGTGTGTAGAGGCTTCTAAAGAGGGAGAGAAGGCACAGGATTCTAGTTCATGTCTTTCCAGCTAGCATCAAACTGGGGTTTAGAACCAAATAAAATCCGAATTCCCACTGTGTGAGGAGAGATAGTCAGGACAAAAATGGCTCCAGACTCTGGACAGGGCAGAGGGTGGTATATGTCAGCTGGAGGCAAAAATTACCCAGACATTGGAGAGTGCATGTGTGGGGTTTCCACACTAGGCACAGTGTCTAGTTACAAGGAACAGAAGTTGGCACTGTACTGAACCTACACTAGAAACTCAACAGAGGGGGCTTACTTTTACTCATATTGTTTTGCCAACCGTCTCCCACCCCATAGGAAAAAAGGGAAAAAATAATTTGTGAATAAAGTGGAAGAAAATTAAGATATAAAAAAGATTTGCTTGCCTCTTTTTGTTTTTAAGTGTTTATGAAGAGGCAGACAAGGTTGAATCCCATTCTATTCTTCAGGAATTATTCCTGAAGTATTTTGTTCTTTGTCTTAGATGAAGTCTGAAGATGTGAGATGTGCTGCTACACATTGTTGTTATAATATGCTCTAGTGGAAATACACATTCCAGAACTGGATGCGGCATGGTGTAATTTTCCTGTCTAATTAGCCCTAGCACTCTTAAGTTAAAGGCTCACACTGCATGTCCGTTGGCATGACATCAGTCCACCATTGACTCTGACTGTCAGCAGGAGTCTAAATATTTGGGCCAATGCATTTTGTCTGGAGCTTCTGTTTGTAGTTCAAAGAGAACTTCTTTGTAATGGAAAAAAAGCATTTTTGTTATTATGTTTCCTCTTCTTTGGAATTAGCAACCATCCCAATTAACCCTCTCTAACTTCTCATACTTCCCCAATAGGCATACCACTTGAACTGCTTTAGTTCCCCACAAAAATGGGAATGATAGGTTTTTGTAATTAGCTTTCTAGAGATAGAAAAATCACAGCTATTAACCCCAAACTGTCTAATGTGGAGTCTCGACCTAATGAATTAGCTAGACGTATGCTGCCTTTCTGTGCAGTGAAGCCTTATGGCAGCCCTGGCTTTATGGCTGCTGGTTATTGATGAACCAAAAATACTGTTGTGAGGCTATTTCTATTGTCATACGCTCATCATCTCAGGTTTGGAAGAGTCATTAAAAAATTAAAGTTATCAAAGAATTATTAAAGATCACTGTTTTTTCCCTTCCCTGACCCAGTGCTGGTACTCTCTTTACAACAGCTCCCCCAAGTGGTAGCCTTGACCCTGATAGAACTCATCTCATGAGCCTGAGGCAAAAATAGTCTCCAGCTTCCAGCAGACAGTTATAATTTGGAGTTATCCATCAAAATAGTTTATTTAAAACTATAGAGAACTATAGCTTAGAAGGGACATACGTGTATAAATAGATAAATTGATATAACATGTTGTGAGTGCTTTGATATAGGCACAAATAACTTGTTAAGAAACAACTAACTGCCTGGGAGAGTCTTGGAAAGATACCCTGTGGAGACATTGGAATCTGTCCAGAAGAATAACTAGAAGTGAGTGTGTGTATGGGTGGGAGTGAGGGGGACAGGGAGTGAATAAGAATATTTCCACAGAAAGAATAGCAGGTACAAAGATATGAAATCTGGAAAAGGCTGGGTTAAGCCGGGGCAAGAAGTTGAGAATGGCTGGATGGAAGGGCTGATGAGGTGGATTCTCTTTTCAGAAAGAGATGGCTTAAGCCTGGCTATTTGGAGGTTAGCTTGGAAGTTTAGATTTCATCTTACGGAAAAAGACAAGACATCAAGAGGTTTGAAGCACGGGAGTGACTTGATTTGATTTCCAGTTTAGAAAGACAATACTAGTGGCAGTTTTGAATACTTAGTTGATGGAGAAGGGAGTGAATCAGGGATACAGGCTAGGTGTAAAGCACTCTGCCCTCCTGGCAGCCCAGGTGGCCTGTTTTTGGTTCAGAAAATAAAGTTACTGTTTATAGAGACAGACTTAACTCATTGTGGTAGATCATTGCAAAATGTTATGCCTGAAGTATGAATATTTGCAAAGTAAAATGGAAAATTGTGGCAATTACTCGGATTATGCAGGGAAACAAAAATTGACTTGAAATACTAACGTAAGGAATTTTAAGAGGGAAAAAGCATAGATCAACGAGCAAAAGTTTTTTTTTTTTTTTTTTCCCATGAAATACTCAACTGTAAATTGGCTGGACATAGTCTTAAGCATATACTTTTATAATTTCATGATTTCAACAGTATGTTTTTCTGTGACATCCTTACGGATCAGGAAGTCACTATGGCATAGGATAAAATGGAATTATATTAAAAAATTATATTCTAGGCTGGGCATGGTGGCTTATACCTGTAATCCCAGCAATTTGGGAGGTCGAGGTGGGTGGATCACTTGAGGTCAGGAGTTTGAGACCAGTCTGATCAACATAGTGAAACCCCATCTCTACTAAAAATACAGAAACATTAGCTGGGTGTGGTGGCATCCGCCTCTAATCCCAGCTACTCAGGAGGCTGAGGCAGGAGAATTGCTTGACCCTAGAGGTGGAGGTTGTAGTGAGCAGAGATCCCACCGCTGCATTCCAGCCTGGGTGACAGAGCAAGACCCTTTCTGGGAAAAAAAAAAAAAAAAAGTATTCTTAAAAAAGAAGGCAAAATAAGATTAGTAGAGGAACCAGTGTACATTTGCATATACGTAAAAACTTGTGCATTTTTTAGCTGGCTTGTCGAGATTACTACTCTCAAGCCAGCATAGCTGATGTGCTTTTGATCTTTCAGGAAATGCAGTGGTGCTCAGAAGGAGAGGAGTCTGAGCCCTCTGATTGTTCCCCACATTCGATTTTGCCTTATAGACAGACTTTGCGTCGTCTGCCCTTTTTGGCTTGCTGGCTATTCAGTTCCCATTTTCTTCATGTCACAAACAAATGCTCCCAGGATAAAGTCAGAAACAGAACTTTAGCCTGTTTCAAAAAAAGATGAGGGAGGAATATGCCTGGATTAAAGCCATGAAGTAGATCCCCAAATATCCTTGCTAATTTAACATGAAAATAGGCTTTTAATAGTTTATCTTTATTCATGTTACATGTTTATTTAGTAGCATCTCAGGGTTGAGAAAAGAAGATTTTGTAGGCAACTGAGAGAAGAGTTTGGTCTGGATACTGATTGTCTTCTCTGCAGGGGTGGATGGCTCTTGTGCTTGGAATGTCCCAGGGGCTTCCCAATAAAGAAATGTGTGCTGGTCAGAATTGATCTGTGGCATGATTGTCAATGGCATCCATGAATTGGCCCACACCAGCACATTTTCCTGTGACTCCTCAGCTTCTAGTCTGTAGCTGCTTTCTGTCATTTTGTATTTGCTGCATACTCCATCAAGCTAATAAAGCAGCTGTTTATTATGCGTGACCTGCTCTGTAGTGTGACTGACGGATAACTGTAGCATTTTAAGTCTTGTGTTAGATTCTCAACCTGCTGCCAGCTCTCCATTATATTCCATAAAAATGTTTCTTGTTATGGACTATCAGAAGCAAAAGTAAGTTATTTTAGGGTCAGAGCCAATTTGAACCCTGTGAAGTACTGCCAGATTAGAAGGCGGGGGAAGGTGGGAAGCTGTCTGGAAGAAGATGCAATTAAGGGCATCAAACATATGCACAAAACACACATTTTTCATAGTCCTGCATATACAGACACAGAGTACCTTATGCGGAGCTTGTGATTCAGTATGAGCTGGCATAGTCATATCTGTGAGGTTGGAAGGCTGGTTAAAAGAAAGGCTAGGACAGGCAACTCTATTTATTATTTATTATTCCCTCTATGTCCAGTACTTTGCTGTGTTCTACTGCACATAATATGTCATTGATTTTCTAATAATCCTGAGGAGTATTATTTTTATTTTTATTTTTTATTTTACCCATTTTATTGGTAACATCTGAGGAAACAAGCTCTGAGAAATTGTGTCACTTTCTTGGTCTCTCACAGATAGTACAGGGTGTGCTGGGATGACAGCCCAGGTCGCTTTGGTGACAATGCCTGAGTTGTTTCTACTACCCTCTCCATGCTCTCGGCTAAATGACTTCTCAGGGTGAAAGCGCCTCAAGTCAGTCCTGGAGATTCACACAGAGGACTTGACTGGCCTCTGGAAATTTGCTTCTTAAGGTTTCAGGGATTCAATGACTAGGTATTCATCCTAACAACACAAAAGCAGATTTCCTTGTAGTTTATTTTCATAAATATATTATGTACACTAAGTTTATATTAGCAAATGATGTGAAAAATTTAAAAACATGTTTATACAAACATAGCTTACTTCCTTTTCTTTTCTTTTTTTTCCTTTCATTTTTTTCTTTCTTTTTCGGAGTCTTGCGCTGTCTCCTGGGCTGGAGTGCAATGGTGCGATCCCAGCTCACTGCAACCTCTGCCTCCTGAGTAGCTGGGAATACAGGCACCCACCACCATGCCTGGCTAATTTTTGTATTTTTAGTAGTGATGGGGTTTCACTATGTTAGCCAGACTGGTCTTGAACTCCTAACCTCGTGATCCGCCTGTCTCGGTCTCCCAAAGTGCTGGGATTACAGGTGTGAGCCACCATGCCCGGGCTCTTTCTTTTTTTTTCTTTTTTACATATACTGGTTTATTATAAAGGATATTGCAAAGGATATAGATGAAGGAGTGACATGTAGGGCAAGGTATAGGGGAAGGGGCAGGGAGCTTTCATGTCCTCTCTGGATGTACCACCCGTTAGGGACGTCCACACATTCAGCTACTTGGTAGCTCGCTGACCCTGTCCTTTTGGGTTTTTATGGAAGCTCCATGATGTCAGCATTCCTCCCCCTAGGGCACAGGGTGGGACCCTCTCCTGGGAGGGTCTTAAGACCCACAATCAGAAAGGTAGGGTAACATTAGAGTCCTGCCTTGCAGCAGGTGAAAGGAGGGCAGAAGAAGGATTCTATTTCCCGAGACTTGTGCCTGAGGCCTAACACACCCAGCATTGTGACAGAAGACTGTGACAAGGGCTCTGGGAGTTGTGAACCAGGAACCATGGATGAAAACAAATATATATCATAACACCACGGGCCAGCCCCTGGTTTTCAACCATGGATCCTTTACATCAGAAATAGATATATACACAATCATTAATAATTAGGCCAGTTCATCAGATTGTATGAATATCTCCCAGGATGAGGCCAACCAGGTTTGCAGGTTTCCTGTCAGTCTTGTCAGGTCCCAAAGGCAGGAGTGGCCCCAGCAAATATTCAATCTCACCCAGGCATCTGGGATGACTGACCTAAGAGACAATGTCATCTCTTGCTCTGAGACTTTTGAGTTGTTAACTGTAAACCAAAAAGTACCTGAGACAGGTCTCAATCAATTAAGAAGTTTATTTTGCCAAGCTTAAGGACACATGCCCAGGAGACAAGTCTGTGTCTTTCTCCAAAGACGATTTTGAGGGCTTCAATATTTAAAGGGGAAAGTGTGGTTATTGGGGAAAGAGAAAGAAATTTTTGAAAGATGTGAATAGACATAAGTGGGAGTTGAACAATGAAAATACATGGACACAGGGAGGGGAACAACACAGAGGGTGGGGGCGGGGGGAGGGAGAGCATTAGGACAAATACCTAATGCATGCGGGGATTAAAACCTAGATAATGGGTTGGTAGGTACAGCAGACCACCATGGCACATGTATACCTATGTAACAAACCTGCGCATTCTGCACATGTATCCTGGAACTTAAAATGAAAAAATAAAAAAAAAAAAAGAGAGATGTGAGTAGATAAGAGGCAAATGGTTGCATTCTTTTGAGTCTTTGATTAGCTGTTCACATGTGAGAGGAGAGTAGAATAGTTTCTTATGCATTCATCTAGCTCAGTGAATCTGCATTTTTACATAAGATAAAATAAGCATAGGGCAGAGGAAGCAATTAGATATGCACTTGGCTCAGGTGAGCAGAGGGATGACTTTGAATTGCTTTCTTTGTCCTGTACCTGTAAGGATAAGCTATCAAGTTACATCGTTAGGGTGAAATTCAACAGAACTGTTTTAGGTAAAGATCTTGGGGTTCACAAGGAATTTTCTAGTGGGCAAATTGTGAGAGACCTATGTAGTTTTTTTTTTTTTTAATCTTTGTAGCTGTCTTATTTAGGAATAAAATGGGAGGCAGGTTTGCCTGATGCAGTGTCCAGATTGACGTTTCCCTTTGGCTTAGTGATTTGGAGGTCCCGATTTATTTTTCTTTCACAAAACGTAACATTGAATTTTTTTCAATTAATAACCTATATATTCATTTTCCTACTCTCAGCTACTGTTTCCCCTTCTCTCCATTAATACTCAAACCTTTTCACCTTTGAGAAAGACATTAGAAATGCCACAGTGCTGGTCTAGATTGCAGGTAGCAATGCAAGTCTAGCAAGTAGTTCCTCCTCAGTCCACTCCCATTCCGATAGGGTAAGGTTACATAACTGCAGAACTAGTGAACTATTTTCACCACCAGGCAATACTGATGCATTCACTGTTAGCTCCAATTTTGCTACATGGGGTGAAGGCACAACCCACTCCCATCATGCCCTTAAAGACTTTGACATAGGATTTAAAATCATAGTTAACAGTTTTTTATTTAGAAGTCATCTCTGCTATTTCAGCATGTGTAGTTGTAGCCCTGGTCCTTGGACTAGTGCATCAGGTAGAGGAGCAAAAATGAATACTTTTTAAAAAGTTATTATTATTAATATTATTATTTTATAGAGATGAGGTCTCACTATATTACCCAGACTGGTCTTGAACTCTGGGGCTCAAGTGCTCCTCCTGCCTCAGCCTTCCAAAGTGCTGGGATTACAGGCGTGAGCCACCCAGGCCTAGCCTAAATTGTTTTTGAGGTGATCTGGGGAAGAAAGAAAAAATCATAGTAATTGTACTAGTGTGATTCTCTCTCAGCAAGAATTGCATAGTCATACCAGCATCTTCTCCACCCCTTCTACTCCAGATCAACCAGAAAAAAAGAAAAAATCTAGCAGAGACAGTCTAGTCCCACTCATGTTGAGTGTGAGCACACATTCCTGAAGGCATGCAAGTTTGCCCTTCATGCTTTTATATTCCCCATGTTTTAGAAAACCCATGTTTCAGTTGCGCATTCTACTTCTCTATCAAACTATTATTCTAAGGAAGATATCTCTCTGCCTATTGTTGGATATTATGGGCTATACAGTGTGTTCCTTAGTCTGAAGAAATAATGATTGACCATCCACATCCAGGCAACATCTTCTGTTTTTTGTTTTGCTTTGTTTTTATGGCACTCTGAGCATTTTCATTTTCATTGGATAAGCAAAGCCCACTCTGGAATCAGTGTCTATTCCTGTCAAGACACATTTGTAGCTCCCCAAGGCTACCAGCATCAGTTTTACTTGCCAGCTATGTTCAGGGTCTTCCCACCAGAGAATTTTCCCCATAGCCATCAGCAGTACCTGTCTCCCTTGATGAGAAACAGAACCGTTCTTCTGTTACGGTAGGTAGTCAGACATGAGCATGGCAGGAGAAGGTCCCCCCCACCCAGGGAATGTCAAGCAACCATCAGGTGATGGCCAGGCAGTTGTTAAACTGTCTCTCTAAAATAAGAATTGATCATAGCCAGTGCCAGGGAAAGGCAATCTCCCAATAGAAAACACTTGAAACTGGTGATCAGCAGTTTCTTGATAAAGCTCTCAGGAGTTGGACAAGCAGGTTCAAGTGTGCTCACTAGAGGTAAAATAATAGAGTTTAACTGGTATATGACCTTCCTCTAGGAACAGTCAACCGGTAAGGGAAAGATGCCTGAAATGAGCATGTGCACAACTTAAGTAAACACACTGCACATGCAGTCTCTCCCAAGTGCTGGCAGGCCTCTGTGCATGTGGACAACCACTGCAAGGGAAAAACCAAGGGAGGAGAAGTGAAAACCCCAGAACCATGCCAATGCATAAAACCCCACATCAAGAGCTGAACAGGGCACTTTGATCTCTCATATTACCCACTTGGCCCTTTTCCAAGTGTACTTTATTTTTTTTTTTTTCTTTTATACAGAGTTTCGCACTGTCACCCAGGCTGGAGTGCAATGGCATGCCCTAGGTAGGCTCACTGCAACTTCCACCTCCCAGGTCCAAACAATTCTCCTGCCTCAGCCTCCTGAGTAGCTGGGATTACAGATGCCTGCCACTGTGCCCAGCTAATTTTTGTATTTTTAGTAGATGTGGGGTTTCGTCATGTTGGCCAGGCTAGTTTTGAACTCCTGACCTCAGGTGATCCGCCCGCCTCGGCATCCCAAAGTGCTGGGATTACAGGCGTGAGCCACTGTGCCTCGACACTTTACTTTCTTTCGATCTTGCTGTCAAACTTAAAAAAAAATTAATTTCAATAGTTTTTGGTGAACAGGTGGTGTTTGGTTACATGAATAAGTTCTTTAGGTGTGATTTCTGAGATTTTGGTGCACCCATTACCTGAGTAGTGTACCCTGCACCCAACGTGTAGATTTTTTATTTCTCACCCCCCTTCCCATCCTTCCTCTGCCCCCTGCCAAGTCCCCAAAGTCCACTGTGTCATTCTTATGCCTATGCATCCTCATAACTTATAAGTGAGAACATACGATGTTTGGTTTTCCATTCCTGAGTTACTTCACTTGGAATAATGGTCTCCAGCTCCATCCAAGTTGCTGCAAATGCCATTATTTCCTTCATTTTTATGGCTGAGTAGTATTCCATGGCATGCATATATACCACGTTTTATTCTTTCTTTTCTTTTCTTTTTTTGACAGGGTCTCACTCTGTCACCCAGTCTGGGGTGCAGTGGTGCGATCTTGGCTCACTGCAGCCTCTACCTCCAGGGTTCAAGCTGTTCCCATGCTTCAGCCTCCTGAGTAGCGGAGTTTACAAGAATGTGATATACCATATTTTCTTTATCTATTTGTTGATTGATAGGCAGTTGGGTTGGTTCCATATATTTGTGATTGCGAATTGTGCTGCTTCAAACATGCTTGTGCATGTGTCTTCTTCATATAATGACCTCTTTGCCTTTGGGTAGATACCCAGTGGTGGAATTGCTGGATCAAGTGGTAGTTCTACTTTTAGTTCTTTAAGGAATCTCCATAGTGTTTTCCACAGTGGTTATAGTAGTTTACATTCCCACCAACAGTGTAAACATATCCCCTTTTCACCGCATCCATGCCAACATTTATTATTTTTTGATTTTTTTGATTATAGCTATTCTTGCAGGAGTAAGACAGTATCACACTGTGGTTTTGATTTACATTTCCCTGATCATTGGTGATGTTGAGCATTTTTTCATATGTTCGTTGGCCATTTGTATATCTTCTTTTGATAATTATCTATTCACACCATTAGCCTACTTTTTAATGGAATTTTTTTTTTTCTTGCTAATTTGTTTGAGTTCCGTTATAGATTCTATCTTTATCTGGATTAGTTCACTTGACTGTTGGTAATTTGAGGTCAGATTTTTTCATTGCAATCTGTGCATTCAAGCTTTTAAAACTTCTGCGAACTGGGAGAAACAGCAAACTCATTTGGGACCCTTTAATATTGAGGGACCAGAAACACCTCCCTTTGGTCTACCCAACCTTAAATAGTGTTGTATTAAGACCTTTGTTCTAACACCAACAATTTTCATTTTATTCATTTCATTTCTTAATAGTCATTTAAAGATTTCCACCCTGCAGCCTCTCTCTCCTGGATTCGAGCGATTCTCCTGGCTCAGTCTCCTGAGTAGCTGGGACTACAGGCATGCACCACCACCACACCCAGCTAATTTTTGTATTTTTAGTAGAGATGGGGTTTCACTATGTTGGTCAGGCTGGTCTCGAACTCCTGACCTCGTGATCCAACCGCCTCAGCCTCCCAAAGTGCTGGGATTACAGACGTGAGCCACGGTGCCCGGCCTGTTTTCTTTATTCATCTTTTTTTTTTTTTATCTTTTTTTTTTTTGAGACAGGGTCTCACTCTGTTACCCAGGCTGGAGGGCACTGGCACAATCTTAGCTCACTGCAGCCTCCACCTCCTGGGTTCAAGTGATTCTCCCACCTCAGCCTCCCAAGTAGCTGGGACTACAGGCGCCTGCCAACATGCCCGGCTAACTTTTGTATTTTTTGGTCGAGATGGGGTTTCACTATGTTGGCCAGGCTGGTGTTGAACTCCTGACTTCAAGTGATCCACCCACCTCGGCCTCCTAAAATGCTGGGATTACAGGCGTGAGCCACCGTGCCCAGCCTCATCTTATTTTTTAATAACCATTTAAACATGTTCACCTTCCTGGGATGAGGCCTTTGACTTTCTCTTTTACCTTTCTTCATCCTTTTGTTAATTAACCTAATGTTTTTCTTAGCATATGTGAGACCCATGAGGGGAAGGTGAGGCAGCAAATGTGATAAGGCTTCTTGAACTGTTCCAGTATGAAAGAGTAAAGTCACATAGTGCCCCATGTAGAAGAGGTTCCCTTAACCACAGCATTTCCCATGACTTTGGTAATGGGCATATTTAGTGAGTGAATCTCCCTGTCATCATAAAGCCAATCTCATGTGGCTTGCATATGAAGGATATCAGTTGCTTCATCTTGGGTGCTCCACTTGGCATTTACAGGTGAAGTAGGACAGTTCCCCTTTTCAGGGTAAACAGACCTCATAGTGGCTTGTATCCAGTCCATCACGCTGACTGTTCCCTCGGGAATAACCTCCTGTATGTCTGGATCACAGATACCCACCTGTGATTGTTCAATAGTGAGCTGTGGGTCCTGCATCAACCCAAATATGCTCTTCCAGTCTGCAGCACTTAAAACCAAAGATACTTCCTCAAAATTAATTGCTCTCATAATCCACTTTAGTAAAGATTCCTCAGGAAGACAATGATGCTGATCTACATAATGGAACAATTCCCTCACACTGTAACTTCTTTTTTCAGTAGTAACTTGATCTTGCCCTTCCTTCACATTGACTACGTTCTTGGGAACTGCAGTTCTCAGAGGGGCTTTCTGTTGTCCCTGAGTAATTCTGCTCTTGAGGGGCAGCTTTGAAGGTCAGACTGACTGAAATCTCACCTTGGTGTAGCATTAAGGTCTGACCCAGTATTCTCTTTTAATTTCACTTTAGCTCTCACAGATAATAACCAAGGGATTATTTTGATTTTTTCTTATTAGTTTGCATTTCTTTATGCATCCAATGAACCAACTCCTGGGGAATTGAATCCGTCTCTAAATTCCGCTGGTAACTTTTACTTTTAGTAACTGATCTCAACACAGCTGTGTCTTCATATCATAGGTGACCATGTTGCCACCCAGGGATCAAAAATTCCTCATCAAATGTGGAGAAATATGAATGCTTTTACACTGTTGCTGGGAATGTAAATTAGTTCAACCATTGTAGAAGACAGTGTGGTGATTCCTCAAGGATCTAGAACTAGAAATACCATTTGACCCAGCCATCCCATTACTGGGAATATACGCAAAGGATTATAAATCATGCTGCTATAAAGACACATGCACATGTATGTTTATTGCGGCACTGTTCACAATAGCAAAGACTTGGAAACAATCCAAATGCCCATCAATGATAGACTGGATTAAGAAAATGTGGCACATATACACCATGGAATACTATGCAGCCATAAATAAGGATGAATTTATGTCCTTTGTAGGGACTTGGATGAAGCTGTAAACCATCATTCTCAACAAACTATCACAAGGACAGAAAACCAAACACCGCATTTTCTCACTCATAGGTGGGAATTGAGCAACACTTGGACAGGATGGGGAACATCACACACCAGGGCCTGTCGGGGGGGCGGCGGGCAGGGGAGGGATAGCATTAGGAGAAATACCTAATGTAAATGCGAGGTGATGGGTGCAGCAAACCAACATGGCACATATATACCTGTGTATCAAACCTACATGTTGTGCACATGTATCCTGGAACTTAAAGTATATAAAAAAAAAAAAAAAAATTCCTCACCTTCCACCCTTCTGTCCTTTCTCTCCTCAAACCACATGTTTCTGTCAACACAGGCCTTTCCAGCAAATCCCAGGTCACTGACACCAATCATTTAGGGAAAAACTTTCTCCAACCATGTTTTTCTCTACTTTTGTACTGCCCAATGAGTTCTCCTTACTTGCTGCCTAGACAGAGCCAATTTATCAAGACAGGGAATTGCAATAGAGAAAGCATTTAATTTATGCAGACCTGGCTACATGGGAGACCAGAGTTTTATTATTATGCAAATCAGCCTCCCAGAGACTTGGGAATAATTTGGTGGCTAGGAGAACAGTGAGTTGGAAGTGCTGATTGGTTAGGTCAGAGATGAAATCATAAGGAGTTGAAGCTGTCATCTTGTGCTGAGTCAGTTCCTGGGTGGGGGCCACAAGGCCAGATGAGACAGTTTATTGATCTGGGTGGTGTCAGCTGATCCACTGAGTGCTGTGTCGGCCAAATATCTCAAGCATTGATGATGTTAGGTTTTACAATAGCAATGTTATCCCCAGGAGCAATTTGGGAAAGTTCAGAATTTTGCAGCTTCCAGCTGCGTGATCCCTAACCATAATTTCTAATTGTGTGGCTAATTTGTTAGTCCTGTAAAAGCAGTCTAGTTCCCAGGCAGGAAGGGGGTTTGTTTTGGGAAAGGACTGTTATTATCTTTGTTTCAAAATTAAACTATACACTAATTCCCTCCCGGAGTTAGTTTGGCCTGCGCCTAGGGATGAACAAGGACAGCTTGGAGGTTAGAAGCAAGATGGAATCAGTTAGGTCAGATCCCTTTCACTGTAATAATTTACTCAGTTATAATTTTTGCAGAGGTGGTTTCACTCTTGTCAGGCCTCTGAGCCCAAGCCAAGCCATTGCATCTCCTATGACTTGCACATATACGCCCAGATGGCCTGAAGTCACTGAAGAATCACAAAAGAAGTGCAAATGCCCTGCCCCGCCTTAACTGATGACATTCCACCACAAAAGAAGTGAAAATGGCCAGTCCCTGCCTTAAGTGATGATATCTTGTGAAATTCCTTTTCCTGGCTCATCCTGGCTCAAGAAGCTCCCCCACTGAGTACCTTGTGACCCCTACTCCTGCCTGCCAGAGAACAACACCCCTTTGACTGTAATTTTTCTCTACATACCCAAATCCTATAAAACCGCCCCACCCTTATCTCCCTTCGCTGACTCTCTTTTCAGACTCAGCCCGCCTGCACCCAGGTGAAACAAACAGCCGTGTTGCTCACACAAAGCCGGTTTGGTGATCTCTTCACACAGATGCGCATGACAACTCTCACGCCACAACAATCAATACAGAAGAAGACTTCTGTGACTAAATGTGTGGGGGTATTTTCCCCACACGCCAAGCCGTGAATACCAGCTGATACCAGTATTCTAATTCAGTTCTGATACTCTTTCAGTTCTGTCGTTCTCTATCCTGAGATAGCGTCAGATCCCACAGGTTGAGGGCTCCCCAAGACAGCACACCCCCAAGGCACACACTAGTGAAAAATCTGGGCTTCTGGAATTTCTGACCGACTGTCTTCAAATTGGGGTTCTTATGACCACCTTTTTTGATTCAGTTAATTTGCTGAAGCAGCTCACAGAAGTCAGGGAGACACTTACGTTACTTGGTTTATTATAAAGGATATTGCAAAGGATACATATGAAGAGACATGTAAGGTGAGGTATGGGTAAGAGGCTGTTATAGTAGGCAGCTACTCAGACATAAACTGGGCAAGAGAGGCCCTTCCCCCTCCACCAGGGATGTCGGATGACCACCGGGTGATGGTCAGGCAGTTGTTAAACTGTCTCTCAAATCATAATTGGCTACAGCCAGTGCCAGGGAAAGGCAGTCTCCCAATAGATAGAAACATCTGAAATTGGTGATCAGCAGCTTCCTGATAAGATATCAGGAGTTGGGCGAGTGGGCTCAAGCCTGTGCACTAAGAGGCAAAACGGTGGAGTTTAATTGGTAAATGACCTTCTAGGACATTTGACTGGTAAGGGAACAGTGCCTCAAGTGAGCATGCACACAACTCCAGTAAACACAGAACATGTGGCCCCTCCCAAGTGCTGGCAGGCTGTGCATGGGGACAGCCCACCTCAAGAGAAGAATCAGGGGAGCAGAGATGCAGACCTCGGAAGCATGCCAGTGTATAAAACCCCAAGTCAAAGGTCAAACCGCGCAATAGATCTCTCACCTCGACGGCTTGGTGCTCTTCCAAATGTACTTTACTTCCTTTCACTGCTGTGCTAAAGCTTTATAATAAACTCACTTCTGCTCTAAAACTTACCTTGGTCTCTCACTCTGCTTTCTGCTCCTCTGTCAAATTCTTTCTTCTGAGGAGGCAAAAACTGAGGTCGCTGACGACCCGTAAGGATTCACTGCTGTAGCAAACTTCGGTGCCGTGTGACTCAGATACATTCCCTAGCGCTAACAGGGCAAAGAGCTTTCATGTCCTCCTTGGGCGTGCCACCCCCCAGGAACCACCACATGTTTAGCTCCCAGGAAGCTCCCGTAACTATTTCTTGAGATTCTGCAGAACACAATATATAAGTGTAATATATTCCAATAAATATATTGACGGATTTGCCCTGTGTTTCTCTATCTCCCTTTACATTACCTTAAACTCTTGACGGATCTTTAGAGCATAACTCTGAGAATAAGAGTGAAGTTCTTGGTTTGTGAATTGTGAAAATTTGGACTTGGGCATTAGAGACCTTAGCCCTGTAGTGGGCGGAATTTAGACCCTAAGTGATAGATTTGGAAGAATACGCTGTGCATCAGAGACAGTTTTCTGATATTCAGATAGGTAAAGATTCTATGGGATGAGAGAGAGAAGACAAATCAGGAGAGAATCACAGGACATTGCTGATGTGTCTCTGAGACAGGTCCGACACTCCTCCCAGCCTCTTGATGGAGGAATAATGATGGATTTCCATATGGATTTGAGGATCACAGCAGAGAAAGCTTGTGCCTTACTTCCTGGGTGAGATGGAAAGTCAATCATTTTTACAGAGTCTTGTACTGCAGGCTTAGTTAGTGTGGAAGGAGGAGAGATGGTGGCTTATTGAGTTCTTTTGCACCATGTAGGAAGCAGCCAAATGTTTTTTTTTTTTTTTTTTTTTTTCTACGTCCTCAGGAGAAGCACAAAATGAGAGAAGAAGGTGGGAGGGAAGAGAAAGAGAGAATATGTAGGGTTGTTCTTCCTGAAGTCACAGGAAAGAAGGCATTTCAGCAGATGCTAGTGTGGAGAGAGAACAACTTTCTACCCACTTCCTGCCCCAGCCCACAGCCTTGACATCCTGTAGGCTTCCCCTTCCCTATATTAAACCAACCTTGGAAAGAGGAGCAGAAAACTGTAACTGAATCGTCTATGCCACCTGGTGGAATGGGGGCTAAAAATAGAAATTCCGTCTTGGTTATAGTGATGTTATATTTCTTGCACACCCAAGCTTTATTCCTCTGACATTTGTGAATATTCTTTCCTTCAAGCTCACCTCAAAGTCCTCATCTTTCCAGAAGCATTCTATTGCCTTTCCTTGGTATCACATAATTTCTGATTTATTTCCTCCCTTGCACAGTGCTGCTGGACTAAGAGAAAGAACATGCAGATTCTAGTCCCAGCTCTCATTTGCTGAATATCTGATGTCTGATGGAGAACAACTCATTATCTCCAGGTTTCCATTTGCTTTTCTGTAAAACAGTAGAGGAGGTTGTGAGTTAAAGTTGTATCATGGATAAGGAAGTGTTTTTTTTATTTTTTATTTTTATTTATTTTATTTTCTAGACAAGGTCTTGCTCTGTTGCCCAGGCTGGAGTGCAGTGGCCTGATCTCAACTCACTGTAACTTCCTCCTCCAGGGTTCAAGTTATTCTCCTGCCTCAGCCTCCTAAGTGGCTGAGATTACAGGCACACCCCACCATGCCCAGCTAATTTTGCTATTTTTAGTAAAGACGGGGTTTCACCATGTTGGCCAGGCTGGTCTCAGACTCTTAACCTCAAGTGATCTGCCTGCTTCAGCCTCCCAAAGTGCTGGGATTAGAGGCCTGAGCCACCACTCCTGGCCAAAGAAGTGTTTTGAGGACAAGAAAGTTTCAAATGCATGTAAAGTGGGATTATGGCTGCAACTCTTTTACCCTGGCTGCAATATTCCTAGCTGGGACTGTGATTTTAGTATCATTTATATATTTAAATTAGGCATGAACTACATTTCAGGATCTGTATTCCCACTCATTGAGAGGTTGAGGAAAATTCAAGAATCTTATCCCTTCTCAGTTAAGAAGCAGTGAGTTAGCACAGACCACTTTCTCCCTCAAAGAGGGAGAGAAAATAATTCCAAGAAGCTTCTTTGTTCTAAAACTTCATCTGCTCCTCCTAAAGACAATTCCTGTAAAGAGAAGCTCCCAACAACTGATCTCCAGCAGGATATTTTATGTCATCCATAGTTCTTGATGCATTAACCCTTCCCATGCCTTCTATGTCAGGAATTCAGACAGCTTCGTGCTCCCAGCTACACACCTGTCAGGGCAGAACAAAACAAAACAGGTGTACAGCTGAGCCCCCTCGTGGCAGATACAGCTTCTTCTCTTTTTCTTTTTTTTTTTTTTTTTTTTTTTTTTTTTTTTTTTTTTTTTTTTTTTTGAGACGGAGTCTTGCTCTGTCACCCAGGCTGGAGTGCAGTGGCCGGATCTCAGCTCACTGCAAGCTCCGCCTCCCGGGTTCCCGCCATTCTCCTGCCTCAGCCTCCGGAGTAGCTGGGACTACAGGCGCCCGCCACCTCGCCCGGCTAGTTTTTTTGTATTTTTTAGTAGAGATGGGGTTTCACCGTGTTCGCCAGGATGGTCTCGATCTCCTGACCTCGTGATCCGCCCGTCTCGGCCTCCCAAAGTGCTGGGATTACAGGCTTGAGCCACCGCGCCCGGCCTCTTTTTTTTTTTTTAAATAAACAAAAGTTTTTAAGGTTGGCCTACGGTAGCAGGATGGTAACATACCACATGCACTCATTTACTTGCCCTTTCAATTTCCATTTTGCCCCGGGGGGATTGCCCTGCAGGACTTAGCTAATGCTCAATTCATTACTTTAACAAACATGAATTGAAAACCTATTATGTGCCAGCTATGTGGGACAAAGGGATCTATGAGATGTGGATCCAGCCCATGTGACCTTAGAGCCTAAAGGAAGAGGTGATTAGCTAAGCTGTAAAATCAGTCCTGGTCAGTCTAGGTGGCTCACGCCTGTAATCCCAGCACTTTGGGAGGCTGAGGCAGGAAGGTTGCTTGAGCGCAGGAGTTCGAGGCCAGGCTGGGCAACATAGTGAGACCCCATCTCTACAAAAAAATACAAACATTAACTGGGTGTGGTAGGGTGCACCTGTCGTCCTGGCTACTTGGGAGGCAGGAGGACTGCTTGAGTCCAGGAGGTTGACGCTGCAGTGAACCATAATCATGCCACTGCACTCCAGCCTGGGCGACAGAGTGTGACTCTTTCTCAAAAAAATAAATAAATAAATAAAAATAAAATTGTGTACAATTACCTTCAGGATAGATGTATAAGTTATGTGAGAAACATAAATAAATCCCCAAGATATCTCATTATGTATATGCAAATATTTCAAAATACAACAAGTAAAAAATTGAAAACACTTCCTATCTCAAGCATTTAAGATAAGGGATACTCAACTTGTACTAGAATTATCAGATGCAGACTATGACACAACTATGATTCCTACTCAGGAAATAAGCATCAAATATAAAAATGGTGATAGATAACTGAACATTCTAAAGACTAACATAGCACATATACAGTATGAATTCTAGACCTAATTTCAATAATTAAAGAACCCAGTAAATGAGTATAATAGTAGACTAGATAGAACTGATGAGAAAATTAGTGCATTGGGTGATGTGGCAGAAGAAATTTATTATGATGAAGTACAGAGAGGGCAATTTGTGAAAAATATTGAGGAATGGGTCATTGATACAGAGGATACAGTGAAAAGTTTAACTGGATTTCAAGCAGGAAAGGAGAGAGAGGAAATGTGGCAGATAGAATATCTGAAGAACAAATGACAGAGAATTTTCTGCAACTGATGAAATACAAAGATTCAAAACCCCAACATGCTTATATTCAGCATGCTAAATAAAAAGAAACTCATACCTAGACACATCCAAGTGAAACTTCTGAAAATCAAGAAAAAAGAGAAACAAGTTTAAATTTTATTATCAAGGAAAGAAAGACAACTTTCCTTTAAAACAATTGAGAACTGACCTTTCGACCACATTGATGGAGGCTGGACGATCCTAAAATAATGCCTTTAATGCATTGAGATATAGCCAACTTAAAATTCTATACCTAGTGAAAATATCTTCTAATAATCATCTTGGAATAAAGAAAAACTGAGATAGTTTGCCATGACTAGACCAACAGTAAAGGAAATACTAAAGAGTGTTCATTAAATAGAAGAAAAACATCATAGAAAGCCAAGGATAAAGGGAAGAATAAAAACAATAAAAGAGCAAATATTTGGTAAATCTGAATTAATATTGGATAAATAAAATATTAATAAAATATCTCGTAGATTTAAAGTTTCATACTTATAATATGGTCAGGTGCGGTGGCTCATGCCTGTAATCTTAATGCTTTGGGAGGCTTAGGTGCGAGGATCGCTTGAGCCCAGGAGGCTGCAGTGTGCTATGATCTCACTCCCACACTCCAGCCTGGGAAACAGAGTGAGATTGTCTCATTAAAAAAATAAAAAATAAAAAATAAAAAAAGGCCTGAAATCAAAATAAATAAAATTAATTTAGAACAAGCATTCACTTTAAATGAAAAGATACGCCCCACAGTCTTGTGTAAATGCACTTTCTGCAGCTGCACATGTTGAATCAATAGTTTCTGACTAAGTCTTCTTAGCTACATTTGAAATTGGTGCTGATAATTCCTCAGCAGATTTGTGCCTTTTTATGTGTTCAGCAATATCGCTACAGCCTTCACAGTGCATGGTAAATGTTGAAAACTTTTTTTTTTTTTTTTGCAAGTTACACAATCATCATTAACTTTATCAGAGATAGATATGGAGTAATTACTTTTTCATTAAACATGCAGTTCCATTCTTCTGAATGAATTGGTGCCAGTAGGGTTTATTCTAAATTAAAGTGATGAAAAATAATAAAACAAATGTTTATACATTTACCAATTACACAAACAATAGTGACAAAACCCCGCGGAACGTGTGCTCAGATTACTTTGTCTGTGCTCTACGGAGGACTTATCATCATCTGTTTCCACACATATTTCACGTAGTCCTAACCTATAATTTCCCAGCTTTCCACTGACTTTGCTGATTGGCATCCTGTGGCTTTACGCATATCACAGGCACAGGGCATGGGTCAATTAGCTGGAGGACCAGATAGTTGTCAAGGGCCTCAGCCTTCTTGTTTTAGTGAAGTTGTTTTATCAGCGAGCCCCTGCAAGCTTTCCTGGAAAAGAAAGTATTAGTTCTGTTGTGTATGGGAAGGAATTGAAAGGAGATAATGAGAAAAAGAGAAAGGGATTAATGCTAGCTGTCTTTCAGCTTTAACTGTGTGTTAAAGACTATGGCAGTTATTTCTCTAACACATAAGCTGAGACCATGACCGAAGCTGGGAGCACACAGTATAAAATGGAGGTCTTCCAAATCCATTATACACCACGTGCTGCAGGTGTTTATTAGATATAATTAAAAATATCAAATTAAAGAAGTTCCATTTCAATCTTTGTTTGTCTTCCTTTTCTCCCCGAAGACTAATCGTATAAAATAAAGTATGAATAACAATGATAAGAAATCAAAAATAGGATATTACTAGATACCTTGCAGTCTCAAAAAAGATAATAATAAGATTATATTATGAATACCTTTGTGACAAAAATGTGAAGATTTGAATGAAAGGAACACGTTCCTAGAAAATGACAGTTTATTAAAATGGACATAAGAAATAGAAAATGTGAGGTCATATAACTACTGAAAAAATTGAAAAGATAATTAAAAAACTTTCCATAGAGAAAATGTCATGTCTAGATGCATTAATTATTGTGTTCTCTTGCTTTTTGGATACAAATAATGCCAATCTTGCACAAACTTGCAGAGAATCCAAAGATTAGTCTCCCCAATTCATTTCATGAGGCTATCACAAAATGATATATTTGTTTAATAACAAATCTCAAGAAGGATATGAGAAAATTAAAGTATAGGTAAATGTCTCCTATAAACATGGATGAAAATATCCTAAACCATATATTAGTAAATCTAATACAACAGTACATAAAAGCGCTAATATATTATGACCAAGTTGAATTTATTCAAGGAACATGAGGTTGATGTAGAAAATTCATGAAATTTGACCAGGCGTGGTGGCTCACGGCTGTAATTCCGGCACTTTGGGAGGCTGAGACAGGTGGATCTTGAGCCCAGGAATTCAAGACCAGCCTGGGTAACATGGTGAAACACCATCTCTACAAAAAAAAAAAAAAAAAAAAAATTAGCCAGGTGTGGTGGTGCATGCCTGTAACCCAGCTACTCGGGAGGCTGAGGTGGGAGGATTTTGTGAGCCTGCAGAGGTTGAGGCTCCAGTGAGCCGAGATGGAACCACTGCACTCCAGCCTGGGCAGCAGAGTGAGACTGTCTCAAAAATAAATTAAATAAATAAATAAAATTCATTGCATTATGGGGTAAAAATGAGGGAAACATCCTATTTTATTTATTTATGTATTTATTTGGAGACAGGGTCTCGCTCTATTGCCCAGACTGGAATGCGGTGATGCTATCATGGCTCACGGCAGCCTCAACATCCAGGGACTCAAGCAATCCTCCCACCTCAGCCTCCCAAATAGCTGGGACGACAGGCATGCACCACCATGCCTGCCTAATTTTTGTACCTTTTGTAGAGATGGAGTTTCACCCTGTTGCCCAGGCGGGTCTTGAACTCTGGGACTCAAGCAATCTGCTCGCTGTGGCCTCGCAACGTACTGGTGTTACAGGTGTGAGTCACCATGTTAAGCCCTCATTTTAATTTTAGTGGATGAACAGAGATATTTGTCCAAATTCAATACCTTTACGAAATTAAAAAAGAAAACTCAGCAGAATAGGAGTGAAGTGGAACTTCATTTATTTGATAAAAAGTATTTAGTAAGTATGTACAGCACATGTTTTTTTTTTTTTTTTTTTTTTTTAACTGAGTCTTGCTCTGTTGCACAGGCTGGAGTGCAGTGGTGAGATCCTGACTCATGGCAACCTCCACCTGCTGGGTTCAAGCGAATCTCGTGCCTCAGCCTCCTGAGGAGCTGGGATTACAGGCCTGTGCCACCACGCCTGGCTAATTTTTGTGTTTTTAATAGAGACAGCGTTTCACCACGTTGGCTAGGCTGGTCTCAAACTCCTGACCTCAAATGATCTGCCTGCCTCAGCCTCCCAAAGTGATGGGATTACAAGCATGAGCCACCACACCAGGCTAGCACATCATGTTTAATGCTTAATTATTTTTAATGCTGAAGCTTTGTTGAGTTTTACTATGTATTTGAGGTCAAGATAGGTTGCTCACCACCACTACCTCTGTACAACATTCTTTCCTGGAGGTCTTATCCAATACAGTAAGGAAAAGCAAACAACAGCAAAACAACAATAAAACAAAGCCTATATAAATTTGAAACTTACAAAATGATATTTATTATTATGCTTGAATGACATATTGTATATAGAAAATTTAAGATGATCAACAGATAAATAATAAGAATAAAATAGTTTAGCAACGTAGCTCTAAAAACCAACATGCAAAGGTAATTGTTTGCAAACCCTAGAAACAAACAGAAACTAAAGTTTAAATAAGACATTATGTGCAACTGAATGAAAATAATAAATACCTAGAAACGAATCTCTAGAGAAACTGTGAAACTTCATTAAAATAAATTTAAAGAGAGTAAATTTAGAAATACAAAATAGTCACATTCTACAACTTAAATTGGCCAAAATTTCACTATTTCTTAAATTGAACTATAGATTTAATTTCAATAAAATTTTAGTAAAAAATAAAAAAGCTTGCAAATCCAATAGAAATGTATATTTCTATTGGATGTATATTTAAAATGTTGTTCAAACTCACTGGGAATCAGGAAAGTCATATCGAAACCTCAGTGAGGAAACATTAGATACATATTGGATTGGGGAAAATTTTAAGTTTGAGAATACCAGTGAAAGAATGTGGCATGATAAAAGCTTTCAAAAACTGGTGAAATTGCACATTGGCATAAATACTGAAAACTGTTTTGGCTTTATTTAGTAAAGTGCAGAAATGCACAATCAGAAATTCTTCTCTCAGAGATATCCCTATTATTGAAATGCATACTTACGTGCACTTTGATACACTTGACAAGAATACGCAATATTGCTCATAATGGTCTTATGTGGAAACCTGCCAAAACAGCCATTGACGATAACATGAATAGACAAACTGCTTATTCATGTAATAGGATACATTCAGCAATGAAAATGAACACACTACAGCTCTATGCAGCATATGTAAATTCCAGAAACATAATGTTGCACAAAGAAACAAGATGAAACAAAAGTAAAACACATTGATTAGGGATTCCTGCTCATATGGCAAAACGTAGAGCAAAGCAAGGACAAATTATCATAATAGTCAGGATGAGGTTATCCCAAGGGCAGGAAGGAGTTTGAGATCAGGAAGAGACAGAGAGGGGGCATTCTCTGATGCTGATGAAGCTCAATATTTTAACCTTGGTGGGTTTTACACATGGATTCGCTTAACTATAATTTGTTAAAGTGTGCAATTTGTTATACTCGGTTAAGCCGTGCATTGCTGTAATTTGTGAAGCTGTACAGAAATATTTTATATACTTTTCTGCATGTTATATTTTACAGTTAAAAGTATTTATGTATATGCAGAATAGAGGGGAAATATGAAGGAGGGAGGAATGAGTTTTATGGAATGGAGAGGATAGGAAAGGTTCCTTAGAAAAGATTTCTCTTGAGCTGATATTTGGAAGTGGCTCAAGGGGTAGAAGGGTCACCTCAGTGTTTAATCCCACTGCCAAATGCTTATTTGTTTACTAGAATATTCAGACTGGGGAGACTGTTTCAACTCATGTTAGGAGCATATGTAGGTGTGCAGGTGGAGGCATACAGATGTGGGTGATGAACACACTGACTAAATCAACTAACTTGAGGGTCCATAAACAACAGATATAGTTAAGTATTGTCTGGGCAATAAGATTTACTTGCCTGACATTTCTGGTTCATTCATTCAGTTAATCCATTCATTTAACAAATTATTTCTGAGCCTCCACTATGTGCCATGCACTTTTCAAGCTTCTGAGGACACAGTGGTGTACAAGACTAATGCGGTTTCATCAACTGTGAGCTACACAGGATTATTGTAGGCATCTATTTCCTCTCTAGACTAGGTTGAGTGATTTTGGATCCTAGCATCATTGTAGATAATTGCTTCTTGATCTCCTTTCAAATAGGCCAAATCACCATATTGCTTAAGGCAATCTGCAGATTTGATGCTATTCCTATCACTACCAACATCGTTTTTTTACAAAATTAGAAAATGCTATTCTAAAATTCGTAAGGAACCAAGAAAAAGCCCAAATAGCAAAAGCAATTCTGAGCAAAAAGAACAAAGCCAGAGGTATCACATTACCCAACTTCAAACTATACTCTAAAGCTACAGTAACTAAAACAGCATGGTACTGGGGAAAAAAAAAACATAAATAAAGAACAGAGAACCCAAAAATAAAGCTACACACCTACAGACATCCAATCTTGGACAAAGTTGACAAAAATATGCAATGGAGAAAGGACTCCCTATTTAGTAAATGCTGTTCCAGGAGAGCAGGCTAGCCATACACAGAATAATGAAACCAGAACCCTATCTTTCATCATATGCAATAGTTAACTCGAGATGGATTAAAGATCTAAATGTAAGACCTCAAACTGTGAAAGTCCTAAAAGGAAACATAGGAAACACCATTCTGGACATCAGGTTGGGAAAGAATTTATGACTGAGTCCTCAAAAGCAATTGTAAAGAAAAAAAAAATTGACAAGTCAGACCTAATTAAACTAAAGAGCTTCTGCATAGCAGAAGAAACTATCAACAGAGTAAACAGACAAGCTACAGAATGGGAGAAAATATGTACAAATTATACAACTGACAAAGGTCTAATGTCCAGAATCTATAAGGAGCTTCAAAAATTGAACAAGTGAAAAAACAAATAATCCCATTAAAAATGGACAAAATACATAAAGAGACACTTCTCAAAAGAAGACATACAAGCAGCCAACAAACATGAAAAAATGCTCAACATCACTAATCATCAGAGAAATGAAATCAAAACCATAATGAGATGCCATCTCACATCAATCAGAATGGCTATTATTAAAAAGTCAAAAAACAACAGATGTTGGCAAGCTGTGGAGAAAGGGGAACACATGATACTGTTGGTGGGAATGTAAATTAGTTCAGCCACTGTGGAAAGCAGTTTGGATATTTCTCACATAACTTAAAACAGGACTACCATTTGACCCAATAATCCCATTGCTGGTATACATGCAAAATAAAAAAAAATAATAATAATTCAGCCGGGCATGGTGGCTCACATCTATAATCCCAGCACTTTGGGAGGCTGAGGTGGGCGGATCACTTGAGGTCAGGAGTTTGAGCCCAGCCCGACCAACATGCTGAAACCTCATCTTTACTAAAAATAAAAAAGCTGGGTGTGGTGGTGCACACTTGTAATCTCAGCTACTCTGGAGGCTGAGGCATGAGAATCACTGGAGCCCTGGAGGTGGAGGTTACAGAGCTGAGATCACGCCACTGAACTCCAGTCTGAGTGACAGGGCAAGACCCTGTCTCAAAAAAAAAAAAAGAAAAATAATAATTCTACCAAAAAGAAACACATGTATTTGCATGTTTATTGCAGCACTATTCACAACAACAAAGACATGGAATCCACCTACGTTGCCATCAACGGTGGATTGGATTTTTTTAAAAAAGAAGTGGTATATGTAGAATACTACGCAACCATATAAAAGAAAGAAATCATGTTCTTTTCAGTAACCTGGATGCAGCTGGAGGCCTTTATCCTACGCAAATTAATGCAGGAACAGAAAACCAAATACCACATGTTGTCACTCATATGTGGGAACTAAATATTGGGAACCTCTGTACATTAAGACGGCAGTAATAGACATGGGGAACTACTAGATGGGGGAAGGACAGTGGGAAGCAAGGGTTGAAAAACAAAACTGTTGGGTACTATGCACAGGACCTGGGTAACAATATCATTAGTATCCCAAACCTCAGGATCATAAAATATACCCAGGTAACAAACCTGTACATGTACCCCCTAAATCTAAAATAAAAGTTGAAAATAAATAAATAAGCCAAATCAAATGTGCTCACTGATGTGATATCTCTTAGATTATATGGATTTTCCTCAGTCCAGGACATACCATGTGGAATTTCACCTTTTCCATGTTTGCACCTGCAGGCCTCAACGGAACTTGGCCAATTCTATTTGATTTAGGAAGAGAATAAGACAGTATTTACCTAGGTAAGTACTTAGATGTCTCTGTCACTTCAGATTCCTTCAGATTTTAACTTTACCTTCAGCAAGTTCATTTGAACCACAGTGCAGAGAAAAGAGATGTCTTTAATGAGTTTCTTTAATAGGAGACAATTTCAAAACATAGTGAAATGTAAAATGAAACTAAATTTTAAGAATAGCTCTGAAAACTGTTTCAAACTGTCGAGTAGAGGTCGCTTTTTACTCCAAACATTGAAAAGTGTTGGAAATGATTTGTTTCCCTAGGAAACAAATGATGAGTTCTGCTTTTTTCCCCTACTTGAGAACCATGAACAAAAAATGCCATGGCGGTCCCTCAGGTTGAAAGATCTAAAAACGTGTTTGTTTTGAATAGGTATCCTAAATGACATTTCTCATTGTAAGCAGAAAATATCAGCATTATTTGTGAAGGTCTAGAGATCAAGAATCTATCTATGTATAAGCCTTGTTGTTCAGCTTATTTAGTTAAATCTGGAAGGAACCAAATGTGTGATGTCTTATTTTGAGTGAACACTTGACATTGCTATCAGATAAAATTACAAGCTAAAACTCTGCAGAAAGTCACATTGTAATTAAGCTATTCTAATTGAACGCTCTATCTTTTTTAATAGTCACCATTGCCTTCAGTTTATTAGTAAACATTATCTAATAAAGTACTCTGTTGTATAGGAAAGTTTGAGCAAAAGGAAAATCGTTTGGGGAAATCAGTAAGCAATGAATTGAAGCTGAGACGTTTTATGTTATCTTGTAGCAGCCTGGCAATTATGTTTCTCCGCAGAATAAATGCTTAGTATTAATTTTGTGCATGTAGAGAGCATCTCTGGTGATTCGGAAGTGATAGAGAGGCACTTCTTGGTACTTTCCAGTTCCCATATAAACCACTGCATTGAAAGTAATTAAAAAACACATAGTTAGGTGCTTAAAGAATAATTTTTTTTTCCATTACTGGTCATAAGGTGATGAGCGAATGGCCTTTTCTGGCCTCAGGGAGACCATCCGAGGGTCAGTTTTGCCACCTTCTCTTTGGCCTTTTTGGAAAGGAGACAGTCTAGATCTTGAATATAATGTTTTGCTTTCTGAGTTTGCACATCCAAAGCGGTACTTACCTCCTACAACAGTGGTCTCTACCCTCATCCGCAGTGTCTGGCGGCCTTCTGACACAAAGAAAAATCAGAATATGTGTTTTGAAAAGTAAGACCATCCTTAATATTAGAAATGGGATTGGAGCTGTATATATTAGTTACTATTGCTGTGTAACAAGTTACCCCAAGACTTAATGGTTTAAATAAACAAACATTTATTATCTCAGAGTCTGTGGGTCAGGAGTCTTTGTGTGGCTTACCTGGGGGCCTCTGGATCAGAGTCTGTCATAAGGCTGAAATCAAAATGGTGGCCAGGGCTGCAGTCATCTCAAGGTTTAATCAGGAGAGGATACTCTTCCAAAGTCACTCACCTGGTTGTTGACTGGATTCATTTCCTTGTGGGCTGTTGGACTGAGGGCCTGGGTTCCCAGCCACATGGACAGTGTACAATGTGACCACTGGATGTCTCTGGAATAAGTGAGCAAGAGAGCGAGGGAGGGCAGCTCAGGATGGACATAATGGAATCTCAGAAGTGACATGCAATCACTGTTGCTGTATTTTACTTGTTACAAAAAAGCCACTAGGTCCAGTTCACACTCAAGGGAAGACAACTACCCAAGGGCTTGTGTGCTAGGAGTCAGGGCTCATTGGGACCATTTTAGAGGCTGCCTACTGCAAACTGGAAAGCCAGGGAAGTCTTTATGTTAAACCCTATCTCTTTTCATCAAACTCCTGAAGCCAAAATTGTGGATATGCTTCACTGGGGTTCCTGTCCTGACTTTCCCAATTTCTTCACTTTACAGGGTTTTCCCCCTACCGAAATTGTTTTGCTCCCTAAAGCCATTAGCCTAAAATTAGACTGGTGATATGAGCTCAGAGATGAGCATACCAGCTAGAGTCTGTGTTCCCTCGACACAGCAGATTTTTCTATCTAGAAAAACCGTAGAATTACCTTAGAATGTTTACATATTCATTATCAATGTTAAATATAGAGGATGTGGAATGCAGTTATGACTCCAGGCCAGGGAATTTGGAAAATGTAACCTCTGGCTTGTGTGACTTTTAGGCAAAACTCATTCTCTTTCGGAAACGTTACCATTGTTCTTGAAAACTGCTTTATGGTAGGATGGCATATGAAGAGGAAAAATGTCTTGGACTTGCTACCACGAAGCTGTTATATCTTTCTGATGAATATCAGGCTGCAGGAGCTTGTGAACGTTTCCCTCATTAAGTTTGGGTTATTAATTGCCTAGTCTTGCTGCTTTCTTTTGAGAAAAAGGCTGTGCATAAAATACACTTTGTAAATAAAAATGTCTGCTGCATCTGCTTTGAGGATAAATCCTCAATTTCAGAGCTTCAATTTTGCAATATGTTTTAAACGTTTCTATTCTGTTATGAATAGAGCAAGGTTAACAAGTTTAATTAGTTCAGCATTTATCAAGCACCAAGCACTGCCAAGCGTGGTGCCAGGGCCTGGGAGTGTGAAGATGACTTATATACACTCCCACCCTTGTGGAGTTCTCAGTCTATTGGGAGGACAATCAGGTAAACCAATAATAAGAGTGTAATGTGGTAAGTGATGTAGTAGAGGTACATATGGGATACACAGTACTGGAGGCACTGGGAAGGACGTGATTAACTCTGCCTGGAGATTTGTGTTCTATGGCATCCCTTAGAACAAAATCCTCAGAATGTGTGACATTTTCAAGAGGAGAACAGTACATGCTCATGGTTTTAAAATGTTTTTCTTCCCCCCAACTTTTCTATTGCTCAAGGGAAAGAAGAATTATGTCTTTGCTAAATTTTCATGTTTTAAAAATAATTACTAAGTTTTATCTTTAGAATGTAGAAAATGGCTTAATTTTTACCATGATAATTTTGTCTTTGAAACCAGCTTCTAAATGTTAAATGTTAACTTGACTTTCCTAATAAGCTATAAACCAGTAAGTCCTTTCAGCAGGAGACAGTTTATTTACCTCCTTAAGGGTGGTCTTAAAAAAAGAAGAGGGTATGTATGATGACTATTTCATGCTTAGCCACATGCACAATGATATCAAATTCCTTACAATTTAATACACTTATTTATGTCTATAAAGTTTATGTTGACTTTTATCAAAAGTAACAGCGATAGTAGTATACTAGTTTTCTAGGGCTGCTGTAAAAATGTATCACAAACTGGGTGACTTAAAACAACAGAAATTTGTTGTCTTACAATTCTAGAGGCTTGAAGTAAAAAATCAAGGTGTTTGCAGGGCCATATTCCCCTGAAAGTTGTAAGGGAGACTCCTTCCTCACCTCTTCAGCTTTTGGTGGCCCCAGGCACCGGCTTATGGCATTCTTACTCCGATCTCTGCCTTGGTCTTCACATGACCGTCTCTTCTGTGTCTCTCTCTATCTTGTCCTCTTTTTTTTTTGAAATGGAGTCTCGCTCTGTTACCCAGGTTGGAGTACAGTGTGCGATCTTGGCTCACTGCAAGCTCCACCTCCCTGGTTCATGCCATTCTCCTGCCTCAGCCTCCCAAGTAGCTGGGACTACAGATGCCCACCACCATGTCTGGCTAATTTTTTTTGTATTTTTTAGTAGAGATGGGGTTTCACCGTGTTAGCCAGAATGGTCTCCATCTGCTGACCTCATGATCCGTCCACCTCAGCCTCCCAAAGTGCTGGGATTACAGGCATGAGCCACCGTGCCAGGCCTCCTCTTCTTATAAAGACACCAGTCATTAGATAGAGGGCCTACTACAAATTCAGGATGATTTCATCTTGAGGTCATTAACTAACTGTATCTGCAAAGACCCTATGTCCAAACAAGCTCATATTCTAGTTTCCAAGTAGATATCAATTTGGGGAGGGGGTCACTATTCAACCCACTGCAGTTAGATTTACAAAAATAGGAAAATATGTATTTGTAGCTTAAGGATAAAAGCTTTATCTTTCTTCACATTTTAAAAGTATGTATTTTTTTCATATTATATTATTCCTGATGGTAGAAAGAAAAAAAAGGGGGAAAGGTAGACTATTCAGGGCAGTTAGGCAAGATTAAATAGAGGCAAGGAGATTAAACGTGGAAGAATATGGAATGTGTAGGAACAAAAAGTGGAGTAGGAAGTGCTGTGATGGCTTAGTTGACCTCAAGTTGCCCGTCCAAAAATGGCGACAAATACTTAGAATGGAAGTCATCAACTTGATTCAAAATAGGTAAATTAGTTTACTGAGGAATGGGAAGGGGAAGGGCCATTGAAGAATCCTAAACCATTAAAAATCTAAATATTAACTTGCAAGTTTGAAATTTTGCCCAACCTTTTCTAAGATGTCAGTCTAGTATGCCTTCATCTCAATCTTATTTATACCTATATTTAATCAAATAAAATCATTAATTATTTATTGAAAAACTGCTTGCAAGAGAATACTCTGTATTGCACATAAAGAACTATAAAACACAGTCCTTTCTTTAAGAAGTTTCAGTTGTGGAGATAACCTAAATGCATATGGAAACAGAACTAACGTAAGCAGTAAAGAACTCTGTTTATCTGATAACTCTGCATCGTAATTCCAGGGAGTGAAAGCTAGTATAGATATTTTAAGTAGAAAGGAGCTTAATGGGCTTACAGAAATGTTGGATGAGATGTGGAGTGGATGTAAGTATTGCTGCTACTAGCTTTTAAGAAACCTAGAAGTGCAGGGAACAAAGAAAAACTACTGCTGATAATCTCAATATAGAAGTGGCTCACTTAAGCAATTAAGAGAAAGTAAAAGCATCCAAATGGAAAAGAAGAAGTCAAACTGTCTCTCTTTACTGACAATATGATTCTGTATGTAGAAAATCCTAAAGACTCCACCAAAAGTCTCCTGGAACAGATAAACAATTTAGTAAAGTTTCAGGATAAAAAAATCAATGTACAAAAGTCAGTAGCACTTCTATACATCAATAACGTTCAAGCTAAGAGCCAAATCAAGAACATAATCCATTTATAATAGCCATACACATATAAAATACTCAGGAATACATCTAATCAAGGTGTAAAAGATATCTACAAGGAGGACTGTAAAACACTGTTGAAAGAAATTATAGATTACACAAACAAATGGAAAAGCATTCCATACTCATGAATTAGAAGAATCAATATTGTTAAAGTGGCCATATTGTCCACAGCAATCTACAGATGAAATGCTATTCCTATTAAACTACCAAGACCACTTTTCACAGAATTAGAAAAAAACATTCTAAAATTCATATGGAACCAAAAAAGAGCCCAAATAGCTAAAGCAATTCTATGCAAAAAGAACAAAGCCAGAGGCATCACATTACCCAACTTCAAACTATACCATAAGGCTACAATAACCTAAATAGCATGGTACCCATAGTTAAACAAACACATAGACAAATGGAAAAGAACAGAGAACCCAGAAATAAAGCTGCACACCTATGGACATCTAGTCAACAAAGTTGACAAATATATGCAATGGAGAAAGGACCCTCTATTCAAGAAATGGTGCTTAGATAACTGGATAAAATGAAACTGGATCCCCACCTTTCACCATATAAAATAATTAACTCAAGAGGGTTGCAAAACCAACTATTGTGTGGCATGCTCACTAACTGAGTGATGAGATCATTCATATCTCAAACCTCAGCATCACATAATATACCTATTTATATACTCAGATAACAAACTGGCACATGTACCTTCTGAATCTAAAATAAATGTTGAAATTTAAAAATAGTGGCTGACTTTTTCTTAACACTTTAAAAAAATTTATTGTGATTTTATTGTGGTAAAATACAAATAACAGCCAGGCGCGATGGCTCATGCCTGTAATCCCAGCACCTTGGGATACTGAGGTGGGCGGATCATAAGGTCAGGAGATTGAGACCATCCTGGCCAACATGATGAAACCCATCTCTACTAAAATACAAAAAGTTAGCTGGGCATGGTGGCGCGTACCTGTAGTCCCAGCTACTCAGGAGGCTGAGGCAGGGGAATCACTTGAACCCGGGAGGTGGAGGTTGCAGTGAACCAAGATCACGCCACTGCACTCCAGCCTGGTGACAGAGCAAAACTCCATTTAAAAAAATACAAATAACATAAACTTTACCAACTTAGCCACTTTTACATGTTCAGTTCAGTAATACTAAATATGTTCATAATATGCAACATCATCACCATGCATCTTCATAACCCTTTCAACTTGTAAAATTGAAACTCTCACCCATGTAACAGTAACTTTTCATTTCCTGCTTCCCTCAACCCCTTGTAACAATCATTCTACTGTCTGATCCCATGATTTTGATTGTTCTTACCTGGTACAATTGGGATCCTACAATGTTTATCTTTTTGTGACAAACTTGTTTCGCTTAGCATAATGTCCTCATTTATGTGGCTCACCCATGTGGTAGCTTATGCTAGAATTTCCTTCTGGAATAAGAATTCCTTCCTGTATAAAATTTCCTTGTATCTACATACCACATTTTACTTATTCACCTGTTCACAGATACTTGGCTTGCTTCCATATTTTAGTTATTTTGAATAATGTTACTAGGAACATGAGTGTACAACTATCTCTACCAGAACCTGGTTTCATTTCTTTTGGGTATATAACTATAAGTGGAATTACTGAATCATATGGTAATTATATTTTAACTTCTGAAGGAACTAACATATTGTTTTCCACAGCAGTTGCACCATTTTGCATTTCTATCAACCATGCACACTTGCACAATTTTACAAATTCGAAACGTTGCACAATTTTTTCACCTCCTCACCAATATGTGTTATGTTGTTTCTTTTTGATAGTAGCTATTCAGGAAGATCATTTTTATTCTTGTTGAGTTCTCAGTCTGGTAAGGGGAATAACCATATAAACTGATAATTAAAATACAATGTGATAAGTGATGTGATAGAGTTATGTGCCAAGTGCAAATGGGGCACAGAGAAGGAAATGCTGCAGGCCAAACCCCATATATACCAGCTGAGGTCCCATTTATCTACCTACAGGTCTGCAGGGGGAAAATGGTTTGCTTGCCTCTGATTTCAGTTCTTGAATAAGTGTGCATAAAACAATATGAATAAATGATAGATTACAATAAAGTCCTGCTGAGAAAAGCCTGGAAAGTATCATTTTCAGGATGTCACCTTCTTCTGCACAGGAGATAACTTAGATGTTCAGTAAGAGTCCGAAAATCAGGCACATCTGGTACAGGGGCCAAGAAAAGTCACCTGGTAGAGGGGTATAACGTAGGCTTTGAAGAAAGGTAAGAATTGGATAGATAAAGAGGAAGGATGAAGGAGTATATTTTAGGCTTAGGGTAGCCCTACATGTGGTCAGGGCAGTGATTATGGTAATTTGACTAGAGTGATGTGAGAAGTCAGTGAATGATATGGTTAGAAAAGTAGACTAGACCAGAATGTGAAATGTTCAGTACTGAGCTGAGAGGTTTGGAATTGATTTTAGTTCAGTGACTCCCAACCTGTGGGCCTGAGATCTCTGGGTGCCCTGGAGTTAATATTGTAAGGAACTCTGATCCATGAGAATACCAAGCATAGCCCAAAGATTAAATAGATACGTTCCACACATATGTGAGCTACTGTCTATTGTTACCCATTGATAATGTGACTTAGCAGAATACAGATTAATTGCATATTTCAAAATTTATTATAGCACTTTTAAGATTTATTTTTTCACTAAAGTGTTTGAATAGTAAATATGCTATTATGTGGTGGACTATACAAAATTGTTGTTATTGTGAAGGGATTTTCATACTCAAGAATTTTGGGATCACTACTCCAGGGAGTATGAATCTATTGAAGGCTTTTGAGCAGCATAAGGACAAGGTGAAGTGGTGATTTAGCGAAATTAATCTCGTGGTGGCCTATAGATTGAAAAGTGGAGACTAAGCTAAAACATTGAGAAACCTCTTGTGAATATTAAGTTTGAGGAAACCAGCTAGCAGAGAATAAGCAACTCTTAAAGCATGATGTGTGACGTTGGGTACACATAAAGAATGGTGTGCTAGGTACCAATTTATTGCCTCTTAGCTCCAAGTCTACCCTTCATTGCCTGCTCTGTGATAGTGAAGCTGGGCCCTGTTTGCCAGTTGGCGCAGTGTTAAGATTTGCCAGTGAAGGATGCTAGAGAGACACTAGAGGAGAAAGAAGTTTCCCTTGCTGCCTCCCACATGCTCCTCTTTCCAGATCTTTGTGGCACAAGTGGATTTTCCAAGATTTGGCTCTTGTCACATGTGCAACTTCCCTAGTACTTGGCTCCTATAGCATGAATGGCTTCTCTGACACCCAGTGGCCAGCAGCTTCTCCTGGCACTCCTTCAGGTGGCTTCATAGTAGAGCCACTAGCAAGGTTTCACTCTGCAGATGGTTTCCTGAGCAACCCAGAGGGCAGCTTTCTAGCAAGTTCTCCTGGTACAGCACCTCAGCAACTTCTCTGCCATCCAATGAGCCCCAACTTCACCCTTTCCAGTGGGGTCTGGATCTCAGCTCCTCCAGAGGGAGATTCTTCCTTAGGGTACTAGCTCTGTTGTAAGAGTCACAGCTGCTTCTTTTATGTAGTCTTTCCGTATTCCTTAGAATTTCATTTGTTTCTTCCTAGCCAATCTCCTGTCGAAGTTAGTAACATATATATTAAACATTTTCTGTTCAAAGTCCTGCCGCTTGATCACATCTGACTGACATAAATGGCATCTAATTTCTCACATCCATAATTAAGAAGCATCTTCCACATCTCTATTTGAGGATATAAAAGGATACATGTTCTAGTCCCAGAAGGTTGTGTTATTTACCCATATTTTTCTTGCTTCTGGCAAGCAGTGACAGTGAAAGCAACATCATATAAACTTTTTGAAGGCTCCAAGCACAATGAATTTTTTGAAGCAGTCTATTATAAGTGGAAAGCAACAAGTTAATCTCACTTTTGGAATCTTTTCTGTGGCTGATAACAGGTGGATAGAAATTTTATTTATTAATTCTTCTAGTCATTCATTCATTCATGTCTTGTCTATTATAAAGTGACACTTTTTATGTTGTTATTAAACTCTATTGGGGATTATGACACTTGGGATTTCATCATTAAAACGTGTTTACACACTCCTACTCTAGAAATTTTAGCAATAAAGTATCAGTTACTACACTTCATATGCTTGATGACATTTATTTAGACCTTAAGGTTTTGGAAGGTCAAGAGATTTCTGAGTTCAACTCATTTTGTTCAGACTTGTGCTTAAATACATACTTTTGCTAGGAAATTATTGTGTAGTTGAGTTTGGCTAGCTTGACAAACAATATGTATGAGTATGTATTAAAAATATTAAAGTGTGTGTGTGTATGTGCGTGTGTGTGTGTGTGTGCTGTATGGGAAGATGACAAAGGAAAATGTTTCTTTTCTTCGTTACTTTAATTACTAAAAATAGCTTAGATTACAAATTAGCAAATTTAGTATAATTATGTCTTCATCAAAAAATGGAATGATACCACCACTTTTACGGGGGTGAAGACAGTTATGTATTATCAGATTTATAGTTAGCTGGTGTTTATTTGCTAAGACACATTTCTTTACCAGGCCTGATGCAGTTGTAAACTGTATTCTCCTTTGCCTTTTAAAGAACTATATAGCAAGTTCAGAACTCTGGAAAGGCTAAGGAATGCTTACATGGGATTTCCAAGGCCAACAATCAACACAGAACTGAAGGACACAACCTTACGTTAGATCTGAGTAGAGAAAGTTGGTGATGTTCCCCAGCATGTTTGCTAGATGGCGCTAGAGTTCCTATCTCTTATCTGGACTTCACACACCTCTGTCTAAATGTGCTTGAAGAGTGGTCCCTTATTTTTAAAAAGTTGTTGCTGTTGGATTTAAAACCTACTCTCTTAAGTATGTTATTATTAAGTGTCTACAGGATTTTACTCTGTCTGAGATAATTTAAGACCAGTCATTTTCCATAAAAAGATGTGACAACACCAAATAAAAATGTTTTCTTTGAATATTCATGTTTAGAGAGCAGAAGATTAAACATGTCCAGAAAGAGCTTCAACAGAAAAAAAAATTCTTGGTGAAAATTGAGCTTCCAATATGTGTCTATGCTTGAAAATTGAGTAGTGTAATTGAATAATTACATGCTTATTTTAAGCTCAGAAAACATCTTTTCCTCCATTACTTCAATGTTTTAGTTGAGGAACCACTGTGACCTGCACACACATATAAACAGTTTGTACTGACTAGAATAGGAATAGGAAATGAAGAAAAACAAGTCACCTATAAGGTATAGTTTTACTTAGTCATAAATAAGGAAATGTCACATTTTAAAGAGGTAATATCTTACATTTATTGGTTTCTGAATATGTTTCAACTGACATATCATAAATGATGCAGATATGTTCATATTAGAAAAGATTCCTTGACTGTACTGTTTTCTGTCATCTGGTCTGACTTCGCAGAGGTGATTGCTGTTAACAGTCCCTATGTCCATTATACCTGCAAATGCAGGTTCTTTTCCCCAAAGAGACTACAACTGGGGCCCTTCACAGAAGCTAGACTTTGCCATAGAATTATCCTAGAGTTATAGGTTGGAAAAGAGCTAGAGAACAGATGGTATATATTCAGAGGCTGTTTCACTTTTTCAGATCTTGTAAGAAAAGCGTGCCATTTATACAACCCTAAGTTTTTTGCTTTAGATATACTTGATGATTGCTATATGACAAATTTCATCACCGGCACAGGACCATTCTGGATGAGTGGTATTAAAACACTGCCATTCTGTATGACAATGCCTTAGGGTATAGCAGCCAAAAATAAATCATTGGTAGGTTATCATAAATCATTGGTAGATATTGGGCTTGTAACACAAAAGCTTATTGACTACATATGTTAACTTTTTTTGAGATATCTTACCTTGGTAATTTAATGGCTGACTTTGGAATAATCCCTCATATCACACAGGGTTCATTTTGGTCCTTTGATTTTTACTCTCAGAAGAAAACAGATATTTAGATTAATTTAACTTAAGAATGAGAAAAACTGGGTCTCAATTTTAAAAACTTATTTCAAACCGTTAACCATTGAAAGAGAATTTTGGACAGCTTTCCTCTGACCCCAAGCTTCTTCAATTTATACTTTACAAAAGCCCCCAAACTAGAAAATCCTACAATAAATGGGTCAAAGTATAGAAGGAGAGCTAGACAATGCCATTGAGCCTGTGGGACTTGCAGGAGAGCATCCTGAAATTAGGCAGGTGGTGGTACCAAATGCTTAGGATACTGGCATATGAGATAGATTGCATGCTGTCCTAGAAGAAGAAAGTTGTACTTACATTCCTACAGACCTCTCCAGAATCTCTCATACAACTAAAATATCCAGGAAACAACAATAAAAAAAGAAATGATACAATTAGGTTACTTGTCTTATACCCCCATATCTTGTATTGTAGGCTCATTTGTTTGGGAATGAGCTCTTTTCTCTTGGTTAAATTTGGACAGCCTTGACTCCCTTAACATGAATGGACTACAAGGTTTGATGGCTATCCTTTAGTTAGTATTTCCATTTTTCAGTGATCAAATATACAGTATTTAGGACCTTAAATGCTGTGTGTGTGTTGGGGGGGGGGTCACTGTCCCATCAAATGATGCAATAAATGCCTTTTCCACCAAAAGAATAAGCAAACCTGACCCTTATTGGTGTTGGAATGACTGCCATAGGAAGGTCCACACACAACTAAAACAAGTCATCCAGCAGTATGGAACTGAATGCACAGATAATTCCCTATCTTTCATTTTAGGAAGAAGCATGATCTAATAGGTTACTGCATTAGTTTTCTGCTGCTGTGTACCAATATTACTACAAATTTAGAGGCTTAAAATAACACACATTTGTTACCTCATGGTTTCCGTGGGATCTAGAAAATCTAGGAGTGGCTTACCTGGGTCCCCTGCTTCACGGTCTCACAGCATTATAATCATAATTTTGGTTGAGGCTACAGTCTCACCTGATGTCCAATTGTGGAACGATCTGCTTCTAAGTGCACAGGATTACTGGCAGCATTCATTTCCTAGTGGGTAGCTGGACTGTGGACTTCAGTTTCTTGCTGGCTATCAGCTGGAGACTATAGTGCCTTGTTACAGAGCCTTCTCAACCAAAGGTGTTTTCTTCCTTAAAGTTAACAAGGGACAAAATTTAGCAACAGGAATGTTATATTCTTATCCCATCACCTTTGTTTTCAACCGGTTAAGAGCAAGTCATGGGTCACAAGGCATGAATATCAGGAAGTGGGGGTCATGAGACCCACCTTGTAGTTTGTTCACTCCAGGGTCTGAGAATTGAAACCCCCCAATAATATCCTGTTCCTGTGTTAAGTTATATTGTGGCTAAGACTACTTTCTGCCCATGTGTTAAGTCTTAACGGGACTAGGAATATATTTCTGTACCCATTAATTCAAAGAAATTAGAAATAGGTACAATCTTAAAATAAGAGTTCATTTTTAAACTATTTGATTTTGTGAGAATAAAGGTGTTTTAAATGTGATGGGAAACTTATTAAACCAGAAATATTTTGCCCAAATCTAGGAGCAGCTGATGACTCATATAATTGTATTAGTTGTCTATTGCCATGCAATAAATTATCCTCAAAATTAGTATCTTAGAACTATAAACATTTACTATCTCACACAGTTCTGAAGGTCAGGAATCAGAGTGTCATAGGTAGTAACTTCTGACTTACTGTCTCCCATGTGGTCACAGTCAAGATGTTAGCTGGAGTTGTAGTCATTTGAAGGGATTGAAGAATCCACTTCCAGGCTCACTCACATGGTTGTTGTCAGGAGCCTTCAGTTCGTCACAATGTGCATCTCTTTCTCTGGGGTAGTTCAAGCAACATGGCAGCTGGCTTCACCCATAGTGAGCGATATATGAGAGACAGAGAAAGAGAAAGAGAAGAGAGAGACTGATTCGACTTATAAAAAACTTCAGTCTTTTTAGAACTACTTTTAGAAGTGATATATCATTATTTCAGCTGTATTCTATTCATTAGACACATGTTACTAAGTCTACCCACATTCAAGGGGAAGAAAATTAGGCTCCACTTCTTGAAGCAAAGAGTATCAAAGAATGTGTAAACATATTTCTTAAATTACCACAAGTATTGTTGGTGTCCTAAGATTTCCTCGTGTTTTGTTCATGATTTTCTTGGCCTTGAATGGAGCAAATTTTGGTGCCCCAAATATTCCCAATATTTCCTGGGAAATAGGCTAAGGACAAGCTAGCTGAGAGTACCAAGTATTTTAGTTTTAGGTGTCTTCTTCATCCCTTACAACTCAGACCTTGTTTATATGTCATAAACTATGATGGAGGTTTGATAATTCTTCAGCTAATTGATTAGTGTAGTCACAATAATTTGAGTAGGTTTTTATGTAAAATATTTATCATCTTATATGATGTTAGAAAAGTTGTCTAGTCTTAATTTTTAGCTACCGTTTTCTTCATTAGGAAAGTTTCTTGTAATTCCTCATTAGAATTTTTAAAAGAAATCCCTATTAAGGATACATAAAAAATAATGGTGTTGACAAAGGACATAGTTTACTAAGCATTTTGTATAAGTGATCTCAAGACAAACATCCAGAATGTCTGAGATCCAATGAATAAAAAGACAAAGCTTCATTTTTTAGAACCCCCTAGTAAAAGTTTAGCTGAAAAAATCCAGAGTGCAATTGTAGATAACCTCAGTGTATTTGTTGGGATATTCCAGAGAAGCAGAACCAATAAGATGTGTATGTATCTGTTTATATTATATAAAATAATATAATTTTAATATATAATGTATATAATATAAAATATATTTTATAAGTATTATTTATATAAAATATAAAATAATATAAAATTTGATATATATTATGTGCTATGATATATTGATAACTATTAACATATTATGAATGAATGTATATCTCTATACTATATTTTATATATATTATAAGGAATTAGTTCACGTCATGATGGAGGCTGAGAAGCCCAGAGCAAGGGGAGATGATGGTGTAAGTTCCAGTGTGCATCTGAGTCTAAAGACAAGAGAAGACCAATGTCTCACCTTGAAGATGGTCAAGCACAGAAAAAGAATCTTTTCTTACTCTGCCTTTTAATCTACTTAGGTTTGCAATAGATTACTCAACCCACTTACACTGGGGAGAGCAATATGCTTTATTTAGTCTACTGATTAAAATGTTAATCTCATCCAGAAACACCCTTACAGATACAACCAGAATAATGTTGACCAAATGTCTGGGCACCCTGTGGCCCAGTCAAGTTGTCACATAAAATTAAGCATCACACCCAGCCACCAGATTTTTCATTCTAGTTTGTTCCCCAGGACATGCTTAGCCTCATACACATCTCAAGAGGTCTCACATAATCACTGATAAGACGAAGCATGATAATGTATAAAGAAGACAAACTCACAAGCAGTCAACGAGAGAAACGCCCCATATCAAATTGTGAAAAACAAAAGCAATATCACCTTTCAAAGTCCTGCTTTGGTGTACTCCAGGCCTTGTTCATTGTGGGTAGAGAGTATGTCAACCATCAACTGACATTTGATTGAAATTACTTAGTGTTATAGACAGTATTTCCCAACCCAGTTGTCTCCCAATGAATTGTGGTGTTAAGTATTGTCCAAATAATCTGTGGAATATCTGAGATCTAGGGCAGTAATTATGTACAAGCTACTCTCCATAATCATTTGCCATACAATGAAGCCAGATGATTTTTATTCTCTCCTATTGTGTATTATTGCTTAATGCTATCTTACGTAAATATTATCTTATATAACATGAGTTTGGGGTATGAGAGGTTAATATCAGATAAGTCCTACATTTCTTGTAGTTTCAATATCTCCCCCAAAAAACCACATTGTCCTCTGTTAATGGGGATAGCATGACTCCAGTATACCCTGAAACACCCTAGGGTGTCATGTCTCTCTTTTCACTAATTTTCACCTGATGGATGGAGGCATAGGTTACTGGTTGGTTTTAGCTGAAGTCTGTTCTAGCTGGTTGGTGCCAATATTACTATGTTAAATGATTTGACTACCACCCCTGTTCTAAATATACTTAGGATAAAATAATATTCTATGGAGATTATGTATTTTACAGGTTTTCAATAATATTCCTCAGAACTTTCAGGGTTCATGGAAGAGAGTAAGATATATTGGAAAAGCCTATATTTTTCCTACTCTCTACTCTCACACCAACTTGATGGAAGAAAAAAAACAAGGTGTTTTTTCCTCTCTCTTACATAGTCACTCAATACACTTCTAACACCAGATGGGTGGAAATATTTCCTCACAGACCAAGTAATTCTCTAGCAGACTGGGGGACACCCCTTTGGGTGTCCTCTAATTCAATCCAATTCTGACACTACTTGCTTGGAAATAGAGTTGGATTCCACAGGTCGAGGGCTCAGTCCCACAAGATTGCCCCCCACTTCAGATGTCAATCACAAGACCCAGAATGTGGCCTGTGATTCTGACCAGCTGCAAATCAGGGTTCCTACGATCCCCTCCTCAGGTTTGATTAATTTGCTAAAGCAGCTCACAGAACTCAGGGAAACACTTGATGATGGAAAAAAACAACTTCTGCCAAAAGATATTTAACGAGGTTCATTTTGAGCCAATATAAGTGACTGAGGCTTGGGGCTACACAATTTCAAGTGGTCCTGAGAAAGTTGCCTGAGGTAGTTGGGTTACAGTTTATTTCAGGGAGACAGGAATTGCAGATAAAATCATAAATCAATATGTGAGAGGTATGCATTGGTTTGGCCTGAAAAGGTAGGACATCTCCCAGAGGGGGCTTACAAGTCCAAGGTGGGTTTTAGAGGTTCTTAAGCCAACAGTTGGTGGAGAAAGTTAAGCTATTGTCTCAAGACTTGAAATCAGTAGAAAGGAAAGCCTGAGTTAAGATAAGGAGGTGTGGAGGCAATGGTTCAAAAGCATCAGTTCTCAGAGAGAATAAATGGTGTCTCTTTTCAGATCTTAAAAGATGTCAGGCTCTCAGTTAATCTCTCCTAGATCCAGGAAAGGCCTAGAACAAGCTTGTCCAACCTGCAGCCTGTGGGCTACATGCAGCCCAGGATGGCTTTGAATGAGGCCCAACACAAATTCGTAAAGTTTCTTAAAACATAAGTTTTTTTTGCAATTTTTAATTTTTTGTTTTTGTTCATCAGCTATCATTAGTGTTAGTGTATTTTATATGTGACCCAAGACAATTCTTCTTCTCCATTGTTGCCCAGGGAAGCTGTTACAAGTAGTTAGATGTGAGCAGGGCAGGAGAGGGCTCTCCCTCATCCACCAGGAATGTTGGGTGATGGTTTGGCAGTTATCACACTGTCTCTCTAAAAGCGATAAATTGACAGTCAGTGCCAGGGTGAGGCCATGTCCTGATGCTCCACACCTGTTGCACTAAAGTGTTAATTAAATGCAGATACCAGGGAGAAGCAACTTCCCAGGCAAGCACATTAAGAGACAAAATGGTGAAGTATGACCTTCTAGGGTCACTACACTGCTAAAAGAAAGAAAGTCTCAGACAAACATGCTTACAGCTTCCTAAACACACTGCACGTGGTCATCTTAAGCATAAGAAAGGCACTGTGCATTCGGGCAGCCCACCCTAAGGGAAGTATCATGGGAAAGGGGGCAGCCTATAAAGTCTTAGAATCAAGGTCAAACATTGCACTTGACCTTCATATGCCTACTTGGGTCTCTTCCAAGAATACTTTTCTCTTTCTTTCCTGCTCTAAAGCCTTCTGAAATAAACTTCCACTCCTGCTCTGAAACTTGCCCTGGTCTCTTTTTTTGCCTTCTGTCCCTCAGTTGAATTCCTTCTTCTGAGGAGGCAAGAATTGAGGTTGCTGCAGACCCACACAGAACTCAGATGCCTTCCACTGGTAACAAAGCGAAAAGATTAGACACCCCTGGCCTAGAAAGAAATGACCTGGCTGCTTTGAGGTTATCTAGAGATGCAAATTTTCCCTACAAAAGACAGCTTTGTGGGGCCATTTCAGCCTGTTGACCCAGCAGCAGTCAATTCAAAATATGATAAAGAAATATATTTTGGAGTAAAATAGTTTGATTTCTTTCAGAGTCTGCTATCTGTCACATGATGCTGTACTAGACTCAGGTTGGAAAGTAAGTCCTATTAGTCTGGGTTAATAAAAACCTCTCTAATGAGATTTTATGGCTTATAGGATGTGACTTCTTAGGCCCCTTAGATAGAAATTTGGGCAAGACAAAATCAGAAGGTCAGAGTTTAGTCTTTACACTTTATATACTTTTGCCGGTTTATTATGAAGATTATGACAGAGGATACAAAGGAACAGCCAGATTGAAGAGATGCATGGGGAAAGTGTGTGGGAAGGGGCGCAGAGCTTCCATGCCTTTTCCTCGTGCTCCACTGTCTCAGGACCGTGTTTGGTGATCCACAAGCTCCCTTAACCCAATTCTTTTGGGTTTTTATAGAATCTTCATTACATAGGCATGATTGATTACATCACTGGTCATTGGTGATCAACTTAAGCTTCAATCCTTCTTCCCTCCCTGTAATCATGCCTTAGTTTTTCTGATGCCCAATCTCCATCCTGAAGCTGTCTTGGAGCCCCCAGCCACTAGTCATCTCGTTAGCCTATCAAAGACACTCATCACTCCAGAGATTCCAGGGTTTCAGTAGCTGCATGTTAGGAAACAGGGAGGGGACACCAAATATATATTTCACAATTTTGTAATCAAATATTCCATTTTTAAAAGGGGGAAAAAAAGTATTATTTTTAACATTTTTTCTTTTCCCCCACCCTCTACTTAGCTCTTTAGGAATGCAGCTGTATCATTTACCTTTTCTCCACCAGACACTCCCTACACAGCAAGCTTATCTAACTATATGTTTACTTAGAAGTTCCAGAGAGTGAACCTTGAAGCAAACTAGGTGCCACTGAAACTCTCTCCCACCAAGAGATTGCCTCAATTTACAGCCCAGCTCTGCCCACAATCGTGCCAGTCAGACCACTTATAGATAAGACATTCAAAGCAAGTCACATAGACCCCACACCTCCTTACCATTTACACAAAGTTCCTCCAGCCCCCTTTAAAAGACCCTGCTTTCTGCTCCAGAAGCTGAAGTGGTACCCTCAAGATAGGAGCCCATACTGCTTCCTCTCAGCAAGCTCTGGAATAAAGTCATTTTCTTTCTATGGACCTCGCTGTTGTTAATTGGACTGTGCAAGCAGCAAGTGGTGGCACCTGCATTTGGTTACAATATCACAAAGGGGTACTGGAGGAGGTGATGGTAAAGATGAAGGTGAAATGGGAGATGAAAGAGAAGGTAGTAGAGAAGGAACATTGTGTTCCATACAGCTTCAACTGAAGCCACCTTGGTTTTGGTTCTTTAGAATATTGGTTCCAGGCAAACTTTTACATGAAATAAAGGGTTCTATTGCTAAAATATAGAAAACTCCTTATCTATTGCAACTGTCCATTCTTGCAAACTAAATAGTTGAAGCACAGAAAGGTTTTGGTGTATTGGAAACAATTACTATATTATTAGCTAGAAAGTCAACCTTAAGTAACAAAATTTAAAAATTATGATTAAGTGTAGAGTGTATTTGAATTTCAAGAAGCTTGAAGGTGGACATCTGGGAGCATACATTCAAGTTGCCCTGAGTGTACATTCTGAGAAGCATCAGTTACAAGTGAGTTTTTAAAGAAAATAAAAGTGGCAGCTCCTAAGTTGTTTACCAAGAATTTACATTAAAATAACATAAGCTATTGATTGGCTATATACATTGCTCTTTGTATCACAAAGTCCAAGAACATGAAGCTAATGGGTAAAGCAGCTACTCAAGAACAAAATGTCTATAAACAATTGCACCTGGGCATGGTGGCCACCCCCTCCCTCTCACAGGACTGAAGTTGCACACTCTTGTCTCACTGGGACTGATAAATTTTGCTTACTTTAGGTACTCTAACTGCTCTGGGCTGTTTTTCTTTCCTCATAAATAAAATTTGGATATGAATTCATATTTCTGACTCCCAGGCTCTTTCTCATTCTGGTGCTCCATCCTTGATGTCCCCAGAACATAGGATAAACAATAACTTCAGTCTAATGTAAACATGGACTTTAACATTATCTTAATGTGTTTCTCCATAAACTTAAATGCATGCTGGAAATTTATTTATTTATTTATTTGAGATGGAGTCTCATTCTGCTTCCCAGGCTGAAGTGCAGTGGAGCAATTTGAAACCTCTGCCTCCTGGGTTCAAGTGATTCTCCTGCCTCAGCCTCCCAGGTAGCTGGGATTACAGGTGTGCACCACCCACCTAGCTAATTTTTGTGTTTTTAGTAGAGATGGGGTTTCACCATGTTGGCCAGGCTGGTCTCAAACTCCTGACCTCAAGTGATCCCCCCGCCTCGGCCTCCCAAAGTGCTGGGATTACAGGTGTGAGTCACGGCACTTGGCTGAAATTTATTTATTTATAGACAATCTTACTTCAAAAAAAATGTGAGGTGGCTTACAGCAATAAATATAATGAAATTATGGTAAACAAATTAGAAATTTAGGGGAGGGAAGATTAAGATGAAGCTATAGGCACAGAATATCTATAGCAGGATCTGAATGGTTGCAGAAGTGAATTATAAATGGATTCTGAGCTTGGTAGGGTCAGTTCAGGGAAGACCAATTAAACATAACTTACTTGAGTTTCTGGCATCCTGAAAATGTATGAGATTAAAAGCTGGGAAAAAGACAAGGAAAAAACTTCTGGACAAACAAAAGTAACTGCTTTGGCCTGCTTGTCAGTGCTCACATAAGGCAAACTTATTTTCCTTTGCTGAAATGTACTCAGACTCCAAGTGCCTGAACATAATGTGGAGAGTTAAAATAGAGAGCTGCCTCAATTCCCAAAGCGTCTTGATTCTTGTCATTTTAAAAGTAAACCGTGGCATTGCTTTAATATTTTGTGTATGTGTATATGTTTGTGTGTGTGCTCACATTCATTTTTATTAAATATATGCTCCTAGCCACATTCCATTTGGCAAGATCACAAGCGCATAATAGCTACAAGCTGTTAACAAAGCAAAACAAAACAAAATGAAACAAGAGGACTTAACTAGTTGTTTATTTTAAAGATAAATAAGACCTAAGCCACTTTAAACATTCGTTTACACATTTTTTGATGTGCATACTATCTTTTCTGCTGTCTTTGAGTCTCTATTTACTCATTCCTTTGCAAAGATGAATATTGTACTTGATGCAAACATTGAAAAATCTGTGTTTACATTTGTGTTTCCAACTGAATATGCTAATAGTGTTTAATCAGCAGTGATGTTGCTTTATATCAATGTTTTGTGCAGCATTACAGCCTTAGTGATAATGTTGTGATAACCAAATTTTCCCCCACATCAAAACTTGGAAACTATCCCAGTTTTTGGAACAACCCTTTGATTCCAAAATATGGTGAAATCCTTTAATCTTCCTCAGGATTATTTCTGTGTTTTCAGGAAAACATTAAATAGCTCCTTTGTTTCATTAAGGGAAGGGGATGGGAGACTGAATAGATTTATTCTTAACAGCAATCCAGGGGTTTTGATGTTCCAAACAGACTCACCAACTGGACAGAAGAATGTGCAGAAGGAGGTTCCAAGGTGATGCCATTAGAAGAATGGCTGCAGACTGCTGGGAGTGTGATTTGGGGATATTCTGTGGAGAAACTCAGCAGCACACTGTCCAGGAACACACAAATAAAAGTAGCAGTTAAGTGCAAATGAGACAGACAATGACTGGCTTTTAGTGATGATTTTACACACACACACACAAATCCAACCTTCTAATAAACTAAAGGAGGTATGGAGCTTGCATAAGACTTGATGAGTTTCTGAATTTAGGCAAAAGAGATACACTATCTATAAAGTAGTATACAAATACACTTAAAACATAAATACTCCCCTCTCCCCTCACAAAAACAGCAAGATAACAATCACAGGCTTTCAAATTTCTTTTTGAAAATAGAGGTATTTCTTGTCCTTTGTATATGTTCAAAGTTGGAAATTCTTTTTTTCCAGTGGGTATATGAGAGCTCTGCTCTTTTTTGATGGAAACTTTGACATACTTTTTAAGAAATACTGTCATTTGGAATACAATTCACACTTTGCATTTTAACTGTGTTGAATTGTACTGATTCTCTCTAATGCTGCTTTTCTCACAGGGCATAAAACATTTTTGTTCTTAAACACTTACAAGAGGTACACTGCTTGAGATGTACAGATAGCTTTCATTAGCGCTAATGGGAGTTATGCTTCTGCACCAGGAGAGAATAGAGCCTGCAGATTTTAAATTATGCTTGATGCAAATTTTCCAGATGGAATAAATTATGAGAGATGCTTAGGGGTAAAAGGTCTAAATATCCCCTAAAGCTATAGTTTAATAGCAAAGCAATACTTTTGAGTAATGAAAGTAGAGTCAAGAGTAATGGCTTTGCTGCTATCACTATTAAGTAGCTGATATTGACTCTTAAAAATTCTTATTGGATTAGGGCTGCACTTGAATTCCATTATTTTCTGAAGGACCTGTGATATAGTTCTCTATCTTGAATAGCCTACTAAGCTGGATTCCATCCGGTTCAATTTTCAAAGCCATTTATCTTAAATTTAGTAAATTTCCAATAGGCCAGCACAATACCAAGGAGGTCTTTATATCTGTTTCATAATAATTCTTGTGAAAAATACTGTTTCCTACATAATTCACTTTGGGCCATATCTTTTACTTTTTTATTTTTAAAATGTTTACACTTAATTTTGCTTTGAGGATTATTGCCTGCAACTCTGAGATAATTGGAATTTTCTCCTATGTTGTTCATTTTAGGACATATCTCTTACCTTCTTGGCTTTAAAATATATTACATTTTAATTTATTGGAGACATTTTGCTTTGAGAATTATTGCCCCTCTCCCCATGCCAAGATAACTGAAAAATAGGAGACCATTGTTTTCAGTTGAGAATTTTTAATCTTCAAATGGAAATTAAACACTATATTTAATCAACATTGACAACCATTATAAATAGAAAAGGGGTAGTAAGAGAAGGATAGGATTTTATCAAGAGAAGACAAGATGACTACCAAAAGACCTAATCTACTGGTGGATTTACTGTTGTTCAGGCTACTTCTGAATCATTCAGTATTCAATGTTCGCTGAACTTGGGAAAGCTAATATCAATTAAACTCAAAAGAGACTGAAGTAGATAACCCAGACTGACAATTTGTGAATATACAATGAGATGTTATTTTCTAGACTAGAATGGTGATGCTTGCAATTCAGAATACTCTTCTCATGCCTGGAATCAATATACCCAGTAGTCAAATGAATAATTAGAAAGTTGTTCAGTAATGTTAAATAAAATTTTGGGGAGGTTATTGTTTTGGACTAAGTTCCTGCACTAGACCCCAATAGATAGGTTAAACCTGAATGGAATCACTCATGCAAGGTGCCGTGTAGCAAACTGTACTTTAAAATGAGACAGTTATCCCTTCTCAGCTCCTCCCCACCTCCAGAAAAGAAAGAAAATTCAGAGCAACTCATCAGAAGGGGCCCAGTTAACCTGAGATGGCATGATAAGAAAGTCTCCTCTGCTTTAACCATATAAGGAAAGTAACTTTGAAATTATTAGTTCACTTTTTGTTCCTTATTTCTGCTTTTTTCAGCCATTTCCTATTTTTTTATTTTTATTTTTTGAGACAGAGTCTTGCTCTGCCACTCAGGCTGGAGTGCAGTGGTGCAGTCTTAGTTCACTGCAACCTCTGCCTCCTGGGTTCAAACTATTCTTGTGCCTCAGCCTCCTGAGTAGCTGGGATTACAGACACAGGCCACCATGCCAGGCTAATTTTTTTTTTTTTTGTATTTCTAGTAGAGACGCAGTTTTTTTGTATTTGTAGTAGAGATGCAGTTTTGCTATGTTGTCCTGGCCTGTCTCAGCCTCCCAAAGTGCTGGGATTACAGGTGTGAGCCACTGCGCCCAGCCAGCCATTTCCTATCTATAAGTACTCACTGCCCATGTTCCAGAGGGTAGCTCTCTGAACCTCCTCCGGGTCTGAGGGTTGCCCAATTTATAAATCATTCTTCGCTCAGATAAACCCTATTAAATTTATCCTGCCTAAATTTTTCTTTTCTCAGAGTGGGGTCTGAAGGATACCCCCAAACCCCTCACCCCATGATGACCTCTGGGAGCAAGGAACAAACAGGTGTATGCATCCCACTGAGCCCCTTGTACTCAGTGGGATACTGAGTGTTTTGTTGTTGTACATTTTGGAGGTCATCACTGTTATGTCCTTCTCATATATGAACTCCACAATTTGTGTCAAATTCTGTGAATTTATTTGAGCATTATTGATGTAGACTGGGATTGGAAGCCATGACAGAAACTAGACTGGGTCCCGTAAGGAGATATTTTTTTGCTGTACATTTGGCAGTCATCACCGTTAAGTCCTTGTCATATATGAACTCCACAATTTGTGTCAAGTTCTGTGAATTTATTTGAGCATTTTTGATCCAGACTGGGATTGGAAGACATGACAGAAACTAGACTGGGTCCCGTAAGGAGGCTTCAGATACCTGACTGGGTTAGACGGAACCTGAACTAGCTTTAGTTAAGGATCGTAAGTAGGAAAGGTTTCAGAAAGACAGAAAATAATGGATTCACGTAACTCCAAAGAGTCTGGGACTCCATCTCAGAATCTGTGCATTTATAGAGAAATGGGGAATCGTAGGATAGTGGTAGCTACAATGGGGAAGTTTTAACCTAAACAAAATTCTCGCAAATGCGGTGCATTGAAAAAAGGATCCCAAATACCTCAGTAACAATGGTATATATTTTTTATTAGCATACAGAGGTTTCTCAGATGTCTTTCTTTTGTATCCTTCTCTGCCTTCTCTGAATCTGCTCTTTCACTTGGTTACTATCTTATCTTGAAGACCATAAAATAATAATTATAATAGATAAGTGTTTGTTTATAAAATTGGACTCTCCCTCAGGTCAAATAGATCTCCTTTTAATTTTATAACTGAAAATTACTTTTAATTTCTACAGACTGTCCTTTATCCAATTCTGTATTAACAAGCTTTTAAGTTTGGATTTTTAAAATATTTTCTTTCTTTCTTTTTTTTTTTTTTTTTTTTTTTTGAGATAAGGTCTTGCTCTGTCACCCAGGCTCTCACTCTGTCATCCAGGCTGCAATTCCAGTGGTATGATCAGGGCTCACTGCAGCCTCCACTTCCTAGACTCAAGTGATCCTCCCACCTCAGCCTCTTGGGTAACTGAACTGGAACTACAGGTACATGCCACCACACCTGGCTAACTTTAATTTTTTTTTTTTTTTACTTTCAACATTTATTTTAGATTCAGGGAGTATATGTGCATGATGCTGAGGTTTGGCATGCAAATGATCCCATTGCCCAGGTAGTGAGCATGGTACCCAACAGTTAGTTTTCCAGTCCTTACCCCCTACTCTTCCTCCTGCTTCTAGTAGTCCCCAGTGTCTCTTGCTGCCATTTTTATGTCCAAGAGTATCCAATATTTAGCTCCCACTTAGAAGTAACAATATGTGTTGTTTGATTTCATGTTCTGGAATTAATTTGCTTACGATAATGGCCTCCAGCTGCATCCATGTTGCTGCAAAAGATATGATTTTTTTTTCTTTTTTTAAGGCTACATAGTATTCCATGGTATATACATACCACATTTTATTTATCCAGTTCACTACTGGTAGGCATCTAGGTTGATTCCTTGTCTTTGCAATTGTGAATAGTGCTGTGATAAACATAGGAATGCATGTATCTTTTTGGTAAGATAATTTATTTTCTTTTAGGTATATACCTAGTAATGGGATTGCTATGTCAAATGGTAGTTCTGTTTTAAGTTCTTTGACAAATCTCCAAACTGCTTTCTATAGTTGCTGCACTAATTTACATTCACACCAACAGTTTATGTTTCCCTTTTCTTCACAGCCTCACCAGCGTCTGTTGTTTTTTGACTTTTTTAGTAGTATCCATTTTAACTGGTGTAAGATGGCATCTCATGGTTTTGATTTGCATTTCTCTGATGATTAGTAATGTTGAGCATTTTTTCATGTTCTTTTTGGCTGCTTGTGTATCTTCTTTTGAGAAGTGTCTGTTCATGTCTTTTGTTTATTTTTAATGGGATTGTTTTTTGTTTGTTCAATAGTTTAAGTTCCTTATACATTCTGGATATTAGACTTTTGTCAGATACATAGTTTGCAAATATTTTCTCCCATTTTGTAGGCTGTCTGTTTACTCTGCTGATAGTTTATTTTGCTGTTCAGAAGCTCTTTAGTTTACTTAGGTCCTACTTGTCAATTTTTATTTTTGTTGTAATTGATTTTGAGGACTTAGTCATACATTTTTTCCAAGGCCAATGTCCAAAATGGTGTTTTCTAGGTTTTCTTCTAAGAATCTTATAATATAAGACCTTATATTTAAGTCTTTAATCCATCTTGAGTTAATTATTGTATATAGTGAAATATAGGGGTCAAGTTTCACTCTTCTGTGTATTGCTAGCCAGCTATAACACACCATTTATTGAACAGGGAGTGTTTTCCCTATTGCTTATTTCTTTGATTTTGTCAAAGATCAAATGTCTGTAGGTGTGCAGCTTTATTTCTGGTTTCTTTATTTTATTCATTGGTCTATGTGTCTGTTTTTGTACCAGTGCCATGCCGTTTTGGTTACTGTAGACTTATAGTATAGTTTGGTAATGAGATGCTCTGGCTTTGCTCTTTTTGCTTAGAATTTCTTGGACCATTTGAGTTCTTTTTTATTTCATATGAATTTTAGAATAGATTTTTCTAATTCTATGAGAAATGATGTTGGTAGATTGATAGTAACAGTGTTGACTCTATAGATTGCTTTTGGCAGCACTGCCATTTTAAAGATGTTCATTCTTTCAATCCATGAGCATGGAACGTTTTTCCATTTGTTTGTGTCATCTATTGTTTCTTTCAGCCATGTTCTGTAGTTGTCTTTGTAGTGATCTTTCACCTCCTTGGTTACATGTATTCCTAGGTATTTGTGTGTGGGTGGGGGTGGGCGTGGGGAGGTCATTGTAAATGGGATTGTATTCTTGATTTTATACTCAGCTTGAATGTTCTTGGTTAGAAATACTACTGATTTTTGTACATTGATTTTGTATTGTGAAACTTTTACTGTTTCTAGTTAGTTTAAACTTTACTGTTTATCAGTTCTAGAAGCCTTTTGGCAGTGTCTTTAGGATTTTCTTGGTATAAGATCATATTGTCTGCAAAGAGAAATAGTTTGACTTCTTTTCCTATTTGAATCCCCTTTATTTCTTTCTCTTGCTTGAATGCAGTGGCTAGGACTTCAGGACTATTTTGAATAGGAGTGGTGAGAGTGGCTATTCTTGTCTTGTTCCAGTTCTCAAGGGGAATGCTTCCAGTTTTTGCCCATTCAGTATGATGCTGGCTGTGGATTTGTCATAGATGGCTCTTATTATTTTGAGATATGATACTTTGAAGCTTAGTTTGTTGAGGGATTTTATCATGAAGGGATGTTAAGTTTATTGGGGGTTTTTCTCATACCTATTGAGATGATCATATGGTTATTGTTTTTCATTTTGTGAAAGTGGTAAATCACATTTATTTATTGCATATGTTAAGCCAACATTGACTCACAGGAATGAAGCTTATTTGATCCTTAAGAATTAATGTTTTTCTATTTTTTTGTGAATTTATTTTTTTATGTAGTTCTGGATTTGGTTTGCTAATATTTTGTTAAGGATTTTTTTTGCGTCTATGTTCATCCGTGTTATTGGCGTGTAGTTTTTGTTGTTGTTGTTGTTGTTGTATTTTGCCTTTGGTAAAAATAGCTTTTGGTATCAGGGTTATACTGGTTTTGTAGACTGAGTTAATTAATTTTAATTTCTTTGCTTCTGTATGTTTTTGATACTTGCTTGATTTATCAACAAAAATAAAACAGCTTAAAATGATAGTATAGGCAAAGGAAAATTTTCTCTCTACCCTTTAAGGGTTTGATAACTAAATCTATGAAATAAATAAAAGGCAGATTTACAAGAGAAAAGGTATACCAATTTGTTATGTGCATGGGACATTATAGGAATGAAAAATAAATACCTCCCCCTACCCAACCACCAACACCAACACCAACAGTAATATTTAAAAGCTTATATACCCTCTTCATAGGGGAGAAGGAAGAGAAAATGTAGACAACTTAGGGGAGAGTAAATAATTTCTGGGAAAGATGAATGGGCCCGTATTAGAATAGATGATAGTTTGTAATGACACTTATCTGAGTGTGGTGTCAACTTCTAGTCTCCTCTCCTGGAATAGGAGTTGGTCTTCCCTGGTTAATAAAACTCTTGGGGGAGGGGATTGATGACCAAGTTCCTTGGAGTATTATCTTTAGGCTAAGGAGGGTCAGAAAAAGCCTAATCCTGCATTTGCTGCTTTTCAACTGTCTTCAGCTTAAACTAACGTACCAAAGTAGCATATTTTGGGGTGACACTTCCCAGACTCTTCAATAGCTCACTAGCTTATTTATTTATTTATTACCGAGTCTTGCTCTGTTGCCCAGGATGGAGTGCAGTGGTATGATCTTGGCTCACTGCAGCCTCCACATCCCAGGTTCAAGTAATTCTTATGCCTCAGCTTTCCAAGTAGCTGGGATTGCAGGCCTGCACCACCACGTCTGGCTAATTTTTTTATTTTTAGTAGAGATGAGGTTTCACCATGCTGACCAGGCTGGTCTCAAACTCCTGACCTCAAGTGATCCATCCTTCTTGACCTCCCAAAGTGCTGGGATTTATAGGTGTGAATCACTGTACTCAGCCTGTTTAATGTTTTAGGAAATTTTTCATGAGCAGTTCAAGAATAATTGTTAAAAAATGAGGGAATGAGGTACATGTATGTGAAATGAAAGTGTACAAAATTTCAAAAATAATTATGTTTTATACAATACATCTATTTAAAAGTAGTTTCAAAAGTTTTTTTAGTAACTTGAAACATTAAAGTTAGGTTATATGAAATAATATGTATTCATTAAATATCTGAGTTATTTCTAAGTAAGTTAAAATATTGAAGCAGTAATTACTGAATATATGTTTAGTTTATATACTTTTGGGATCTTGTCATTTTACAGCTATAGAGAAGCAGGAAATATTTGTGTTGGTTAATAAACATAAAAATTGTGCTATAGAAACATACATGCTTTTAGAAATGAAAGATGCTGAAAGTAATTCTAATTGGTATATTTAGTTAAAACTATTAGCTATAATAAAGAAAACAACTATATGTGAAGAAAGTAATATGTAGTTTTAGTAAAGAAAATAGTAAGGTATGAGGATGTCTTTTGTTTAAGGAAAAAAATTTGAAAGACAAATTTTAATGTGTGGTCAAATTAGCTAAAATTAAATGAATTATTGTGTTTTAAAAATGAGCCTTAATATCAAAAGTATATTGGCAAAAAACTAGAAACTGGTTTTCCTTCTGTTAAAGAAACAAAGTTTTTTTTAAGGAAAAGTTTTTATTTCTTGAGTGATGTGCCTAGAAAACAAAAATTCTGCATTGTATTAAGATAATTTCTTGGGCTTCATCACTTTTTTTTCCTGAGACAGTGTCTTGCTCTGTCACACAGGTAAGAGTGCAGTGGCGCAATCACGGCTCACTGCAGCCTTTATCTGGTCTTTGATTACTTAAGAAAACTGACTTCTCGCTACTAAAATGACAAAGGTTTTTTCCCACAACTATTTAACATTTTGAATTTGCCTTTGAAGTCTTTAATTATCATTCTGGTTAAGTAAATATGTAAGTATCTTTTCACAGTTACCTGTGGTCTATTTAGTCAAGTGTTTTAAGGCTTTTGACATTTTTGTTGTCCTTAAATCAAATTCTAAATTAAGTTATTTTGACCTCCACTAACTTTGGGATGTTTCAGAGATTCCCTAGAATATCTCAAAATAATTTGTTCACTCTCCTAACAAAAAGAGATATGTTAAATTAATTAGGCTTATTTGGTATTTTAAGTTAAATGTAAAACATTGTGTCACTCAAATAATAAGTGACACTAAATCAGTTTTTTTTTTTTTTTTTGAGAAAGGGTCTCACTCTGTTGCCCTGGCTGAAGTGCAGTGGCACAATCATGGCTCACTGAAGCCTTAATCTCCTAGACTGAAGTTATCCTCTTGCATCAGTCTTCTGAGTAGCTGGGACTACAGGCATGTGCTACTATGCCCTGTTAATTAAAAAACATGTTTTTTGTTTTAAAGACAGGGTTCTACTATGTTGCCTAGGCTGGTCTCAAAGTCCTGGGCTCAAGTGATCTTCTAGCCTCAGCCTCCCAAAGTGTTGGGATTACAGGCATAATTCATTATGCCTGGTCTGATACTTAATGTTTTTAAAGTTATATTTATTGGTGCGTTATTGATATGAGCAATCTAGAAATTATATGGATTTCCTAGAAATATGATTTATTCTGGTATAATATTATTAGTTGTGATCTTGGTTATTACATTAAAATGTTGTATGACGCAAAAATTATGAAATTCTCTTGTTAATTGCATTATAACGAACTCTCGTCACTTTTGTTTTTTAATTGAAACAGTGTCTGGCTCTGTCACACAGGTTGGAGTGCAGTGGCACAATCATGGCTCACTGCAGCCTTGATCTCCCCAGCTCAAGCGATCCAACTCAGCCTCCTGGGTGACTGGGACTACAAGCATGAGCCATCACACCTGGCTAATTAAAAAATTTTTTTTCTTGTAGAGACAAATCTGACTATGTTTCTCAGGCTGGTTGAACTCCTGAGTTCAAGTGGTCTTCTCACTTAGGCCTCTTAAAGTGCTGAGATTACAGGCATGAGACACCACACTTGGCCTCTCATCACAATTTCAGCCATGGTTATCCTAAGTCTTGTCATACTCAGACAGTTATTTTACTCTGATTTTTTTTTTTTTTTTTCATTTTTGAGATGGAGTTTTACTCTTATTGCCCAGGCTAGAGTGCAGTGGCGCAATCTCGGCTCACTGCAAGCTCCGCCTTCCAGTTTCTAGAGATTCTCCTGCCTCAGCCTCCCAAGTCACTGGGATTACAGGTGCCCATCAGCACGCCCAGCTAATTTTTTTTTGTATTTTTAGTAGAGACGGGGTTTCACCATGTTGGTCAGGCTGGTCTTGAACTGCCGACTTTGTGATCCACCTACCTCGGCCTCCCAAAGTGCTGGGATTACAGGCGTGAGCCACCGCGCCCGGCCTTACTCTGATATTTTTATAAAACTGTAACTTGAATGTGTTCTGTCTTGAAGGAGATTCGTGGAAAGGACTTTGAGAAGTATAGTTTTCTGATAACTTTAAGATTACACCACTGGACTGAGTAAGAATTTTCAGAAATCTAATGAAGAAACTGATGAGTTGATGAAACTGCTAACCACGATCAAGCAGAAAAAGAATTAATTATATGTGATTGAATGAACTGATGAGGATACATTTTTATGATTTTTCATTTGAAATTTTGCACTTTTTTATTTTAATATTTTATTTTCCAGAATTAAGAAATTGTTTTCTTTTAAGTTGTCTGTAGCTTATGGCAATTTGGTAAAGTCTATCTTTGTAAACAGAGACAAAACAAGTTCTTTTGCCCCTACCTAGTCTCTCCAGAATTTGCAAACTCTTCGTAAATATTCTTATTTTTATGGAAACATAGTTATTTGCATATGTTTAATAAAAATCTGTTCTTTTTAAGTAAGTCCATTGGAAATATTGATTATAATAACAACATTTTGACTGGAATGTCATATTTGAGAATGTGCATAGAAAACATGCCTTCAAGGGATTCCTTGGTCTTACAAAAAGAAGGTCCAGGAAACTTAAAAGTATTTGGGGAAACTTGAGAAAAGAGAAATCTATTGAAGTTTATAGGTATTTCAGATAAATCTGATGGTGAGGCTTGGCTTCTTAGTTTCAAGAGCCTTTTAATGGTCTAATCTGAGATTCCTTATTACAAGTTTCAGCAAAGTAGACTTAAAAAGAGTCTGTTTAGTTAATCACGATTCTTGCTATACTGGTTAGGTGATTAGGCTGTGTTTAATGAGACCTGTCTTGCAGGTTGATTGATCTTGCAGTGATTGTCTTTGAGATGGAGATGACTATGGAGATAAAAAATTATATTTCATAAGGAAACTGTAGTGTACCCATTATCATATTCTAGCCTTGTTCATTGTTTTTGAGTATTTATTATCTGCCTATACATTTGACTGAATCCTGAATCCTTGTAGCCAATCTCTGGCTGTGATTCTTCAAACTAACATTTCCAGTTTTCTCCTACCTTTTTGACTTGGAATCACTGAGAACAAAAACTGCTCCTTTCCTGAAGCTCTGAAAGCTGAAACTGGGTGGCCTGACATAGACTTCAGAGAAATGATAACAACAGCTTATGTGTAGACAATCTTGTGGTTATTGGCGTTTGGGCTGTTCAGACTTTACTGGGGACATTCGAACCACAAAAGATGCTTTGAGACCAACAACTAAAAACTTCTCTATTGACTACTCTCTGGACTTAGAGGTTAAGTTTCTAGTTTGTTCTAGCCATTAAACTTTGTTTTTCCTTTTGTTCATTTTAATTGGGTTGGTTCATGGGAAACTTGGCTAAGGGGCATGCTCCAGTCTCTTGGTATCATCCTCCTGATGGTTATAACACTAGTCTCCCTGGTGTGCTGTACTCTTTCGAAGATTGTAAATGCCTGCATGCAGCCATCCACTAAATGCCAAATGGTTTCTTTCCTGCTGGAGTAACAAACTGAAAGATACATGTGACCACGAGGGCACTGCAACCTACGAGTCATGTGCTGAGGCCAAATCCCCAGAATAATGATGACTGAGAGTAGCACTGATGCCCTATGTTTTGGTCTCTCCCTTAAAGTGGCTTATGTTTTGGTCATGCTCTTCCCTAGACAGAAACAATTTAAATTGTTAAATAAAATTTATGAGAGGCTATTATTTTGGACTGAATTCTTGTGCTAGACTCCCAACAGACCAGACCAAACCATAGTGGAGTCATGCTAGGTGCCATGTATTAAACTGAACTTTAAAAGGGACCAGTTTTGAGTGCTTATAATGTGTCAGATACTGTGTTAATATTTTTTGAAATCTCAAAACCACTCTTTTTTTTTTTTCTCTGTCTCCCATGCTGGAGTGCAGTGGCCTGATCATAGCTCATTGCAACCTAGACTCCTGGGCTCAAGCGATCCTCCTACTTCAGCCTCCCAAGTAGCCAGGACTGCAGTTATATGCCACCACACACAGTTAATTAAAAATAATTATAGAAACAAAGTCTCATTGTATTGCCCAGGCTGGTCTCGAACTCCTGGCTTCAAGTGATCTTTCTGCTCCGACTTCCTAAAGTGCTGGGTTTGCAAGTGTGAACCTCCATGACTAGCCAAAAGCCTCCTTTTAATGTGTAAGAGAGTGGAGGGTCAGAAGGTCTAAGAAACTTGCCAAAGAGCTCACAGATGCACAAGAGTAGAAGTTGACATCCTTAGCAAGTTCTTTCTGGCTTATGTCACTGTGCCCCTTAGCCTCTTAATTTGTTTTTGATGTTTTGTTTAAAAATGCTAAAATAAAACATAGCATTAAAGATACAGAAAGACACTACTATGTTCTTTCTAGCTTTTTCTTGGGCAAATTATGTTATCTATTCCCTAGACTCTGTGTTTACTTTAACTGTGCCCTTACATTTCGTTAGTATCTGTTTGCAATCAATGAATATACAGTGGAATAGCCATACAAAGACATGAAGGAAACTTAATGCATATTGCTAAGCGAAAATAATCAATCTGAAAAGGCTTCATACTGTATGATCCCAACTATGTGATGTTCTGGAAAAAGCAAAACTATGGAGACATTAACAAAATCCATGGTTGCTAGGGGCTAGGAGGAGGAAGGGATGAATAGGTGAAGCACAGAGGATTTTTTAGGACAATAAAGTTACACTGTATGATACCACAATGTTGGATACAGGTCATTATACATTTGTCCAAAACCCTAATACTAGGGTACAACATCAAGAGTGAATCCTAATGTCAACTATGGACTCTGGGTGATAATGATGTGGTAATGTAGGTTCATCAATTGTAACAAATATACTACTCTGGTGAGAGAATTTCTTTCTTTTTTTTTTTTTTTTGAGACAGAGTCCCGCTCTGTCGCCCAGGCTGGAGTGCAGTGGCCGGATCTCACCTCACTGCAAGCTCCGCCTCCCGGGTTTACGCCATTCTCCTGGCTCAGCCTCCTGAGTAGCTGGGACTACAGGTGCCCGCCACCTCGCCCGGCTAGTTTTTTGTATTTTTTTTTAGTAGAGATGGGGTTTCACCGTGTTAGCCAGGATGGTCTTGATCTACTGACCTCGTGATTCACCCGTCTCGGCCTTCCAGAGTGCTGGGATTACAGGCTTGAGCCACCGCGCCCGGCCGAGGGATGTTAATAAAGGGAAAAGATATATGTGTATAGGGGCTGGGGCTTCCCATGGTTTGAATGTCTCCCCAAAACTCATGTTGAAATGTAATTGCCATGGTGATGGTATTAAGAGATGAGACCTTTAGGAGGTACTTAGGTCATGAGGGCTTTACCTTCATGAATAGATTAATGGCATGATAGTGGGAGTAGGTAGCTGTCACAGGAGTGGGTTACTGACAAAGTCATGAAGTTCCATCTCCATCCTCTCTCTGGGTCTCACACTCAGTTGCCCTTCTGTGTTCTGCCATGAAATGATGCAGCAAGAAGATCCTCACTAGAGGCTGACCAGATGCCAGCGTCATGCTCTTGGACTTTCCAGCATTCAGATTCATGGCCCAGATACCTTACTACTCATTATAAATCACTCAATTTGTAGCATACTATGATAGCAACATAAAACTAAGACAAGAATAAATGAAAATCTCTGTGCCTTTTTCTCAGTTTTGCTGTGAACTTTAAATTGCTCTAAAAACCAAAATCTATTAAAATGTAGTAGAAGGTAACAAGGTGATATTGTTTGGATGTGTGTTCCCTTCAAATCTCATGTTGAACTCTAATCCCCAGTGTTATAGATAGGGCCTGGTGGAAGGTGTCTGAATCATGGGGACATATCTCCCCTGAATAACTTAGCACCATCACATTGGTGATGAGTGAGTTCACTTGAGATCTTGTTATTTAAAAGTGTGTGGTACCTCCCCGCTATCTCTCCTGCTTCTGTTCTTCCCATGTCATGTGCTGGCTTCCCCTCACCTTTTGCTATGATTGCAAGTTTCCTGAGACCCTCACTAAAAGCAGATGCAGGTACCATGCTTCCTGTACAGCCTGCAGAAACATGAGCCAATTAAACTTCCTTTCTTTGGAAATTACCCAGTCTCAGGCATTCTTTTATAATGATGCAACAATTAATGCAAAACAAGGAGTGGATGTTCTTTGGAAATGATGCCTACTCCTTCTTTGGAGTAAGTAGATGCAGCACATGCAGTTATGTACTAACAACTCTACCCTTATAAGTTTTCTTTCATTTTTTCCAGTACCTCATCCTGCACCATTTTCTTCACAAAGCCTTAAGTAGAAAGTAAAGCTCTGTGTGTGTGTGTGTGCGCGTGCATGCAGGTATGTGTGTTGATTTTTCTATTGTGGGAAAGAAGGGGGATATAAGGAGGATAAATAAAAGAATCATTTTGGTTTCTACCCTCTCCCCATTTCAAGACTTTCCTTGATGGGGTGGGAGATGGTAAAGAAGAATTAGAGGGGAAGCTAGAATAAAAATAAAATTTCAATGATACATGTGAAAAGCTACATTTTTTCACTTGATATTTTCTTTATAATAGTACTTATTATTTTTTACAAGCATTAATCATCAAGAATTACAAACCCCTAGGAAGGTGTATTTTTTTTCCCCCTCCAAACAACTCAGTCTTAAGATTTGAAGTCTCTATATGATATTTTATATGTCAAAATGGCGGCTCCAAAAATTCATCAAACCTGACAACTTATACTGTTACTAGAAAGGAGCATTCAAATATGTGAGCAAGCCTAACAGCCCTTCTTGACTTTTAAGAACACTAACAGACAATTCTTCACATGCACATTGCTAAAATTAAATGAGCAGTGTGAGACGGGAGTGGATGAATGGAAAAATAAAATGCTTGAGGTGTCTGCTCCTCACATGGTGGAGAGGCAGAAACTACAGGCGAGGCAGAAAGAAAAAAATAGGCTGAACCATCTAGATGGTGTTTCCTGGTTGGCATAGAAGCTGCTGGGCAGCATTGACAGCTGTGCTGCAAGTTGGAGAGGATGAGACAGTGGGAGGAACAGGCAGGCTTGACTTTAAGCTGTTCCATTTGCATATGATTCACAAGCTGGCTCCCTGTCAATCCCACTGTGCACTCTCCCCACCTCACCCTGGGTAAGCATCTGTTTTGGATGTAGTCTGTCTGTCAGAGCCCCTGGACATTGAATAGTTGAAGGATGTGGCACCATGGAGATTTTTCTTTATTGAGATACTATATTTCAGTCTTGTTGGAATGAAACTGACCCCGCAGATCAAGATACGAGAATGGCATTCCAGAGTGGACAAGAATGAATTTAAGGAGAGTCTGGAGTTTACATTTGTGCCATAAAATTTTAACTCCCAACTATTTGCTGTTACTTGGTTAAAGACAGTTTCTGAGAGCTGTTACTGATCACTGGGAACCACTAGAAATGCTTTTTCCTACTGTCAGACTGTCTTAACTATGCATAGCATAGTTTCTTAAAGATTTGATAAGAACAGCTAAATATTTTATTTTATTTTATTTATTATTATTATTATACTTTAAGTTCTAGGGTACATGTGCATAACGTGCAGGTTTGTTACATATGTATACTTGTGCCATGTTGGTGTGCTGCACCCATCAACTCGTCAGCACCCATCAACTCGTCATTTACATCAGGTATAACTCCCAATGCAATCCCTCCCCCCGACCCCATGATAGGCCCCAGTGTGTGATGTTCCCCTTCCCGAGTCCAAGTGATCTCATTGTTCAGTTCCCACCTATGAGTGAGAACATGCGGTGTTTGGTTTTCTAAGAACAGCTAAATATTTTTTTAAGAAAATTTGAAATAGGACTTTAACAACTACCAACATCTGTATTCCATAACTTGTACTTAGAAAATTCTCTCCCTCTTTCTCTTTTTACACACACACACACACACACACACACACACACACACACACACACCTGTTTTTGATGGGATGATTGAGTGGAAAGCATGCCAAATAAGTATGGTATTCATGATGATGGACTGTTGAAAGGATAATGGCTGTGCACATGTGTAGTAGGGGGTTGTCAACATTTTCACTTATGGAAATAAACCACAGTCTCAGACATTTTTGAAACACAGCCTTTCTCAGAATCTGCATGCAGAAAGAAAAGAACAAATTATCAACCAGTCAGAAACCAAGTGACTATTCATCTCACTTTTGATTGTATTAGTTTTACAAATTCTCTTTACATGTTAACACACCTTCCCTCATCTCCTGACATTCTAGAAATTGTTGTGGAATTCATAGAAGGAGGTCCTAGGGCTGGGCATGGTGACTCATGCTTGTAATCCCAGCACTTTGGGAGGCCAAGGAGGGTGGATCACCTGAGGTCAGGAGTTTGAGACCAGCATGACCAATATGGTGAAACCCTGTCTCTACTAAAAATACAGAATTAGCCTGGGGTAGTGGCATGTACCTTAATCCCAGATACTTGGGAGGCTGTGGCAGGATAATCACTTGAACCCAGGAGGCAGAGATTTCAGTGAGTGAAAATTGCGCTACTGCACTCCAGCCTGGGCAACAAGAGCAAAACTTCATCTCAAAAAAAAAAAAAAAAAAAAAAAAAGGAAGGAATTCCTGTATTCACAAATAAATTCACAACATACATTGAGAGGTGATTCAAGTGTATATTTAAAACATAGGGAAAATAACAGTAAACATGGTTAAATTATAAATCTAATCAGAGATGCAGATACATATTTTGAAGACAAGAGAAGTCACAATAAACAAGGTAAGGTATTCTTAAGTAGATATACATTTGATAAGAAAAAGAGTCACAGTATTTGTTCAGAAGTACAAAGACAGTATGACATTGAAGTTGTAAAATATTAAGAATAGTTTTTATTAGTTGAGATTTTAACTTTCAGAATATCTAAAGGGGTATGTGTATATGTAAGAGGTGAAACCAACTGGGCTTCCTGGGTCGAGTGGGGACTTGGAGAACTTTTCTGTCTTCCAAGAGGTTTGTAAAATGCATCAATCAGTGCTCTGTAAAAATGCACCAACTAGCACTCTGTAGCTAACTAGAGGTTTATAAAATGGACCAATCACCATTCTGTAAAATGGGCCAATCAGCAGGACATGGGCAGGGAGAAATAAGGGAATAAAAACTGGCTACCCCAGTCAGTAGTGGCAAACTGCTCAGGACCCCTTCTACGCTGTGGAAGCTTTCTTGTTTTGCTCTTCACAATAAATCTTGCTACTACTCACTCTTTGGGTCTGTACCATCTTTAAGAGCTGTAACACTCACTGCGAAGGTCTGCAGCTCCATTCTTGAAGTCAGCGAGACCACGAACCCGCTGTAAGGCATAAACTCCAGACACACCTTTGGGGCTTGTCCAGGCTATTGCCAAGTGGTGAATACCATTGGACCCTTTTTGCTTGCAATTCTGTCCTATGTTTCCTTAGACTTTGGGGACTAAACACTGGGCAACTGTTGGCCAGTTAAAACCAACCAGTTCAGCTGCCGAACTAAAGACACAGGTGTCAGGCTTTCTGGGAAAGGGCTCTCTAACAACCCCTGACTCTTCAGAGTTGGGAGCGTTGGTTTTCCTGGAACCAGCTTCTGCTTTTCCTGCATTTCTGGGCTGACCCGAGGGTCAACAGAGAGGAAAGCCATTCAGCTCCGGGGTCCCAACAAAAAGTTGGTTGACTCTGCAGCCATGAGTGGAACTCTCAAAGTCACATTGCCCAAGTGAGGCTCACCCATCCATCGTATCTATCCTGACCCTTGCTTCCTGGGTCCTAATGCCTGTCAGACAACCTTCCTCCTGCCTCTCTTCTCTGAGCCTAGTCCTGCTTCTAAAAACCACTCCTAGTTTCTGGTGCTTTTCTAGTTTCTCCTATAAGAATGATTTCTAGTATAAATTTCAGGACTCTGTTCCTTTCTTGAGGCACCCAGGCTCAACAATCAGACAGACATAATTTTTGCCCAAAGCCCCTTTGAGGGGTGGCACCACCTGGAATTTCAGGATCCCTCCTCAGACTAGAAGAACTAAAAAAAGCTATTCCTGAAACTAGGATATGGGGAGCCTCAGAAATTATATCCTTCCTATTCATATGATGAGAAGTAAGGACAAAAGGCATCACTCTTCCAATGCTGGAGATCCCTTCCCTCCCTCAGGATATGGCCCTCCACTTCATTTTGAGGCATATCATCTTTATAGGACAGGGTAAAGAGAAAACGCTTAGGACTCTAACAGATATTTGAGAATGCATTGGTAAGGGCCACTAAATCCAACTTTTCTCAGTCCTCTTTGTGGTCTAAGAGGAAAGGCAAAGGTGCAGGTTTTTGAGAATGCATTGGTAAGGGCCACTAAAGCTGCCCTTCCTTGGTCCTCTTTGTGATCTAGGAGGAAAACCAGTGTTTCTTCTGCTGTTTTGGTGAGCACAACTATTCTGATCATTTGATCAGCAGGGTCCCGGGACCATTGCGGATTCTTCGACGGGGGGTGGGGGTGGAAACAAACAAACCAAAACTGTGGGTGGTTTTTTCTTTCAGATGGGAAACACACAGGCATCAACAGGCTCACCTTTTAAATGCATCCTAAGCTATTGGGACTAATTTGAACCCCAAACCCTGAAAAAGAAACGGCTTATTTTTTTCTGCACTATGACCTGGCCCCAGTATTTTCTCTCTGATGGGTAACAATGGCCACCTGAGGGAAGTATAAATTACAATACTATCCTGCAACTTGATGTTTTCTGTAAGAGGGAAGGCAAATGGAGTGAAATATCTAATGTCCAAGCTTTCTTTTCATTCAAGGAGAATCCACACTATGCAAAGCTTCCAATTTACATTCCACAGGAGTACCTCTCAGCTTACCTCCATATCCTAGCCTTCCTACAGCTCCCCTTCCTATTAATGATAAGTCTCCTCTAATCTCCCCCATCCAGAAGGAAACAAGCGAAGAAATCTCCAAGGAACCACAAAACCCCCCAAGGCTATCGGTTATGTCCCCTTCAAACTGTAGGGGGAGGGAAATTTGGCTCAATCTGGGTACATGTCCTCTTCTCCCTCTCTGATTTAAAGGAGATCAAGGTAGACCTGGGGAAATTTTCAGATGATCCTAATAGGTATATACATATCCTACAAGGTCTAGGGCAAACCTTTGACCTTACTTGGAGAGAGGTCATGCTATTGTTAGATCAAACCCCAGCCTTTAATGAAAAGAATGCAACTTTAGCTGCAACCTGAGAGTTTGGAGATACCTGGTATCTTAGTCAAGTAAATGATAGGATGACAGCTGAAGAAAGGGACAAATTCCCTACCGGTCAGCAACCCATCCCCAGTATCCTCACTGGGACCTTGACTCAGATGATGGGGACTGGAGTCACAAACTTCTGTTGACCTGTGTTCTAGAAGGACTAAGGAGAATTAGGAAAAAGCCCATGAATTATTCAATGATTTCCACCATAACTTAGGGAAAGGAACAAAATCCTTCTGCCTTCCTCAAGAGGCTATGGGAGGCCTTAAGAAAATATACTCCCCTGTCACCCAACTCCATTGAAGGTCAATTGATCCTCAAAGGTAAGTTTATTACCCAATCAGCCACAGGTATAGGAGAAAGCTCCAAAAGCGAGCCCTGGGCCCTGAAAAAAATCTGGTGGCATTATTAAACCTGGCAACCTCGGGTTTCTATAATAGAGACCAAGAGGAACAGGCCAAAAAAAACCAAAAAACAAAAAACAAACAAAAAACAAAAAAAACAAGATCAGAGAAAGGCCGCAGCCTTAGTCATGGCCCTCAAACAAACAAACCTTGGTGGTTCAGAAAGGACAGAAAATGGAGCAGACCAATCACCCAGTAGGGCTTGTTACTTGTGCAGTTTGCAAGGACACCTTAAAAAAGATGGTCCAACGAGAAACAAACTGCCCCCTCACCCATGTCCACTATGCCAAGGCAATCACTGGAAGGCACACTGCCCCAGAGGGCAATGGTTCTCTGGGCCAGAAGCCCCCAACCAGGAGATCCAACGGGACAGAGTGTGTCTGGGGCAAACACCAGCTCATGTCATCACCCTCACTGAGCCCTGGGGAGGTTTAACCAATGAGCGCCAGGAAATTAACTTCCTCCTGGACACTGGCCTGGCTTTCTCAGTGTTAATCTCCTGTCCAAGATGGCTGTCCTTAAGATTCATTACCATCTGAGGAATCCTGGGACAGTCTGTAACCAGGCATTTCTCCCACTGCCTCAGTTGTAATTGGGAGGCTTTGCACTTCATATGCCTTTCTTGTTATGCGTGAAAGTCCCACACCCTTATTAGGGAGGGACATATTAGCCAAAGCTGCAGCTCTTATCTATATGGATATGGGAAAGAAGTTACTCATTTGTTGTCCCCCACTTGAGGAGGGAATCAACTCTGAAGTCTGAGCATTGGAAGATTGGAAGGACAATTCAGAAGGGCAAAAAATGTCCAACCAACTCAAATCAGTCTAAAAGACCCTACCACTTTTCCTTATCAAAGGCAATATCACTTAAAGCCTGAAGCTCATAAAGGATTTCAGAATATTGTTAGACATTTAAAAGCTCAAGGCTCAGTAAGAAAATGCAACACCCCATTTCTAGGAGTACAAAACTGAGTAGTCAGTGGAGACTAGCACAAGATCTTAGACTCGTAAATGAGGCAGTAATTCCTCTATATTAAGTTGTACCCAACCCCTACACCTGCTCTCTCAAATACCAGAGGATGCAGAATGGTTCACTGTGCACTGTTCTGGACCTCAAGGATGCTTTCTTCTCCATTCCCCTGCACTCTGACATCCAGTTTCTCTTTGCCTTTGAGGAACCCACAGACCACATGTCCCAACTTATGCCAACGGTCTTGCCCCAAGGGTTTAGGGATAACCCTCATCTGTTTGATCAGGCACTGGCCCTTGATCTAGGCCACTTCTCAAATCTAGACACTCTGGTCCTTCAGTATGTGGATGATTTACTTTTGGCTACCAGTTCAGAAGCCTCATGCCAGCAGGCTACTCTAGATCTTTTGAACTTTCTGGCTAATCAATGGTACAAAGCATCTAAATCAAAGGCCCAGTTCTGCCTACAACAAGTTAAATATCTATAGTCCTAATATTAGCCAGAGGAACCAGGGCCCTCAGCAAGGAAATAATACAGTCTATACTGGCTTATCTTAGCCCTAAGACATTAAGACAGTTGCAGGGTTCCTTGGAATCACTGGCTTTTGCTGACTATGGATCCCTGGATACAGTGAGATAGCCAGGTCCCTCTATACTTTAATTAAGGAGACCCAGAGGGTAAATACTCATCTAGTAGAATGGGAACCAGAGGCAAGAACAGCCTTCAAAACCCTAAAGCAGGTCCTAGTACAAGCTCCAGCCTTAAGCCTTCCCACAGGACAAAACTTCTCTTTATATGTAACAGAGAGAGCAGGAATAGCTCTTGGAGTCCTCACTCAGACTTGTGGGACAACCCCACAACCAGTGGCATATCTAAGTAAGGAAATAGATATGGTAGCAAAAGGCTGGCCTCACTGTTTACAGGTAGTTGTGGTGGTGGCTGTCTTAGTATCAGAGACTATCAAAATAACACAAAGAAAGAATGTCACTGTCTGGACTACTCATGATGTAAATGGCATACTAGCTGCCAAAGGAAGTTTATGGCTGTGAGGCAACTGCCTGCTCAGATACCAGGCACAACTCCTTGAGAGACTGGTGCTTCAAATACACATGTGTATGGCCCTGAACCCTACCACTTTTCTCCCAGAGGATGGAGAATCAATTGAGCATGAATGCCAACAAATTATGGTCCAGACTTATGCTGACCAAGAGGATCTCTTGGAAGTCCACTTAGCTAATCCTGACCTTAACCTATATGCCAATGGAAGTTCATTTGTGGAGAATGGGATATGAAGGGCAGGTTATGCCATAGTTAGTGATGTAACCGTACTTTAAAGTAAGCCTCTTCCCCCAGGGACCAGTGCCAAGTTAGCAGAACTAGTGGCACTTACCCGGGCCTTAGAACTGGGAAAGGGAAAAAGAATAAATGTGTATACAGATAGCAAGTTTGCTTATCTAATCCTACATGCCCATGCTGCAATATGGAAAGAAAGGGAGTTCCTAACCTCTGGGGGAACCCCCACTAAATACCAAAAGGAAATCGTGGAGTTATTGCATGCAGTTCAAAAACCCAAGGAAGTGGCAGTCTTACACTGCCAAAGCCATCAAAAAGAGAAAGGAGAGGGGAGAATAGCAGCATTAGTGGCTGGCAGAGGCAGGGAAAGACCAGGAGGGAGTCAAAGAGAGAGAGAGGAAGAGACAGAGAGACAAAGAGGGAGTTAAAGAGAAAGAGAGAGAGAGAGATGGAAGTAGTAAAGAAAAAACAGAGTCCCTATTCCTTTAAAAGCCAGGGTAAATTTTAAACCTATAATTGATAGTTGGGGGTCTTCTCCATGACCCTATAACACTCAGTGCCACCTTATTGTCAGTGTGAACAAGGACATGGTCTGAAAGTACTGAGGCCACTGACAACCCATAGCCTTCCTATCAAGGATACTTAACCCAGCAAGTTTCCTAACAGGAGATCTGGTCTGAGCAGATCTAGGAGGAACTCCCTTCAGGACAGAATATAGATGTTTCCTCCTGGGTGATTAAGGGAGAAAGGCACATTAGGTATTCAGTAAGTGATAAGGAAACTTTTGTAGAAGCAGAGTTAGGAAAATTGCCTAATAATTTGTCTGCTCAAACATGCGAGCTGTTTGCACTCAGCCAAACTTTAAAGTACTTACAGAATCAAGAAGGGACCACCTATGCCAATTCTAAGTTAATATGGACTGAATGAGGTCTTATTGATAGCAAAGAATAATTGAAATCCCAAACTTACAATGTTTTCAACAGAAGTAAAGTTTGCTAAAAGTTAACAGTGTAACATGTATTATTCTAATTTCTAATCTTGTGGAAATCAGACCCTATCAGTGCCCCTCAAAGCTCAAGTCTGTCAGCACAGGGCCAATACGGTAATACCCCTACTTATAGGGTTAAGAATGGCCACTGCTACAGGAACTGGAATAGCAGATTTGTCCACTTCACTATCCTACAACCACACACTCTCAAAGGATTTCTCAGACAATTTGCAAGAAATAACAAAATCTATCCTTACTCTACAATCCCAAATAGATTCTTTGGCAGCAGTGACTCTCCAAAATTTCTGAGGCCTAGACCTCCTTACTGCTGAGAAAGGAGGACTTGCACCTTCTTAGGTGAAGAGTGTTATTTTTACACTAACCAGTCAGGGATAGTATGAGACACTGCCCAGCATTTACAGGAAAAGACTTCTGAAATCAAACAATGCCTTTCAAACTCTTATACCAACCTCTGGAGTTGGGCGACATGGCCTCTCTCCTTTCTATGTCCTGTGACAGTCATCTTGCTATTACTCACCTTCAGGCCCTGTGTTTTTAACCCTCTTGTCAAATTTGTTTCCTCCAGGATTGAGACCATCAAAGCTACAGATGGTCTTACAAATGGAACCCCAAATGAGCTCGACTCACAACTTCCACCGAGAACACCTGAATTGACTGGCCTTTTGACTGGCCTAGAGAGTTCCCCTACAACTGCAGGGCCCCTTCTTTGCCCCTATCCAACAGGAAGTAGCTAGAGTGGTCATCGCCCTATTCCCAGCGGAATATATAAAGACGTCTGAGCAAATGAGAGACATTTTTTATAGACTGATAACTTTAAAGTCAGCTGGAGGAAGCTACATCTTCCCAAACTTTATATTGTCTCCTTGATTCATTGCACCAACGTGACTATTTTAAAATGTGACATTATGGAGATATTTTCTGGATCTATGAGATGGAGGAAAGGCATGACAATGGGATTAGTCAGGCCAGATTAGTCTAATACTAGCATTGCTGGAGTGCCCAATCCAATTTAATTGACTATTACCAAATGATCAGTCTGATTACACTTGAGTGTATGTGTGTGTGTGTGTGTGTTTGTGTGTGTGTGTGTTTGTGTGTGTGTATTTTAAAGGAGTATTTGAAGGGACATGCTGGTTGATATATTTCCCTGTGAAAATTAGCCAGTGGTTGAAACTATGAAGTTATGTGAGTATATGTGTGATTGTGAGTATGTTAGTTATCTATCACTGTGTGTAGAGGCTTAAAAACAACATAAACATATTGCTGTTCCTGAGGCTAGGAATTTGGGAGCAACTTGGCTCGATTGTTCTGACTTCAAGGCTCTCATGAGAAAGCAATCAGATATCATTTGGCACTACAGCAATCTGAAGGGTTGACTGAGGCTGGAGGATACCCTTTCATGGTAGTTAACTCCTATGGCTGGCAAGTTGAAGCTGATTGTTAGAGGGAGATCTCAGTTCTTCTTCTCCCTGTGTAGGCCTCTCTACAGGGCTGGTTGAGTGTCCTTATGGTATGATGGCAGGTTCCACCAATGTGAGCAATCCAAAAAACACAAGGCTGTAATACCATACAGCCTAGCCTTGAAAGTCACATACTGTCACTTCTGTTGTATTTAGTGATTTCATAGACCAGTTCTGAGTCAGTATGAAAGGAGACTAACATGGGAAATGAATGCAAGGAGATATGAATCACTGGGGGCCATCTTGGGGGCTGGCTACCACAATCCATAAAGAGAAGATGACTTTTGTAAATAGTTGGAGAAGATTATGTTTTCACTGGAAAGTCCTTGTGAATACTTGTCATCAGGTTGTGATGCTGAGTCACAGTATTATATATAGAAGTGCTGATATAAAACAGAAGACCATAGTGATTACCCTGTGGGGTAATTATGCTGGAATTACTAGGAAAGACTGGTAGTGGAGAACCCCCTTCCCCCAGTTGTATCATTATATTAAAAAAGCAAAACCAAATACAAGCAAACAAAACAAAAAACAGGTCACCCTGGTGTTGCGGGAAGTCAGGGACCCCGAACGGAGGGACTGGTTGAAGCCATGGCAGAAGAACATAAATTGTGAAGATTTCATGGACATTTATTAGTTCCCCAAATTAATACTTTTATAATTTCTTACACCTGTCTTTACTGCAATTTCTGAACATAAATGGTGAAGATTTCATGGACACTTACCTCTTCCCCAATCAATACCCTTGTGATTTCCTATACCTGTCTTTACTTTAATCTCTTAATCCTTTCATCTTCGTAAACTGAGGAGGATGTATGTCACCTCAGGACCATGAAATGATTGCGTTAACTGCACTAATTGTTTGTAGAACATGTGTGTTCCAACAATATGAAATTTGGGCACCTTGAAAAAAGAACAGGATAACAACCATGTTCAGGAAACAAGAAAGATAACCTTCCACTCTGATTGCCAGTGACCCGAGTGGAACAGTGCCATATTTCTCTTCTTTCAAAAGCAAATAGGAATAATATCACTGAATTATTTTTCTCAGTAAGGAACATCCCTGAGAAAGAGAATGGCCCCTGAGGGTAGGCCTCTGAAATGGCCACTTTGGGGGTAGCTGTCTTTTACCGTCAAACACGAAGGGATGAAATAAGCCCTCGTCTCCTGTAGTGCTCCCAGGCTTATTAGGATGAGGAAATTCCCACCTAATAAATTTTGGTCAGACCAGTTGTCTGCTCTCAAACCCTGTCTCCTGATAAGATGTTATCAATGACAATGCGTGCCCAAAACTTCATTAGCAATTTTAATTTCACCCTGTCCTGTGGTCCTGTGATCTCACCTCCATTTGCCTTGTGATGTTTTATTATCTTGTGAAGCATGTGATCTCTTTGACACACACCTTATTCATACATTCCCTCCCCTTTTGAAAATCGCTAATAAAAACTTGCTGGTTTTATGGCTCAGGAGCATCATGGAACCTGCCGATACATGATGTCTCCCCCGGACACCTAGCTTTCAAATTTCTCTCTTTTGTACTCTTTCCCTTTATTTCTCAGACCAGCTGATGCTGAGGGAAATAGAAAAAAATCCACGTTGAATATCGGGGATGGGGTTTCCCCCAATACCCTGGAATGGCAAAAAACATTCCTTTTTATATTAGAGACTAATATGAAAAACCTGTCCTCTTTTGAAAAATATTTGTCTTCCACCTTAAAGGAAGAAGCTTGTAGTTTGTGAATATTCAAACAAATGATTGCTAAGATGTTTTATTCTGCTTTCTGCCAAGTACTTAGTGATTAAACTGTATTCCTCATTTGATCTTACTATAGTATTGAAACTGTCATGTTCTGCTGAATAGAGCCATTTGTTTCTCCACACTGGTTGATTAATTAATGTTTTAGGTTGTCATTTTACTTGACTGGCTTATATTCTGGTATATAATGACTAATTGGCCTGAACTTGGATGATGGAGAGTTGGGATTAGGAAGTGAGTGGGGAGCAATGTGTCAGCCCACTATTGTCAGCACCTATTTCTAAATTTCTTCTTCCAGGACTACACTGATTACCCATCTCAATATTTGTTTCTTTGGCATCTGCTTGACAAAACATCTCAATGTGGGTGACCGAACAGATTCTGATATATAAACATTTCTTTGACCAAGTAGAAGAATATCTGAGCAACTACATCCCACAAGGGATTCTGACCACTTGATATTGATTGGAGATTGTTTTAGGGCTATGAAACTTGGGGCACTGAAAACAACTTCTAATGATTGAGGACCTCAGAAATGCTATCAGAGAACTCTGCAAATTCAGGTTGTATTGATTCATGGACGGTGGCAAATCCATGCACCACAGGATTTTCTTTCTAGATCTGTGCTCTCATGACCTCTAAGTATTCTTTGTCTTGAATCTACTCAGCTTATAGGCATTTTAGCTGCTATGGCATAGGTGAATGTTGCCCACCTAATATCTGTCTTCTTTTTTCAGAACTCTCAATTTCTGTTGAGGCACATGGTTAACTGGAATAAAGACTGTGTTTACAATTAGTTATGGTCATAGGCCTAAATTCTGGCCAAAAGGATATAAGTGGAAGTGTATGGCAGCTTTTGGGAAGCTTTCTTAAGATCGGTAGTAGGTGAACTTTGACTCTGCTTCACCTTAGTTGCCTCCTGATGTTTAGAGCTTAGAATATTGGTTGGAGGACCAGGGTGAGTGAAGTATAAGAAATCATGAGATGGATGCCAAAAGCAGTCTAAGTCCTAGATCATAATGAAGCCAACATATCAGCACTTATTTGCTTATGTGGAAAAAAAACCCAAAAAACTTCTCTTTGTTGAAACTACTGCTGTTTTGGTGGAGAACCTCATTGTTGGGTATTTGTAAGGCTTGTGTATAAAGAAGGTTATGTAGTCTTTTAAAGAGCAGTAATCACGGGTTATTGCTAGTCACTTTGTAGTCTATGCAGACATAAACTATGGTACTTTTCATGTGATAGGCAGGGATAAGTCACTTTAGTAGCATCACAGGGGAGAATCTCAGCACTTTGGTGCAGCCTGCCTACACAGATGCTCCAGCTGCTGTCACTTTTGCTGCCAAGAAAGCAGCTGCCTCCTCTGCTTCCCGGATGGTTCTGGTGCACATTTGTGGGTGGTTCATCATGCGACATATTCATTGTTTGTGTGTTCAAATGAGGAACACTGATTTCAATTTTTGAAATTCACTAATGTTTTCACATATGTAAAGTTATTGAAAGTAATTGTGACAGCTGTTTTATAGCATTATGACACTGGTAATAAAATGCTTTTTTTTTTTTTTTTTTTGGTGTTAGAGATAACTGGACAAGTATAAGAAATTCAAGGGTTTTTGTGTGGTCAAATGAGTTACACATTTCTGTAGCCACAAGTGAAGAGAAAATAGACTTGGAAAAATGTATCCAAAACATGGAACCTATGATGTTTGACTAACAAGCTATACTCCTCTTCAAATCAAAGCTCGTGTTTAATATGGATGTTTCAATAGTATCATACTCTTTAAATTGAAATCATCTGTTGTTAGATTAAAGAATTACATTTGTGTTCACTGTTGCCATTTTTTGCAAAGTAATTATGGAATACTTATGCATAAAACACTGAGTTATAAGCTATGATAGACTGAACACAAGTGTCTAAACTAGAGAAAACAGCATTAATGTGTTTTCTGTAATGTGCTAGGATGCTATCAAGAGTATAAATATGTCTTAATTCACTGAAGACTTGAAGGAAATGTGCTGGACTTTTAGCAGTAGGTTTTATTGGTATGTAAGGTATTTGGTGAATCTGGAGGGTCACTTAGTAGCATCAATAGTTACTTGGAAAAAGGCTATATTTTGCAAAATCATGGATGTCATTTGATTATTCATGGTTACATCACAAGACATCACATATATAATGTATCTTGTAATCTCTTCTAATGAAAGAATGATGCAACTATAAACATAGCTACAACAATATTTATGTCCACATTTTGCTAGTGTGAAGAATGGCTTTTATTTGCAGCTGTAATCAGTTCACTGAAAACACTTATTTTCTATAGTTGATGCTCCTGAAGGCTGCTAAAATGGAGTCAACTCATTCCTTAGTGGAGGCACATGAGACCATTTTCTTTTGTTTCCCATTGTCTTTAAAAATGTGTTTTCTACACGGCTAAGTTCTTTACAGGTTCACAATAGAGCAGTTGCTTCAGAATCCTGATACTGAGAGCAATAATAATGTGTAATACGTGCCAGGTATTTTATGTATTTTTAAAATAAGCCTCTTATGATTTAACGGGCAATTATTATGGCTCCCATTTTGTTAGTGATAAAAGAAGACCTAGTGATTTAAGTGAACTTCTCAAGATCAAAATGCCAGCTAATGAAAAAAATCTGGTTTTGAATCCCAGTCTGTTAACAATAAAATTATGCTCTTTCTACTATGTAACCCTACTTTCCATCTAATGTTAGAATTTTACTATTATAATCTTTTTGAAGCAGTAGAGAAATTGTAATGAACATTGCTTCATTTTTTGGTGGGTTGGAATATATCTGGATTTTGTTGTTGAGCCCAATTGATTTACTGTTTAATGTTGGATCTGGTGCACTGATAATGCAAGTGAAGTTACTTTAGAAGGTAGAAGCATAGAGAAGCATTATGATCATACTTTAAAGCCGTATTCATAATCTCTTCCCCAAAGATGCTTTTTATTGTTAAAGAGGACATGCTGAAATACAATATTCTAAAATTATTCTCACTGGGGGTGTATATAATTTTTAGTAATTTATTTTAGAGATACCTGGTGAGAATATTTAGGGATTCTCAATGAAGAGAAAAGGATGAATAGGACGAATGTTTTAGTCAATTAATGCAGACACTACTGTAGAAACGGGTGAAAATGACCACGCTATGATAGACTGTCATTGGGATGATTTGTAATGCATGAACTGGTCTGTGAAACAGGCTGTTCAACTGGTAATGAGGCAGCAGACATTGCCTTTGGTTTGTACATTTAAATCTTTCTGCCTAATTAGTGGAATATCAAAGAGAAAACCTAACCTAATAGAAGTTTAGAATAGCATTCCTTTAAAGTTGTACGGAAGAAGTCAGATCAATGTTATGTGTTCATAAACGTATGATTCAGCTCTGTTCAGAGACACTCCCTCCTCTCTTACCAGAATTCATTGGGTTGAGTTACAAAGGTAAAACTGTGTGTTTCCTTACCATACTATCTATGAAAATCAAGCCTTTCAATACCTGTCTGATGCTTTTAATTGCAGCTGAGCAAGCCATTACACTGGGAATGAGTTGACCAGTCAGTGTGGACTTAGAGACAGTAGTATTTTGGAATCCTAACATTTCCTTGAGTTCAAATGAAGCATTTGAATGTTCTCAAGATTAGTTTTACAAATGCAGATTTAAAAATCTCACATTTTGTGAGAGACAAACCATTTAGCTCTTGTTTTATTGCCAGCAATTTAAAGCTATTATTGAGACAGAAAATATGACCTGTGAGGTTTCATTGCATATGTAAAACCTTACCCATTTTTCACATTACCCTAATCTGTTTGGTCATTTAGTGAAACAAGATTTCTTGGGAGATAAAACACCACAGCCAACACATGTACAAATAAAAAAATCAATAACTAACTCTTCTCTCAAATACCTTATCATGAGAAGTGCATTTTTCCCTTTCTAAATTGATTATTTGTATTTTTGCAACTTGAGTTCTTTGCAGGTTAATAACTAGTTGTATAAATCAGTACTAACTGCTATTTGGACAAAAACGTTTCTCATATTTGACCCATTCTCTTGAACTTGAAACCCTAAGGAGTGAGGAGCTGATTCTTCTTCTGTTTGTATTTTGGTATTAATATTTAATATTATTAATTTTTCATTTCCCACTTCCAAATCAGGTTGATAAGGCATTTGCTGAATCATATATTCTTAGATTCCCATACGACTTTGAGCTTAATACCAAGTGGAAGATTATTTTTGTTGCAGTTATTGTGTAAGGTAATAATAGTATGCTAATAAAAGGATAAAATGAGTTAGTATAAAGTTCTTTGAAAAATTCCCGATACATAATAGATGATCTATAGAAATTGGTGATAATCATTACTTTATGGCTTCAGTCCTGATTATTATATTTCACCTGAATAACAGCTAATTTTTCTGCTATCAATCTAGTCTCCTTCCAGCCTTTTCTCCACAGAACAAGCCAGAGTGAGCAGTTTTAAGATGCAAATGTGCTACTTCCTTAGTGCTCCTCTTTGCTTTACTTTGATACCTTTCTGTTGCTCACAAGACAAAATCTAAACTTGATCTTATTGTGATCTGGTTTCTCCGTAGCTATCTCCTGTCTCATGTCTTAATTTTTCTAGGCCAAAATCAAAATACTTAAATTTATTTATAAATCTAGTATTAAAAACGAAGAATTATTATCTTCAACTTGATTTTTTGATTAGATTTTTGATTAATTAATATTAATATTATTAATTCATGAATTAGTAGACTAAATTTTTCTCAGCAATTAACTCCATTTGCAAATTTAGTTACTTGACATTCCCTTAAATTTTTTATACTATATTGAAATATTTTAAATGTCTTGTTGTGACAGACACTTTAAAAAACAAGTAAATGTGCTTTCTCTATTATCATAAAATATACATAACATAAAGTGTACCATGTTAATCATTTTTAAGTGTATAATTCATTAAGAACCTTTACATTACTATGCAAAAGTGCTTTTAATTAAAGCTTTAAAAAATAATCTTTCTAAGCATTTAAGCAAATTTTGTAAGTCTGACAAATCAAACTTATAAATGTAAATAGGTTTTCCCTAAAATTTATGTTCTCTTTACAAACTTAATTTCTTTTATATCTTTTAAATTAAAATAAAAATATCAATTAGATATTTCAATGTAAAACTCAAAGCTGTCATGTCAGATTTTCTCAAATATTTTGAAATTTAAAAATCTGTAAAAGGAAATGTTTCAGACAATTTATGAGAATATGTCAAAGTTTTATTATCATCTTGATGCAAAAGAAAAGGGCCTAGTAGCCCGATTAAAACATTCATTTTCTATAGATACATTATATAGGAAAAAGAAAGATTATAAAATTTATGTTAGATTTGTGAAGAAAATATTCAAAGATTTAGAAATTGGTAAAAGAGATGATTTTCCTTTTAGAGGAGTATTTAAATGAGATTCCCTTCAGGGACCATGTGACTTTATAGGGGTGTGTACCTTTTCCTTTCTCTGTCTGGCCTATTTTGCAACCCTGTAGGAGAGGAAATTAAATTGTAGAAACTGATAGTATTCAAATGAGTCTCATTCATGACAATGCAAAGGAAACTTGTCTGTTGAGATACAATTCAGTTTTACCCTGTAGAAGAGATCATCTGAAACATTAAATTTTAAGTTGTTAACCAGGTTTCATCTCTTAGCAGATTCATTTAGCAGCCCCAATTGCCTATATATATATATACTGAAAGATAGATAGATAGATAGATAGATAAGCTTCACATTATAAAATTTATTATTTTTTTTGTGAGATGAGGTCTCACTCTGTCTCCCAGGCTAGAGTGCAGTGGCACAATCATAGTTCATTGCAGCCTAGAACTCATGAGCTCAAACCATCCTGCTGCCTCAGCCTTCTGAGTAGACGACGGTGTGGTCACCAGGCCTGGCAAATATGCTTCATATTTTAGAGACAAGATCTTGCTGTGTTGCCTATGCTGATCTCGAGCTCCTGGCCTCAAGCAATCTTCCTGCCTCAGCCTCTAAATTCTCCTACTTAAAAAATTTTAAAACATTGATACATATATACACATTAATGGGGTATATGTGAAAATTTAACACATTCATATGTGTACAGATCAAATCAATGTAATTATGATATCTACCACCTTAAATATTTATCTTTTCTTTATGTTAGAAACATTCAAATTATTCTTCTCTAGTTTTTGAAATATATAATAGATTATTGTAAACTGTAGTCACGTTGGTATCCATCAAACACTAGGTCTTATTTCTTCTATCAAACTGTATATTTATCCCCATTAATTAAACTCTCTTTATCCTCCCTCTCTCCTACCCTCCTACCACCAATCTACTCTCTATCTTCATGAGATCCACTTTTTTAGCTCCCACATTTGAATGAGAACATGTGATATTTATCTTTCTGTGCTTGGCTCATTTTACAGAATGACCTCCACTTCCATCCATGTGGTTGCAAGTGACAGGATTTCATTCCTTTTTGTGGGTCAGTAATATTTCATTGTGCATATATACCACATTTTCTTTAATCATCCATCTATGGGCACATTGGTTGATTCCATATTTTGGCTATTGTGAATAGTGCTGCAATGAACACAGGAATGCAGATATGTCTTCAATATATTTATTTTCTTTCTTTTGGATATATATGCAGTAGTAAAATTGCTGGACCATATACTTGTTCTATTTTAAGTTTTTTGAGAAGCCTCCGTACAGGCTGTACTCCATATAGTGGCTGCACTAATTTACACACACAGCCATAGTGTATGACAGTTGCCCTTTCTGCACACCCTCACCAGAATTAGTTACTCCCTGTCATTTTGATATATCTTTGCCCAGAACAATGTCCTGGAGCACTTCCCCAATGTTTTCTTCTAGTATTTTTGTAGTTTCAGGTTACATTTAAGTCTTTAATCCGTTTTGATTTGATTTTCGTATGTGGTGTGAGATAGGGGTCTAATTTCATTTTTCTGCATATAGTCATCTAGTTTTCCCAATACCATTTATTGAAGAGGATGTCTTTTCTCCATTGAATGTTCTTGGCAGCTTTGTCAAAGATGAGTTGGCTATAAATACATGCATTTCCATCTGGGTTCTCTATTTTGTTCTATTGGTCTATATGTCTTTTTATGTCTGTACCATGCTTATTTGGTTACTTTGTAGTACATGTTGTAGTGTATTTTGAAGTCAAATCATGTGATGCCTCCAGCTTTGTTCTTTTGATTCAGGATAGCTTTCACTATTTGGGGTATTTTGTGGTTCTGTGTGAATTTTTAGGATTTTTTTTCTATATCTGTAAAGAACAACATTGGTATTTTGGTAAATATTGCTTTAAATCTGTAGAGTACTTTGGGTAGAATTGTCATTTCACAATATTAATTCTTCCAGTCTGTGAGCATGTAATGTATTTCTATTTTTTTGTGTGCTTTTCAATTTCTTTTATCAGTGTTTCATAGTTTTTCTTGTACAGATGTTTCACTTTGGTTAAATTGATTCCTAGGTATTTTATATTATTTGTAGTTGTGTTAAATGGAATTGCTTTCTTGGTTTATTTTTCAGATTGTTTTCTGTTGGCATATATAAATGCTACTACTTTTTGTGTGTTGATTTTGTATTCTGCAAGTTTAAAGAATTTATCAGTTAAATTTAACAGTTTTTTGATGGAATCTTTAGGTTTTTCTAAGCATAACATTATGTTATCTGCAAATAGAGACAATTTGATTTCGTCTTTTCCAATTTGTGTACATTTTATTTCTTTTCCTTTCTTAATTGCTTTGGCCAGTACTTCCAGTATTATGTTGAATAAAAGTAAGAAGGAGCTAGGCACAATGGCTCATGCTTGTAATTCCAGCATTTTGCTGAGGGTGGGAGGACAAGGTGGGAGGATTGTTTCAGCCAAGGAGTTCAAGACCACCGTGGCAATATTGTGGGACTCTGTCTCTACAGAAAGTTAAAAAAAATTTAGCTAGGTGTGGTGGCATGCACCTCTTGTCCCAGCTACTAGGGAGGCTGAGGTGAAAACATTGCTTTAGGCCAGAAGTTTGAGGCTGCAGCGAGCCATGATTATACCACTGCACTCCAACCTTGGTGACAGAGTGAGACTCCATCTCTACTTAAAAAAAAAATTAATGAAAGTGGATGTCCTTGTCTTCTTCTAGATTTTAGATAAAAGCCTTTTAATTTTCCCTTTTTAGTATGATGTTAACTGTGGGTTTGTCATAGATGGTATTTATTATTTTGAGATACGTTCTGTCTATACCCACTTTGTTGAGGGTTTTTATCAGAAAGAATGTTGAATTTTACTGATTTTTTTTTGGCACCTATTGAAATGATCATATGGTTTTTGTCCTTGATTGTATTAATGTAAAGTATTAGTCCGTTCTCACACTGCTATAGAGAACTACCTGAGACTGGGCAATTTATGAAGAAAAGAGGTTTAATGGACTCACAGTTCCACAGGCTGTACAGGAAGCATGGCTGGGAGGCCTCAGGAAACTTACAATCATGATGGAAAGGTGAAGGGGAAGCAAGCACATCTTCACATGGCAGCAAGAGAGAGAGAGAGTGAAGGGGGAAGTGCTACACACTTCTAAGCAACCAGATCTCATGAGAACTCATTCACTATCAGGAGAATGGCAAGGGGGAATTATGCCCCCATGATCCAATCACCTCCCACCAGGTCCTTCCCCCAACATTGGGAATTACAATTCAATATGAAATTTTGGTGGGGACACAAAGCAAAACCATATAATGTGATGCATCATGTTTATTGATTTATGTGTGTTGAACAATCCTTGCATCCCTGGGATGAATCCCATTTGATCACGGTGTGTACTTTTTTAAGTGTGTTGTTGAATTTGGTTTGTTAGTATTTTATTGAGGATGTTTGTATTTATGTTCATCAGGGATATTGGTCTGTAGTTTTCTTTCATTATGTTTTTGTCTGATTTTAGTATCAATGCTGGCCTCATAGAATGAGCTTAGAATATTCTCTCCTCTTTGATTTGTTTAAAGATTTTGAGTAGAATTGGCATTACCTTTTTAAAAGGTATTTGGTAGAATTCTGTGGCAAAGCCATCACGTCCTAGGCTTTTCTTTTATGAGAGACTTTTTATTATGGCTTCAATCTTGTTATTTGTTGCTGGTTTGTTAAGGTTTTCTATTTATTCATGGTTCAATCATAGTAGGTTGCATGTGTTCAGGAATTTATCCATTTCTTCTAGATTTTCTAATTTGTTGACGTATAGTTGTTGATAATAGTTGTTAATAATTTTTTATTTTTGTGATCTCTGTTGTTGTGTCTCCTTTTTTTGGCTTCTGAATACATTTATTTGATCTTGTCTTTTTTTTTCTTAGTTAATCTAGCTAAAGGTTTGCCAATTTTGTGTGTCTTTTAAAAAATCAAATTTTCACTTTGTTGATTATCTGTTTTTAGTCTCAATTTCATTTATTTCTTCTCTGATTTTTATTATTTCTTTCCTTCTACTAATTTTGGGTTTGATTTGTTCCTGCTTTTCTAGTTCCTTAAGGTGCATCATTAGGTTGTTTATTTGAAGTCTTACTACCTTTTTGACATAGGTATTTATTGATACAATCTTCCCTCTCAGTACTACTTTTGCTGTATCCCATAGATTTTGCTATGTTATATTTCCATTTTTATTTGTTAAAAAATTTAAATTTATTTTTTAATTTCTTCATTGACCTATTGCTCATTCAAGAGTATGCTGTTGAATTTCAAAATGTTTCTGTATTTTATGAGGTTTCTCTTATTAACAATTTTTAGTTCTATTCAATTGTGGTCAGAAAAGATACTTGATATAATTTCTACTTTTTTGAAATTTGCTGAGACTTGTTTTGTGTCCTAAGATATGGTCTGTTCTGGAGAATGTTTTGAGTACTGATGAAAAGAATGCAAATTCTATATCAGTTGGGTAAATTGTTCTGTAAATGTCAAACAGGCTTATTTGGTCTATTGTGCAGCTTAACTCCAATGTCTATTTGGTGATTTTCTGTTGGGGTGATCTGTCCATTACTAAGGCTGGGGTATTGAAGTCCCCTACTGTTATTGTATTGCCATCTGTCTCTCTCTTCCTTCAGATCTATTAATGTTTACTTATATACTTGGTGCTCCAGTGTCAGATAAAGATATATTTATAATTGTTATAACCTTTTACTGAATTGGCCCCTTTATCATTATATGTAGTGACCTTCTTTGTCTTTTTTTACAGTCTTTGATTTGTAGTCTACTTATCTGATATAAGTGTAGCTACTCTTGCTTGTTTTTATTTCCAGTTATATGGATTATCTTTTTTAACTCCTTCACTTTTAGTCTATGTGTATCTTTAGAGATGAAGTGGGTTTCTTGTAGGAAGAACATAGTTGGGGCTTCTTTATTCATTCAGCCATTCTATGCCTTTTAATTGGAGAATTCAGTCCATTTACACTGTGTTATTATTGACAAGTAAAGATTTACTACTACCATTTTGTTGTCTATTTTCTGGTTGTTCTGTAATTCTTTTCTTTCTTTCTTCTTTCTTTTAAAACTGTTTTCCTTTGTCGTTAAGTGATTTTCTTTGATAGTGTGTTTTAAGTCATTCTTATTTTTAGTGAATCTATTATAGGATTTTGCGTTTGTGGTTATCATGAGGCTTAGAAAACTCATAGATATAATAAATTATTTTAAAGAGATCAAAACTTAGATCACAAAGAACGTTAAAAAAAGCAAAAAATGAAAAAATTCTACATTTTAACTTCAGTCCCCCGTTTGACTTTAAGTTGCCTTGATTTACATATTTTTATATTGTCGATCCCTTAACAGGTTACTCTGGATATTATGGCTTTTTGTAGATTTGCCTTTGGGGTTTCACACTAGTGTTATGAGTAGATTGTACACTACTGTTGCAGTAGTAGAGTATTCTGCATTTGTCCATGTACTTAATTATACTGGTGGGTTTCATGCTTTGAAAAATTTTCTGTTTGCATGATAATTTTTTTTTTTTAATTCCTTTCGGATCGAAGGACTGTCTGTAGCATTTTTTGTAAGATGGGTCTGGTGGTGGTAAATTCTCTCAGCTTTTGATTGTTGAGGAAAAAGCTTTCGTATTTGAAGATAGATTTGATGAATACAGTATTCTTGGAGGGTAGGTTTTTCTTTCATTACTTTGAAAATATTGTCCCACTGCTTCCTGGCCTGTATGGTTTCCATTGAGAATTCTGTCACCAGATTAACTAGAGCTTGTTTATATACTATTTTCTTTTTTCTTCTTTCTGCTTTTAGGATCCTTTCTATCACTTTAGCTTTAGAAATGTAATTATTATAGGTCTTGTGGTAGTCTAATTTGGGTTGAATCTGTTTGGTGTTTTCTGACCTTCCTGTTCCTGGATATTTATATCTTTCTCACATTTTAGAAAGTTTTCTGTTTTTTTTTTTTTTTTCCTTTTTGAATAAACTTTCTAACCCTTGTTCTTCCTTAACTGCCTCTTGAAAACTAATAATTCTTAGATTTGGTCTTTTGAGGTAATTTTCTACATTTTGTGAAATATTTTCATTGCTTTTCATTCTTTTTTTCTTTTTTTACTCTGTGTTATTTTTCAAATAGGCTGTCTTTGAGCTCACTGATTCTTTTCTCTGCTTGATTCATTCTGTTGCTGAGACCCTCTAATAAATTTTTGAGTTTAGCAAATACATTTCTTATTTCCAAGATTTCTGTTTGATTTAAAAAAAAATATTTCTATCTCTGTTAAATATCCCTGATAAATTTCAAAATTGCTTTTCTGTGTAATCTTGAAAATCTCAGAGTTTTCTCAAAACTACTATTTTGAATTCTTGATCAGAGAGTTAACATATTGCCATTTTGTTAGGGTCAGTCCCTAGTTCCTTGGTTTGTCCACTTAGGGAGATTATGGTTTCTTGTCTGCTGTTTCTTGTGGATGTACACCTATGTTTTTGCATTAAAGGATTATTTATTCCAGGCTTCTCTGTATGAACTGTTTTGATTTACACTGGACGTGTTTGCTTAGAGATATTTTCATAATTTACCTGTAATTGTCATTATTTTTATCACCCCAGCTAGGTCACTGCCTCCTTTTGGGCACTAGATGGCGGCTTAAGCCCAAGATTTCCTTGGTTCTAGGCAATCAGTGTGCCTACCTTCTGTAATGGAAGGATATCCCAAAAGGTATATCTTAAGTGCGGGAAGACTGGCTAGGGGGGTTGCTGCCAGGGAAGCTATTGGACAAACCTCCTATAACATGGTGCTGTTGAACAGCCACTCTGATTTGGTGTTTCCTTTGGCTGAGTTACAGAGACGTTTCCAGGGTAATAGATGTTATTCCCATCTCCGCTCTTTGTCCCTATCTTCAGAGATCTTTCTTTCTTTAGGCACTCCTGATGATTCCTGTGGCTTGAGACAGAGGCAGGTTTACTGCCAAGAAAACCAAGGTGGTTAAGAAGCTGGTTGTCCACATCATCTCACTTTTTTTCAGTGTAGAAACCCTAAGTTGGGGAGAAATTTTCCATGTTCTTGCTGTTGAACAGATTTGGGGGAGTGGTGTCATGGATATGGAAGTCCAACTTTCTTACTGTCTGCTGAAAGTTTTTTCCCTTCTCTGTGGCCCCAGGAATCATCTAACCCTCATATTTGAGCTCTAGGATATCGCTAGTGATGATGTCAGAGCTGTATATATGTTTCTGGTTTTCTATGTGTATGTGGCGGCAGTGGTGGGGAGGTTGAAGCCAGCTTGCCTCTATGCCACCATTTTGACCGGAAGTCCTCTCAGATTCTCCTTTGAACCAATTTTAATACCTTGCTGATTTCCTTATTAATTAATGTTAAATAAAATATTTGATGTTATTTATTTTTTTAAGAGAGTTGTGGTCTACATTTTTTGAAGAACCATACTTGGGTAGATTAGATTTTTAAAAAGAATGTTTAGTTAAGAGCCTTTGACTGACAACTGATAGTCAACATGGCGAAAGTGAACTTGGAAAACAAGCCTTAATCCCTTTAAATTTTTTCAAAATATTGTTATGTGTTTTATAAAAAGTGTGGTTTTATTACCAGAAGGAGGTTTTGAATGACAGCATAGAATGCATTTTTTCCCTGGATCAGTTTTGGAAAAAGGACTACAAACATTTATAATTTAAAAACTTACTCCTAATATTTCTGAGGTTGCCAAACCACATGCCCATCTTTCGCTTAGTGTAGAAACTTATAACAATTCTGCCCAAGCCACAGGTAAATATGCTGACACCTCCCCCTCACCCCCTGCTTATCCACTGCCCTGCTTTCAAGGAAATTTTTAAGCCGTGTGTGTGTGTGTGTGTGTGTGTGTGTGTGATATGTGTATTATATGTTTTGCTTTTTTGGCCTTTCTACTTTTCATTCATTTCATTCCCTGATTTTGACAGGTGAAGTTATTCCTTAAACTGGTTTCAGCTCTTTTCTTTGCATCGGGGTTACAGCCAACAAATTATTTTATTGCCTTATTACCGTCTTTATATTTATCATTTCATTCTTATTATATCTTTATTGTCTTACTTATTAGACACTTTAGAAAAAATCGACACTAGTCTTCACTCCGCTGCAGTTCACACAGAACAAAACACATTTTTTTCTAGCACACCAGGTTGTCTCTTGCTCTCAGATCTTTGTACTTAAACCGGGAATAATTCTGCAAATACTTCTGAAATGAACTTCCTATGGAAAGCTTTTCCCTCTGTGCTCCCACTTGCTTTATATATTTTTCCTGTAGTGCTTTTAACACTGTATTGTAAACACATATTTCCTTGTATATAATATCCAATAGACTTTAATCTGAAGATAGTGACAATGCCTTGTCCCTTCTTGGAGCTTCCACACTAGTCTAAGGAAATTCATGTAGAAGTGCTTAATTACATAGTATGAGAAAAAAAATAGATGAAGTTCAAGGAACAGCTGAAATTTCTTTTTTTGAGACAAGGTCTTGCTGTCCGCAGGTTGGAGTACAGTGGCATGATCATGGGTTATTCATTGCAGCCTCTACCTCTCAGGCCCAAGCGATCCTCCCACCTCAGCCTCTTGAGTAGCTGGGACTATAGGCACGTGACACCATGCTTGACTAAATTTTTTTTTTTTTGTAGAGACAGGGTCTCAATGTTGCCCAAGCTGAGGACAGCTGAGATTTTAACACTATATTCTGATCTACAAAAAAGATTGGACATGATGGGGTTCAGGATATGCTACCACAGAATATGGCCCCTAGGCATATTGGATATTTTAAGCAGAAGGAAGGTGAGAAGACCACAGAAGCAGGAAGGTCTCTCTGCCTTTCTCCTGCCCTTCCTCCCTGAAGCAGGTAATAAGACTCTCATATGACATGTTCCCTTCTTATATGCAAAGGAATGGTCGTATGTTGAATCTCTGAAGACAAAGGGCCCCAGAGAAAGATCTGAACAAACAGGCCTTCCTAACTTCCTCATAGTTTATTACCATTAGATTATACATTCTTACTCCATCACATTTCTCCTTGACTGTCACCTCTTCATCAAAGCTGACATAAAAATACAGAGGTTTAACTATTTCTGTGTGTCTTCATTTTCTTGTGAAGGCTCCCATGTTGTGTAAAACATAGTATATAAATTTGTATGCTTTTCTTTTGTTACTTTGTCTTTTAATACAGGGGCCCAATCCAATGATCATAAGATTGGTAGAGGAAAAAGAATTTTCCTGTCCTACAAATTCTATGAGAATAAATCCATAGTGTTGAAGCTACTTAAAAACCTGAGGCAACTTTAGTAGGACTTTTGCTAGTCTTGCCAATTTATTTACCTTATCTAATTCATTCTTCATCACTAGTGAGGTAGTTGAATCACTACCTCGACTGTGCTGTGGGTACAAATGGCAAAAAGCACTTTGGCCTTATTAGAAATGTGTATAGTTGGCCAGGCGCGGTGGCTCACACCTGTAATCCCAGCACCTTGGGAAGCCAAGGCGGGTGGATCACGAGGTCAGCAGATTGAGACCATCCTGGCTAACACGGTGAAACCCCGTCTCTATAAAAAAAAATACAAAAAAATTAGCTGGGCGTGATGGCGGGTGCCTGTAGTCCCAGCTACTCAGGAGGCTGAGGCAGGAGAATGGTGTGAACCTGGGAGGTGGAGCTTGCAGTGAGCCAAGATCGTGCCACTACACTCCAGCCTGGGCAACAGAGGGAGACTCCTTCTCAAAAAAAAAAAAAAAAAAAAAAAAGAAATGTGTATAGATGTGTATAGTTGACACACTGGATGAATACTCTAAAAACAAAAAATGAAATTTTCTGTTGTCATAAAAACTACACCATTTTTTCACCACCCACACAGACAAAAGATTTATATGACAATAATGATGAAATCACTTTAATACATCAGAGTTCAGTAGTTAATATTTTGGTGTTTTCTGCTGTAGAAGGGCATGCTTTCATAAAGACTTGGCTGGTGTTTTGGAGGCCCTGACTATAGACCATTTAGATAGGTGGGGACTAGTTCTTGCTTTTTTAATTTTAATTTTTCTTTGGACCACCTAAGATTTCCAGTATCTCTGCAGCAATCCAGTTGGCAATGGCCTGGAGACCTATAATGAAAACAATTAGTGTTTTATGTTCAGTTATAATTTTTGATGCATCAACCACATATAATTGTGTCATATTTCATCTGAGTGACTCCCTGATTAGTGACAGTCACAGATGCTGTTGTTGTATTCTTGGGATCATTGCTTGAAAAAACTGAAGTTACTGTGCTTAGTTATAATAAATTTCCAGGTATCACACAAATTGTGAAAATAGTCAAGGATAACAGATGTTACCAATTACTTTGTAGTCCCACATTTGGGAGAAAAAAAGTGAGGAGTGGTTCAATATGCATACCAAGTGAAATTGATTATTTCTTTTATATTTAAATATGTGAGAAAATCAATGCTGAAAGAAGTAAAACCATGTAAGATGATGGTGCTTTGTGTGAAGTTGTGCAGAATGCCTGGTTAGTTCTAGTTGTGCGTAACTTCACACATACATGCACATATACACTAGTACATTCATAAAGATACAAAAATCCTTATCTGCCTACCTTTTTAAGCCTTGGAACTCTCAACTTTCCCTTTCTGATAATATATAGGAAGAGAAATAAAGAATCCAGTTCATTACAAGCACTGTGGGCTAGCAGTTCAGAAACTGGAAGCCATGAAGGGTTAATGTTATACTGACAGATTTTTTGTGTGCAGGGGTGAGACTCCCTATCAGTATATCTACTACCTTAAGGGATGAAATGATTTATTAAGTGACTCTGAGTCATACAACTGGGGCATTTAGATAGGATGTAGAGTCTATTTTCTCAACTGAGGACAGAGAGCACAAATCTAGGGACCATTCTGTTGGTCTCTGCTTATATAGACTTTGGCAATATTCAAATAAAGTGCATTAGTTTCTAAGGTCACCACAATAACCACAAATTGGGTGACTTGAAACAATAGAAATGTATTCTGTCATAGTTCTGGGGGCCAGAAGTCCAAAATCAAAGTGTCCATAGGACATGGTCCCTCTGAAGACTCTAGGGGAGAATTCTTCCTTGTCCTTCAAGCTTCTGGAGACTGCAGGCATTCTTTGATTGGTGGCAGCATGGATTCCATCTCTTCCTCTGTCTTCCCATGTTTCTCTGTGTCATCTCCTCTCCTTATAAGGACACCTGTCATTGGATTTAGAACTCACCCTAGATTCAAAGTAATCTCAACTCAAGATCTTTGACTTACCTTCATCTACAAATAGCCTTTTCCAAATAAGGTCAACATAGGTTCCAAGGGTGAAGACAACGTAGACATATCTCTGGGGTCCACTATTTAATCCTGAATAAAGCAAGTATGAGATTTCTCCACAGGTTGTGGTAGCTGATTCTTCAAGGGCTTGAATGCTCCTTTTTTCTGGGTGATCAAAGAACTTAGAGCAGTGGAGTTGTTAGAGAACCAGGTCTCAAATCTGGGGAGAACTTTATATATTCCATAGTTTAATGAAGAAGCTGAAAATGATAATTATCTCATTAAAATAAAGGTAAATGATGAACTGGGGAGAGAAACTGTGGAGGCAAACTGAAATAGATATAGAATATATAGAAAGAAATAGATACATAGCAATAATTTTAGTAAAGAAACTTCTGAATCTTTAACTGTAAGGTAGAGATAAGTGTTTTGTTTCTTGCTTTCAAGTAAGAATCTATCAATGAATACAAGGCCAAAATCATGAACAAACCTACATGTAATTGGATATATTTAAGCCAACTCACCAACTTACCCCACATACCTTAGGAGGAAATTCTGGGTAAGCAGAATAGTGAGGATAGTAGGGCATGTGCTCTACAGTCACATTTAAACCTTCTGCATGCAGATTCAAACTCTCATCTATATTTTCTTTTAGAAATGAATGTACTTCTAATTGAACACAGTTTACAAAATGCTTTCATTACATTTTCTCAGATCCTTATGGCAACACTGTGAAATGGGTATGATCATCACCATTCGTGAAAGGTTCTTTGCAAAAATTGCCCCAATAATGTTTTCTTTGCAAAAATAGTCCCAATAACCTTTTCCATCTCTGCATTTTGCCCTCCTACTAGTCAAGAGATGAGTTTGTTTCTTTACCCTTGAGTCTGGGGTGGTCTTGTGTTTTGCCTTGAACAAAGCCTGCATTGGAAATGATGCTCTGTTACTTCTGAGTCTAGGCTTCAAGAAATTTTGCAGCTTCCACTCTCACCCTCCTGGAATTCTGGACTACCTCATTGAAGAGGGTTATATATCCTGAAATTGCTGTGTTGTGTAGTACACAAGAATTTCTTGCACATGGTCAAGTTAAGAAGTAAAGGTAGGTGATGAGTCAATATGTAGGCTTAGTTGCTTGGGGAAAATAAAAAGTCTAAGAGTAATTTGGCATAAGGAAAAGAAAAAAACTCACCATTTTTGAAAAAAAAATTAACAAATTTTGTTAAAATGGCCTTGATTTTTCTGCCATGGTCATGAAAATAATAAACAATTTATAAGTTGATATAGTTTCCTTATGTATTTAATATGAATGCAAAATGTGAAATTGGCAGTCAGGTTAAGCAGAAAAGATACTCATGGGGGATGGTGTGTATTAAATACGTCACTGAAATGTATGTTGTGAGTGTTAACTTCCAGCATTACAAACCCACTCTACCTATTAATAGTTGTGAATTAGGGGAGTGTATAATAGTGCCTAAGGTGATAAAAGTAGTAAGGGTTTTGTTTTTGTTTTTAAATTATCTTGGTCAATTTTATTGCTACCTTTAGTTTTTTGAAGGACACTTTTGACCTTGGGGTAATTGTCAGCTGCCGTAGCAATGATATAGGCAGCTTGTTGAAAAAGAGATTAGAGAAGTGGATGCACTTTTGTAATAGATAAATTGCATTTAGGGCCCCAATTATTCACCCCTTCCTTAATCCATGACTTTTGCCTTGTGACTTTATAGTTCTCACCAAAGAAGCAGAATCGCTTTCCCTTTCCCCATATTCTGAATTTGGCCATATAATTTGCAGATGTGATTTATGCAGAGGCTTGTAAATGTGCTTGTACAATGCTGCTTCTGCTTTTGAACCTCAGCCTTTTCCATAGAAACATGTCAGGGCCTGCCTGCTGGAGGAACATGAGAGACACGTGGAGCAGAGTCAGGTGTTCTCACTGACAGACAGCTGACCTCAGATGTGTAAGAGCCTAGCTGAGCTCAGAAGGCCCACTTAGCCTAAATTGCTTATGCACATACTTGTGAACTAAATAAAGGCTGATTTGGGGGGCAGTTTATTAACAGCTTTATTTCAGTAACCGGTAACTGATACAAATATCATTCAAGACTTGTTTCTTTTTGGGGGGAAGTGAGGATTCCAGACTGATAGCTTTAAGGACACTTTCTTTTTCCTGGATTCAGATGGTTCCACAGCTACATTCCAGAGGCCTATTAATTTGGCTAATGATAGGATAATAATTGCCAGCTTAATGGTGATGATCAATAGGGCATGTATTTTAGGGCCACTAGTGCATGCTTCAGGTGCATTAAAAACTATTAGGCCAAATGCAAAGAGTATTAATTAACAGAGAACACATACTTAACCATATATTTTTGTTAATGGAATGCAGTAAAATCTGATTACAATAAATCTTGGTTGACTTGGGAGAACACTGTAAGTGACATTTTATAATGTCCCATTTGCCCTGAGTCCTAAGTTAGGTCAACAAGACTTAAAAGCCTTTCACCATCCAAAGACATTCTTAGTACATAAATTGTTCATAAGGAATTTTCCACATATTTTCTATTCACTATATAATCACATTTTTTGCCATCTCTGTAAATTTTTAGAAGGTAAAATTTATTTTGTTTCTATTTTTCGTATTAGTTTTTCAGCCCTACCACTTAAAACTTTGATATTTCTTTCCATTAAAAAAATACCAAACTGCTACGCTCTAGTTTTACCCTCTACTTTCGAAATTTAAAATATCTTAAAAAATGTATGATAAGCATAATATTTGATGGTTGTATAATGTCTAGTTGGATGAATATTGTAACCATGTCCTTTTTTCTTCTACTTTTTTTGTGACTATTCAAAATACCACTGCAACAATATGTTTTTGTTTGTATTTCTGGTTATTTCCTTATTAGGGGTATCTAGAAGTGGCATTATGGGTTCAAATGTTATAAATATTTTTAAAGATTTAAAAGTTCTGAATATATATCTAGCTAAACTTTTAAAGAAAGATTGTGCTTCTTTCTGTACTGTAGAAAAATATCTTTCTCACAAAAATCTGTCAATACTGAGTATATTCTGTAAAAATTACTCTTCAGTAGTGGACATATAGTCTGAAATTTACAAAGCTTAATAGAACTAAAAAATAATGAAAAGAATGTAACTATTTTCAATTCCAAAAATAGTGACTTCTCAGATTAAGGATTACTGAAGCGCTTGTGAGTCTGTGATGGAGACAGAAATCTAGCAACTAGGGTTTTCTTCCCCTGTGCTTCTCAAATAGCCTGGAATGATGATTTATGATAGGATTAAAATTTCTGCCTAACTGAGGGCATGTTTTGGGGCTTTTATTTTTGGTACTCCAGTTATGTTCCAGGTATATAAAGAAATAGGAATGGGTGACAGGTGCCACAGGGAAAACAGCAATTGGCCCCAAGGGTATGTCTCTGAACCTTTTCAATGCAGGTGGGCATATGCTTATGGATAATAAGATTATGTTATAATGTTTGAAAAGAGAAGACCTTGAGATCTACTGGGAATAGCAGATTAGTCAGGATTGTACAGACCTGGTTAGAATCCTGTCTTTGTCACTTATAAGTTCTGTCACCTCGGGCAAGGCATTTAAACATCCTTAGCCTTAGTTTCCTCATTTTCTAAAAGAGCCAACAATCACAACATGGTAGAATTGTTATGAGAAATAAGTAGGATAATGTAAGTAAGTGACAATATAGTATAAATGCACCTAATATTAATGACAATTACAAAAAAATGGGTTGGGTGTTATAGCAGAGGCTTAGTGATGGGAGTGTGTGAATTTTGAAGCATCAGCAAGTAGAATACTAATATAAATTTGGGAGGACCAACAAGAGGTTGTGGACTAAGTTATAAAATTTTAGGGCTATAATGGGCACTAGCACTAAGGCATTTTACCATTGACCTGCAGGATAGCTCATTGTTTATTCAGGGTTCTCTGGAGGGCCAGAACTGATAGAATGTGTATAAACACACACACACACACACAGACACACACACACAGAGGAAAGAGAGAGACAGAGACTGAGAGAAAGAAGAAGGGTTGGAGAATTGATTCAAGCCACTATGAAAGCTGAGAAGTCCTACAATAGGCTGTCTACAAGCTGGAGAACCAGGGAGGCCAGTAGTGTAGCTCAGTCCAAGTCTGAAAGCTGTAGAACCAAGGAAGCCAATGGTATACTTTCAGTCTGTCTGAATCCCAAGGCTCAAGAACCCAGTGGGGCTACTGGTGTGAGTCCTGGAGTCCAAACTCCAGAGATTCTGGAGAGTTGATGTTCAAAGTTGGGAAAGAAAGAGTTCTTCAGCTCCAGAAAATAGCAAGAATTTGCCCTTCCTCTATCTTTTTGCTCCATTCAGGCCCTAAGCTGGTTAGATGATATCTGCCCACATTGAGAACACAACTTTTCCACTCAGTTCACACACCCAAATGCCAATCTTCTCTGGAAACACCCTTACACACACATCTGGGGCAGCTCAGTCATTCTAATAAAATGCCAAGCCACCTGAGATTCCCTTTCAGCAGAAGGGGGATGAGATTAGTGCTTATTGAAGCAGTGAGAATAACTAATACTTTACCAGCTATCTAGGTATCCTTTAATCTAGTCAAGTTGATACCCCAAATGAACCATCACACTCACTTTGCTAATGGTAGTGCCTGAGGATGCAGTGACTAGGTATGAATACTTATGCTGCCTCAATTTGCTGCATCTTGAACTTCATCTTCTAGTGAAATGACTAATTGTCAGAAGCCATGTACCTAGGTCGATACCTATGGAATCTTAGGCATTTATTGGAACTGCCCTGAGAGCATCTGGGAAAAAGGATATATCTCAGTTTCTCAAGTTGATGTAGAATTTGGGGTTGGGATATGGGTATAGGCAAGCCTTGACTTCAGAGAAAATCTGCCTCCATATTTAGGAGATTAGACCATAGCACATGTGAACTTTACCTCAAACCAATTGTGATTAAAAGACGATAATGAAAATCTTTGTGTTTAACAATTATCTACATATTGATAGAGAGGTGGGTTTTATGGGGACTCAAATGGTTTAAATTTCCTAATGCCAATATGCTAATTCTAGACTCACCATTTTATATTCATCAGAAAGGCAATGTAAGCACATGTATTGACATGCAATGTCACACTTGACTAATTTGGACCATTATTGGGATTGTCAGTAATTCCTGTAGCTAAATTTGTTGTGTAGTAATATACTATGATTATAGAGATAGGAGCATTGATTGTGTCAGTTATGCCCCAGGCAAATAATTTCAGCTCAGTATAGACAGGCAGAGTTTGAGATTGTGTAAAATTCTTTTAATAAACCCCCCTACTAAAACTAGCCCTGCTTGAATGGACCATCATGATTAGGAAAGGACTTTGGTGTCCCCAAAGAGGAATCTTTTGCTAATGAGGATTCATATGAGAATTACCAAAATTATTTAGAGTCAGAAAGAGCTGAGAGGAAAAGATTATAAAGATTTGAATTCGATTGGATGACCGGATCAAAAATTTAAGTTGTTCTTTGTGAGAAATGTCATTAACCAAACTGAAGAATTAGCAAAGGATTATAAAGAAGTAAATGAGGCAGTTCTCATTAAAGTAGAGTTTCTTTGGACTGAGGAAAGATGGAGAAAATGCATTGTTTTTGTATTATTTGTTGGTAAAATATTAGCTGAACAGAAGAAGCCACATGAACTGAATTTGTTTTGTTTTTCTTTTTTTCTCTTCTATGTTATGTGGAGTTTTCATTTCACAAGGAAATGTTCATAGAGCTTTATTAACAATGATATAGGAACAAATGGAACTATACACTTCTATAGCTGAAGGGATTTTCACTTGACTTTCTATTCTGTAACATTCCCCCAAATAGTAAATTGGCTTCTGTGCTAGAATAACTCCAGTCATGGGGGAATTCAGGATCTCAAGAATCAGCCCATATTTGCTGATAGCATCACATTTTAGAGAGATCTTCCTTATGTTACAATAAAAATTATCACTGCATCCACCTGGGGTTTGCTGTGGGTAGGAGGAAAAACAATCTTCTTCTTCTTCTTCTTCTTCTTCTTCTTTTTTTTTTTTTTTTTTTTTTGGAGATGGAGTCTCACTCTGCCACCCAGGAGGCTGGAGTTCAGTGGCATGATCTCGGTTCACTGCAACCTCCATCTCTCAGTTTCAAGCAATTCTCCTGCCTCAGTCTCCCAAGTAGAGTATCTGGGATTACAGGTGAATGCCACCATACCTGGCTAATGTTTGTGTTTTTAGTAGGGGTGGGGTTTTGCCGTGTCTGCCAGGCTGGTCTTGAACTCCTGACCTCAGGTGATCCACCCACCTTGGCTTCCTAAACTGCTGGGATTACAGGCATGAGCCACCACATCTGGCCGATAATTAATCTTCTATTGCATAATTTTCTTGCTTTCCAAGCAGTGATGGAAGTTGAACACAGTGACCTTGACTTTGAGCCCTGTCTTAGTCTGTTTGGTATTGCTATAACAGAATATCTGAAACTGGGTAATTTATAAAGAGAAGAGGTTTATTTAGCTCATGGTTCTGCAGGCTGGGCACTTCAAGGATGTGGCCTTGGTTTCCGGTAGGGGCTTTCATGCTGCATCAAAACATGGTGGTGGTCAGAGGGGAAGTAGACACATGTGAAGAGGCAAAACCCATGGGCCCTGGCTTTATTACAGCCCACTCTGACAGGAATTAATCCATTCTCATGAGAACTAATTCAGTCTCACCAGAGTGACAACTCACTATCATGAGAATCGTATGAAGCCATTTATGAGGGATCCATTCCCATAATCCAAACACCTTCCACTAGGCCCCACCTCTCAACATCACCATTTTGGGGACCAAATATCATTATGAGTTTTGGTTAAAGAAAAGCATATTCAAACTATAGTAAGCCCCTTTTAAAATGTGATTATAGATTTGTGAAGGCTTTAGATGGTTCTTTGAATAAATATGGAGCCCTGAAGAGAAGGCTTTCTTCTTTAAGAATATACATTTTGAAAAGTTATAAAAAGTGGATCCAGGATATTATATGAAATGAGGAGGAAATGAATAAAATAAATAAAGTTAGACAAAGGGGTAGAAAGTTGGCTTTGATTTGGTGGTAGTCCGAAGGCTAGAAATTGGGATTGTGAAACTGAGGACAGAAGAAAGAAAACAGTGTTCAAAAACATGATGATGGGCAGATTGACTCCAAGAATATTGCTTTTTTGATATTTGATTATATCTTTCAGTTTTGTGCTGTAAGGCTGCTCTATAAGTTTTTAGCTAAAGTCTGTTACAAAGTAACATTGCAGAATGGTGCTTTGTGAAATAAAAAAATAGGTGATTTGGGGTGGAAAACCTAGGATAGTTATAGGAAGAGGGTGAGGCAACCAGTCATACTAAAAATGCATGACAAAAAGCCTGGAGCAGAACCAACTGGTGAGAGTCGAGAAAATGGATTGTAGAATGTCAGCAACTTTCTCCTACCTCCAGGGAGTTGTGGAGATATGGGGAAAGAAGGAAGGTTATTTTGTTTGCATAGTGAAGAAAAAGATGATCATAAAAAGTTAAGGGACTTTGGGTCATTTGGGAAACAGTAGCTTATGATTATTAACACTAATTGTGTTTTAATTTTTGGAAGCCAGAAGAAGTTCAATCCTGTATATACAAGGACATTTCTTAAATATTTAAGAGGAACTCTGTCTTCTCCAGGTCAGACAGATCCACCTATTTAAGGATTCCACAAATACCTTGAGTCTAAATTCTCTGTCACCATTTGATCTTAGTTCTCTGGATATGCATCAGTTTCTCAGTATCTCTCTTAAAATGCTGTACCTGGAATGGAACTTAGTATTTCAGGCATAATATAACAGACTTTAGAATTCTGACATCAATTTAATGAATGAGAAGAAGACATGTAATCTCCCTTTTTCTGAGCCCTATTCTTCTAGCCATGCTTAACTTAAATAAAATCAATTATTTTTTGAATTCCTTATCATACTCATGTTCAACTTAAGTTTACAAAACACCTCATTTTTGATGAAAGTTTTTTTTTAAAATTTATGTCTCTCTTACTCTATAGTTGTAGGATTCATTTTTAAAAACTAAATTTTATTATGCATACATAGTCTTTGATCTTTCTTAAATTCACTTTGGATCCTAATTTATGTCTTGTAAAGATGTAATGAAGTTACAAGTTATATCTACTTTCTTGTCTGTGTTGAAGGTACTGAAAAGAACAAAGCAGATGGCAAAACATTATGGTATATTATTCTTTGGACACAGTTGTTGAACCAACTACACACCCATATAACCATGTAACAGCTAGCCCTTATGTCTTTCTCATAGAGATTTGAAAGAAGAAATCAGCCTCCATAATTAACAGAACCTCATGTCACATATTTAAAATTTTTAAATTTCAACTAACAAAGAGATTGCATGTTTCGCTGTAACATTGTAAAGGAAACATTGTAACCCATATAAAGATTTTCAATATTTTACAAATACTGTGACCACTTTCAGGTTTATGTTATTGGTTTTCTTTTTAAATAGCTTTTTTGATGTTAGCTGACATAGGACTTAGGGTTTATTTTCTTCTGTCCTCTGAGGAAAAAGGACTCTCACTTTCCTACCTGAATATGATGGAGTTTTTTTCTATCTTAGCTAAGTGTCATGAGATCCTTTCTAACCATTTGTCCTTAAGGCAATTTTTGAACTATGTCTTAGATTGTTCACTTATATTAAAGAGAGTCCATAGTTTTGATGTGTTAAGAACTCAGATATGGTATTTGTTCATCTTCTGTCTGCTGGTTCTGTCTTCATCTCTTGCTTTCATGTAAGCCTTCAGTAAATGACAAAGTCTTATTTTAAAAAAAATGTTGTCTTTAATGCCTCCCCCCAACAATTCTAGACAAAGGGACCATTTTGACTTGCTTAATATAAACTTAATTTATACGTTATAATGATACATATTGTATAAATAATGTATAACCATGGTCTTGTTCTATCAGGTTAATATAAAGTTATATAAACAGTTTTATTCTTTCAAGGTATCGCCTCTATTGACAAAACGATTTTCCTGTACTAGTCAGTGTTCTTAGTTAATAGACAAATTCCTTCTGGATAATTTAAATGGAAGGGGATTTATTACAGAGTGTTAATTGACTGATAGAATTTCTGTGTGTGCATTGAACCAAGGTTGTGTTACATAGAGAGGAGTGATGCAAGTTGAAGAAATGCCCAAACACATCATGATACTGTTTCCAAAAAATGAAGAAATCTTGCTGCTGCCTTTGGCTGTTTGATAGCTGTTCACCAAATCCTCCTCCAGAGCTGCTTTTGAAACACCTAAGGCCTCCCTGGCCGTGTATGTAAGATCTGTGCAGTCCTTGCTTCACAATATTGTCTGTACCATCAAAGTTTCATGAGGTGAGTCTTTTGGTGGAATGTAGTCAAATGCAGGAAACCTGGGAAAGGGAGACCTAACCTTCCAACCTCTAATGAACAGAAAGGCATATTGTAAGGCTGCCGGAAGGGTGCTGAGTGAACAATCTGTCATGTCTGCTGTAGTTACCCCTTGGGCCACCTAACATGCATAGGTACTCTTCTTCCCAGAATGATGGGAACCAACAGCATGGGACACACACACACACACAAACTTATTTTTTCAGGTAGAAGAAAGACTGACCTCCCAAAAGGAGAGGCTCAAAATCTCATCAGTCATTATGTCCATTTCTGCTTGGTGTTGCTCAAAACTTCTCTACTTCAGTTACTGCTCTGTATTGATATACTTAATCTATGCTAAATTTACAAAGTTTACCATCACTAGCTCATCCAACTTAAAATAGTATGGGAAATGGAAAAGAGGAAACCAAAAAAAAAAAAAAAAACAAACAAACACACACACACACACAAAGAAATTGTTTAATGAATAAAGGAGGTGGAATTCCTTTCCTACCCTACTTTTATCCATTTTAAAATTTCTTTGTCCTTGGCTGAGGAAGAAGAATTACTTGAACCAGGGAGGCAGAGGTTGCAGTGAGCCGAGATTGCGTCACTGCACTCTAGCCTTAGTAACAGAGACAGACTCCCTCTCAATGAAAAAAAAAAAAAAAAAAAAAAAATTAAAAATTTCTTTGTCCTTAGCCAGTCCTTCTTGGGATGAAAGTGTCACCTGATATTGGGTTTCTGTCCTTTTCCTAACTTTTGTTACTGGATAAAGTGGTACTAGGAGGAACGATAGAGGAGCCTGTTGGTTCCGGATTTACTCCTCCCTGCCCCCATTGCACAGTAGCACCCTTACTTGCTCTTGACAATCAGTTTTAATTAATTGAAGCCGGTATAGCAAATTCCAGCCTATTGGTTCAAGGGCATAATGAAATAAGATTGGTCAAATTGCAGTCTCAGTGTAGAGTTCTAAAGACCCAATACATCCCGTATACGTGGATAGCTGAAATTTTCAGCAAGTGGAATAAAACATTTGTTAAATTCTCTGAATTTACCTGAATAAATTTCTGGTAGGTAACCAAGACTGAATTTATATCACTGAATGACACCTGACCATATTCATGTGTGTAAAATCTCTGCTAATTGTGTTCTAATTTCCTCCGCTTCTGGCTAGAAAGTTTACAGTAATGTTCATTTGTTTTTCCTTTACATTTCCAAGTGTTCTCCATCATGCTTCTTTCACGTCAGTGAAACTCCATGCACATTTTGCTCTAGCAAGTCATAGAGTTTGGCAAATAATAGGTGATTCATACATACAGAACACTGGTTTTTCACAGTGACTTCAAATTAGATTCAACTGGAGAGGGGTAAACACCCCGCCCCACCCCCAAAACAAAACCAAATAAAACTCACATGGACTCTACTCAAGAGCAATTAAATCAGAAGGTCTTTGGATGGTGTCCAAGCATTAATACTTTTTAAGAGCAACCTAGGTCATTCTAATATGCAGACAGATTTGAGATATGCTATATATTATGATAAGGCCTAGAGAGAGCCCTAAAAGTCTCCTATTCTCTATCTTTTATTACTTTATTGACTTTTTTTTTTTTTTTTTTTTTTTACTATTTTATCTCTTGTGGGTAGAAAGCACCCCTGCCAATTAATAATAAAGCATTTTAAATGCACACACACTTTAACCGTTATATTTACAATTCTGTATTTAGTGGAGATAATTATTAAACTAGAGATACAAGGAAAAATAATTGTCACTCACAAATCCCTCACTCAAAAATCTCCCACTGTGGGCATTTGGACTTATCTCCTTGTATGTCAACACATAGGCACATAATTGGGATCATAATACATACTTAATTTTTGTCCTGCCTTTTGCCCTTAAAGTTTATTCTAAGAAGTTTTTCAAGTTAGTAAGTGCTCTTTAAAAAGAATTGTAAAGGCCACAGAATATTCTATTGAATGGCTTAACCAAAATATATTTATCTTGAAATACTTCTTGTTATGGAAAATGATAGTTTGGACACTTGCCCCCACCCAAATCTCATGTTGAAATGTAATCTCCAATGTTGGAGGTGGGCTGGGTGGGAAGTGATTGGATATGGGGATAGATCCCTCATGGATAGTTTAGCACTATCCCTTTGGGGCTGCCTTTGTGATAGCTAGTGATTTCTTGTGAGATCTGGTTAAAACTGTGTGGAAAGGGTGGGAAGAGGGTGAGTGATGAAGGACTACAAATTGGGTTCAATGTATACTGCATGGGTGATGTGTTCACCAAAATCTCCCAAATCACTAAAGAACTTACTCGTGTAACCAAATACCACCTGTTCCCCCAACACTTATGGAAAGAAAAATTTTGAAAAAGTTCCCAGATTAAAAAAAAATTATGTGGCACCTTGCTAGCTTTCTCTCTCTGTGGCTCCTGCTTTCACTATGCTGTGTGCCTGCTCCCCCTTGCCTTTCACCATAATTGGAAGCTTCATGAAGCCTCTCCAGAAGCAGATGCCAGTATGCTTTTTAAATAGTGTGCAGCACAGTTGAGCCAATTAAGCTTCTTTTCTTTATATATTACCCAGTGTCAGGTATTTCTTTATAGCAATGCAAGAATGGCCTAAACACAGAAAATTTCAAAGTAGAGAAAATAGTGGAATTGAACCACCATGTACCCATTACAGGGCTCAATCTTTACCATCCTGATTTAATACCTTAATTATGATTTAGGTCCTCCCTATATGCACTGGGGAGGGGTTACAAGGCTGCTAGTCCTGAATGATCTCTTTGATTTGTGCTTACAGCCCTTCCCTGTCAAGTGTCACCCAGGAAGTTCATGTGTTTTATCACAGGCCAGATTTATTCCATTATATGGATACACCACAGTTTGTTTATCCATTCACCTGTTGATGGACTGGTGGTTTCCAGTTTTTAAATATTATAAATAAAGCTGTTACAACACTCATGTACAAATCTTTGCCTGGACAGATGCTTTAATTTCTCTTGGGTGAGAAATTAAAACTAAAATGGAAATGAAAGTGAAATCCTTGGTTGAAATGTTAATTGTATGTTTAACTTTTTAAAGAACTACCAAACTGCTTTCCAAAATGGTTGTACCATTTTATGTTGTTCCCAGTAGTGTATGAGAGTTTCAGTCACTTCATATCCTTACCAACACTGGGTGTGGTCAATCTTTTCAATTTTAGCCACTAAAAAGTGAGAGAGTAGTGGTATATTATAGTGGTGAGAGCAGTGGTATATTATAGTGGTTTCAACTTCCATTTCCCAAATAACAGCTGACGTTGAGCTTCTTTTTATGTGCTTATTTGCTGTCTATCTATAACAATCAGTTTGGGCTTCTATAACAAAGCACTATAGGCTGGGCAGTTTACGTGCAACAGAATTTATTTGTCACACTTTTGGAGGCTGGAAGTTCAAGAACAGAGTGCCAGCATGGTTGGGCTCTTGGTGAGGGCACTCTTTCTGGTTTACAGACAACCATCTTTTTGTTGTATCCTTACATGGAAGAAAAAGGAGTGTTAGTGTTTCCTGGGTTCTCTTTTATGAGGGTACAAATTCCATTCATGAAGGCTCCATGTTTGTGACATAATTGTCTTCTAAAAGTTCTACTTCCCGGTACCATCCTACCAGTGGTTAGGATTTCAATATATAAATTTGGGAGAAACACAAACATTCATTCCATGATGCCAGCTATATATTAGCTTTGTGGAAGTGCTGGTTCAAATATTTTGCTCATTGTTTCTATTTTTTCCTCATTGTTAAATTTTGAAAGTTAAAAAAGTATATATATTTTAGATTCAAATTTTTATCATATATATTTTGCAAATATTGTCACATAGTCTGTGGCTTATTTTATTTTATTTTTTTATATTTTGGCTTGTTTTATTTTAATAGTGTATTTTGAAGGCAGAAGATTCAAATTTTGATGAAGTCCTGATGGATTTTGATAATACTGAATAATTTCTATAAGACTTGATTTAGAGTTTGCTTTGAATCAGCTCTAAAAGCTATTGTATTTAATTGATAATGTTACATTTTTCTTTGTGAGAAAGCTGGAATTTTAGTAGTGTTGAATTTTTTCCTTGGAAAAATGTCTTAACCAAAAAAAAAAAAAAATTAAAATCACAATTTCTTAGATGTCAAAAAGGAGGTAATACTCTAGACAGAGTTTCCTGGAACTCTTCTTCCATCCTAAAATGAGAAAGCACAATACCATTCATTGGATTTTTCCTTTTTCTTGAGTATGAACTAATGGTGTGTCCTTGCTTTGTTTCTAACAGGATACTTGCACCATGGTCTTGACAGCCTATGGAGTCATGAATAAGAATATTTTGAATCTGTTCTTTCCATGTTGTTTTAAGTGGGGAAATCGATACTTCTCCATGATTTTCTCTTCTGTTCGTTAGCATAGCTTGGCCAATGTTCCCCTGTTATAGTCAGGATTATATTCAGGACTATATTTTGTATTATGTCCTCAGGCCCCTACATGTAATGGTACTAAAGATGGTGATGCTAATACTGCAGAGAGATGAAGTCTTGTAGCATAAAGACCTATTTCTTTAATTTAAACATTTTTGGAAGTGCATATTTATGAACAATTCCCAAGGACTTTTTTTTTTAGAGGAAAAAGGGATTTTTCCTTATTCGTAATTCACCAGCCAGATTGATTCCCTTGTTTCTAATAGGTATCTGATATTTTTACCTTCAAGGCAGTCTTGTTTCTCCTAACAGTAGTTTTATTTCTCTTTTGGGAACTTACTGCCTCTTTTTTATTGTTAGTTCATGTGTTTTAGATGGCTATGACTTCTCCTGGTTCTAGGTGAGAACATATCGCCCAAAATGTGGCTTGTCATGGCTTTGCATCCCCTTGGCCACAATGCTTGGTTCAAGGATGGACATCTTATTACTGTGACCATTGGAAGCTGTTTCAATGGAATTTACTAAAAGCATCTGAAAGAGGTCCCTAGAGCATGCTAAATGGATAGACTACAGGTCTGGAGTTACTGGGTACTGGGAGCCATTTTGCTACTGCATGGGAAGGGCGTTCCTGAGACTGAAACCAACACGGCAGAAATAAGAGGTGATAAGAGACAGTGTATTCTGATAACACATTTTGAGACTCTGGACCTTGCCATTCTATTAAACAAGTTTTAATTTTTAAATTCGATAAATTCTCTTTTTTACTTAAACTGGTTTTAGTGGATTTTTTTTGTCACTTTAAATTAAAGAAATTCAACAGAAACAATGTTCAAGTAAAATTAAGCCTGTTGTATTTTTGTTTTTAAAATCTATGATTTACTTCCACAGAAAATATTTATTAAGTTCTATTCATAGAAACTATAAATCAGGGGTTGGTTATTGTTTAGAATCTAAACATAACTCTAAATGAATTCAGCTATTCATGTTTTTTCCTTTGACTAGTTTTTTTTTTTTTTCCCTACAGGAAATATGTATGGGGGAATTAATGCTTTTGATCAGGATAAATTACAGGATATGTTAAAGCGTAGTCTGGATTTTCCCTTGGTAGAATTCATCTGGGAACTACTTGTGGTTCTCTGCACTGATTATCTTGTTCCTTGCCTTTGTGTTACACTTGTGCTGTCTCTTTCTTTCAGATCTCTTTACTTGCTTTACTCCTAACCACATTTTAATATACATTTCAAACATCGTCTCTGTCAAGAAGCTTCCTCTGACCTCTGCAGACTGTTAAGTGTCCTTCTTCAGTTCGTCTTTGATACCCTCTGCTGTGTGTTAGTTTCACGTCTTATGTCTGTATACTTTAAATGATGAGCTCTTTGAGTAAAATGTGTCTTATTCATCTGCATCCCTTGTGTCTGGAGCCATTCCTAGCTAAGAGCAGATGCTCAGTAATGGTACTCTCAAAAAGCAAATTAAAACAAAACAATATAACAAGAACAAATAAAATAACTGGATCCAACTTCTGGATGGTGGGATTCATCTAGATCTGGCTAATTATCACAGTCACCTGAGAATATTTTTAAAGAGAAACATTATATGGTGGATACCTAGAGATTCTGACTTAGTGGGTATATTAGCCTGCTACGGCTGCCGTAAGGAAGTACCAGGGTCTGGATGGCTTAAACAACAGAAATATATTTTCTCAATTCTGGAGCTTTTTAAGTTATAGAACATAAGAGTCTGCATATGCAACTCCTGTATATGTTTTTTGAGATTATCAAGTGCTCACCATGTGACATATATTTGAAGAGCTTTTTTTTTAAATTGTCATTTATTTGCTTTGTCATTTCAGAGTGATGCATGAACTTGAGTAGTTTTAAGTACCACATATGAAGCAAGCCCAGCTATTCATGGAAAAGGGGACCCTGTGTCCTTCACCAACATAACTGGAACCGTTATCCTCTCACATATGCTTTATTTGAGAGGTTGTTTTTTATTCATAAAGTCCAAAAAATGTTTGCCTCCTCCATTGCTTATTCAAAGCCATTGAATATTATAATTTCTGTCCATTAATCAGCATTACACCTACATGCATGCTGTATGAACAATGGAAAAGAGTAATGAGGTGTGATGTTTACCCTGATGCTTTTGGTGGGAATATTTGCTCATCTTTAGAAGAAATGAGCTGAAACCTACAGCAGTCTCCCAAGGAGCACCTATTATGCATTCCACTAAATTTGCTTTTTACTTTTCTTCTCCTCCTGGAGAGAGAGTTTCCCCCACCCCTTTGGTCAATCAAGTATGGCACAAGGGTAATGACAACTCTAATAGATGCTGTAAACCAGTACTTTTAATGCACAATATAATTGAGTAAGAATATAGTGTCTATACTGATGGAGTCCCTGGCGCTTTAACAGCTGAAATTATGATTAGAAAGATTCAGATAATGCTGACGTCTATTACATTAAACCACAGTATTATACAATTTCCCTTGCCGCAGCATATCCATTCTCTCCTTTTGAATTATGCAGTGTTGTCTTAAATGGTTTAATATTACTTTGGAACAGAATTCAAAAAACTCCTGAGAGAATTTAGCATTTTTGGTAAAACAGATGCAAGCTCAATTTTTAGTGATAGTTTTCAGCAGACAATTTCTTTCTGTAGCTTTCACAGGAAAGAGCTTTTTTTAAAGAGCACTCTACAGCAAACATTTCTAGCCAGCTGAATGGGATGGTGTGGGGAGCAGTCCATGTTTTGTACATGGGAAGATCATTACCCTATGAGGTAATGATCTTGTGAGGTATTTAGAAACTGCATTTGCACTTTTCACACTGTCAAGGGTGCAAGGTAAAAAAACAAAACAAAACAAAACAAAAAACAATAACAAAAAAACAGTTTATGGATGGTAGTGAGGGGTGGGAGGTACTTTTATAATAATGAATGCTTCATAACTCAGACCTAGTGAGGTGTGAGTGAAATATGTTGTTTGCTTCCTTTGTGAATAAAGATCATCAATTACTGCTACGGACTAAGACACCTTTATTTGTGATCTAAAGCCATGCAATGGAATACTCTTAAACTGTTGGTTTCACCTTCCCTTTACTGGGCTATTTATCATTTTCTTTAAAGGATATGCCCTATAACTCTATGTATAATAAATAATAAAAATGATTTTCTGTTGAGGCTAGTAATATTATTACTCATAGTATTAAGAGTTATCATTTATTGAGTGGCTCTTTGTGAAGCATTTTGCACAAATTAAATTCAACTATCACACGATGAAGGTGAAGAAGTTTAAGAAACTTGCTAAATGAACAATGACCAGCAAGTGACAGAAGCAGGATTTGAACTCTGGTATTTTCCAAAGCCACTACACATTACAACATCTTTACTGAGTCTCTAGGAGACAATGATCTATTTTAGTGAAAAATAAAGGTAATTACCAGTGAATTCTGGAATAATTGAGCTGTTTACTCTGATTTCTTAAGTGAAAGCATCAAGTATATTGGAAATACAAGGACTTCCTGGTGCTCCAGGTCTCCTACCATGTAGATAGAGTAATATCTACCTGGACACTGAAAAAATATTGTTTAATAAGAAAACAGTTTATGTTAAATTAAACATGATGGATGAAATCTCTGAAGTCAGCTAACACAAGCTGCCACACATAGTCATATATGTAAGCTGTTATGAAATTTTAAAAGACAAAAAATTTAAAGAAAAATATAACAATGAACACAGATGATATTGACCCTCTGACTTTGTGCCAGGCATTGTTCTAAATGCTTAGCATATTTTAACTAATGAATTGAAACTATAAATAAGAAAGGTGAAGTGAAAATTGGTTACAGAGTTTTGTGACCCAAGCCTTGGTGTATAGAGAAAGGAAACCAGTTTTTTGCTTCTGGGATTGTTAGGGATATGAGCTTTACTTGCTATGTACAGTTTCATTGATTAGTTGCACATAATTATCACTCTGGATGGTTGTTATTGGTTAATATGTCTACGTTGTCCACTATTTTGTGAGAAGATCTTGTCATACTCATTTATATTTTTGAAGAATCTCATCCACTCATTTCCATCTCGGTACAATTTCATTAAATAAATGAATTAAGAGTGAGTCTGAATAGAGTGAGTAGAAGGAATAAGGAAACAAGCAAGATGTGAATGCAAGTCCAAAAGGCCTACTTTCAGCTAAGGAACTGGTGGAAGGGAGTGTAATTTTGTTAATTTCATGTGGTTAATTTGGGGTTGTATAACCAGTGTATCAGTCGGAGTCCAGTTAGGAGATAGAAACCATACTAGATATTTTTACAGATAGTTGAATATAAAAAACTGTTAACTAGATATTGGAAAACTGAAAAGACCAAAAGCATCTTGCTAAAGCAACATGGCAGGAAGCAAGTGCAGAAGATAGCTATCTCTCAGACCACATTCGTTGTTTTAAAAGAGAGAATTTTATATAAAGAGTAGTTAACTAGATTTTGAAGAATCAAAAAGTCAAACATGAAACACTAAAGTACTACAGAGACAGCAGATGCAGGTAACAGCTAGGAGAGCAGAGGAAGCAGTTGGAATTAGGAAAACTTAGATGGTTGGAAGAGAGGCCACCTGGAGCTGAAACTCAGTCCTTGGATGAGGGCCTGCCTGTGATGATGGATATGTGAGTGCTGAAAGCGCTCCTGGCTAGAATTGACTGCTGGAACTGGAATGCACTGTAGTGCACTGCTGCTGCTGGGTAAAAAGGGAGACTGAACAAGAACTGGAGGGAAAAACAGGAAGCATGAAGCAAGCAGGAAGGAGCAAGTCCTTTCCTCTCTTTCCAACCTTGCAGCCTCCACCTACTGGGACTATCTAGCCGGTAGTCAGCTGGCAAAGCAGATACTGTTTGCAGAAGCACAAACCAGCATTCCAAAGTTCAGAATCAAAAGTCAGGATCTTTTATACAATATTATTGTACAATTTATACAATATTATTTGGGTATTTGTGATGGAATTCTATTTTTCTGTGTGTCATCTATTAGAGAAGTCATCTCTCCTTCATTTTCCATCATAGATTTCACTTGGAGTTGATCTTAGCACCCTCTTCCTGGAGTAGACCTGTGTTGAGGGCTGACCAACCAGAATATTCCATGTGTCTGCTACAGGGGGTCAGGCTAGCATCATTTCTGGGATATTTTCTAAGCACCACGTGAAAGAGGCACTCTTTTGCCTGGAATCATTACTTGCAGAGATAAACAAAACCTAGAACTGCCAATGGTCATCTTTGCCACTTCGTGGGGAAAAGAAGCTGACATCTAGGAAAGCAGTACTGTGACAAGGAGAGAAAATGGCAGAATTATTATGCATTTTCCAAGCTTCTTTATCAAGGCATTTCTGAAAAGAATCCCGTTTCTGAAGTTTCCACTTAGAAAATCCATAAACAATTCTCCCCACTCACATGGTGAGTGGTCCCCACCATTTTTTCTTTTAAGTTTGAGTTTCTGTCACTTGCCACCCAAGGTCCTGCCAATATAGTACTTAAGTATTTAAGGGGACGGTGGTTTAAACTATTTGCTAGAAATGTATACCTAGATTGAACCTTTATTTGAATACACAGATTGTAAAAACAATTGTTTTACAATAAAATTTTACTTTATATTGTATTTATTGTATTGTATTTATTTATTATAAAAAATTATTTTTTACAATAAATTACAATAATTTATTTATTTACAATAATACAAAATTATTTACAATAAATAATTTTTTTTTACAATAAAAAAGCCTGGGCATGATGGCTCATGCCTGTAATCCCAGCACTTTGGGAGGCCAACCTGGGTGGATCACCTAAGGTCAGGAGTTCGAGACCAGCCTGACCAACATGGAGAAACCTTGTCTCTACTAAAAATACAAAATTAGCTGGGCATGGTGGTGGGCGCCTGTAATCTCAGCTACTCAGGAGGCTGAGGCAGGAGAATCACTTGAACCCAGGAGGCGGAGGTTGCTGTGAGCCAAGATCGTGCCACTGCACACCAGCATGGTCAACAAGAGTGAAACTCTGTCTCAAAAAAAAATTATTAGGAAAATTTGGACACTGCCTTGATATTTGATGCTGTAAAAAATGATTTATTGTTAATTATTTAAGCATAATAATGGTGGTATGTTTTTTTTTTTTTTTTTTTTAAAGAAGATACAATCTAAGTATTTAAGGATGAAAAGACATGATGTCTGGGACTTGCTTCAAAATAATCCAATAAACGAGGTAGATAAGTGGGTAATTTAGATAAAAAGAATTGATCATGAATTGCTTGCTATTGTCTCAAACTGGTTGATGGATTTATGAGGGTTGATTATATGATTATTTTGCATACGTTGAACTTTTCCAAAATAAGAGAGTAAATTAAAAATGAATATTTATTATAAGCACTCTTAGAAAACTGTGATCCATGATCATTGCAAGAATATAGATAATTCCGAGGTGCCCTCTCAATCAACCCTATGCAGATTCTTTAAGGAAAGGAACAATGTTTTACTTGTCTTTGTCTTTCTAGTGATTTGTAGATCTGTGCATAGTTCACAGTAAATATTCAAAACTTTTTATTAAGATAATAAACTTGCTGTTGGAAATAAAATAATTAAAATTATGCAAGTAGGTAGCAGAGGAGGAGGGTACAGGAGCTATATATACAAGTTCATGGTTTTCCCGCCATATCATTTGATAATACAAATATGATATGATTAGAGTATAGTAAAGAAGCAACCTTACCCAAATAGAGGTCTGGCCTTTGCCCTCAGCTCCTAGGAGGTGATCTTTAAGCCTCTGGAATATTTTGCCTTACAAGGTTGCCTTTGTTTACTTAGAAATCTTGGGCTATGCCAAATAGTCTATTCTAACAATATAATATATGGTAGGAACTTTGGGTGACACACATTATCTTGACCTCTAGAGGACTTAGAAACTTAGGTCAGCCAAGTGGACAGTCAACAATGTCTACACAGTCAAACCTCACTAAAAACACTGGATTTCAAGGCTAGGTGAGCTTCCCTTGTGGACAATATTCCATGTGTATTGTCAGATGTCACTGGTGGGAGAAGTTAATACTGTACATAACTGCACTGGAAGAGAACAACTAGAAGCTTCATGCTTGGAACTTCCCTGGACTCTACCTCATGGGCCTCTTCATGTAGCTGATTTTAATCCATACCCTTTGACTATAATAAACAATAACTGTGGGTATAATAGCTGTAAGTGAATTCTGTAAGTCCTTCTAGTGAATTCTTATATCTGAGGATGGTTTAGGAGACTCTTAAGCTGGCAAGAGCCTTTGCAAGGAGATAATTTCTCGCCTTCTACAACTCATATACTCATATAGAAATAAGAATTTCCTCAGTCTCTCTTGCAACTGAAATAGAGGCATGTGGCCAAAGGTTGATTTACCCTGAAATTAATGAATTTCACAATTTCACAGGCCCTGGAAAAGGCCTTGGTTGTGGCGGATGGTGTATACTGGAAAACTGCTTAATATGTGGGGGGAAAAACCCATATATCTAGTGTGAGAAATGTTCTGTGTTCAGTGTGAGTCTGGGAAACAAAGTTTGATTTTTCCTGTCTCTTATAGTCATAATTGGAATAACGTAATCTGTAGGCAGAGTTGGAGATGGCTACTTGATTAAGGGATCATTAAGATTGAAATAGATAACCTATTAAAGTCTTATTTGAACTAGAAAACCAAAACCAAAAAAAAAAAAAAAAAGAAAGAAAGAAAGATTCTAGGTCTGGGGGAAAAAAAAAAAAAAAAAAAAGGCTTGTGCCATCATGGTAGAGAGTCATGAGATTCTTTAATTCCAAGAACAAAGTCAGTTAATAGAACCAGATACTCAGGGAAGAAATGAAAAAATGGAAGGTATAGTATACTTGAGGAAAGGTCCTGTGATAACATCATAAGACTTGACTTAAATCTTCCACATAGCCCTCCCCAAACTTGTTCTCATTTTAAAGGGTAACATGTTCAGGGCGTTGAACGCTGCTAATCAATGGGAACCTCATTTAACTGACTTGTTTGGCTATTCAGAAGTCATATTGGTCTTGAAAAATGGGACATGATTTCATCAGCGTATTCAGATAGTGACTAATTTTCAGTTGCTGTTCCAGATGTTATCTCTTTATTGAAACAAATTAACACAGTCTCCGGGATCTACTATACAGCTCTTACTTTTTATGTATTCCAATATACAGAGAACAATGAAAACAGTTTGCTTTTATCTTACAGGGAAAGTAATACATTTTTCTCATCTTATCTCAGGGACATGTTAACTCTTTAGCTTCATGAAAAAAATGTGTGTCTTCAGGCACCCTGGCACTCTTACAATTCCACAGGACATCGTGAATTCTACTACATTGATGCTGCCATGCTGAAAGGACTAGAGGGTCAGGGAATAGCAGGTGTTCTAGTGCCTTAGTGTGCAATGCCAGAGGGAGGCAGACAAAGTGCATGAAAATAGGCTGGCCTATTTACTTTTTCAGGGATCTACTATTAAGGGACTTTCCAGGATATTCTCTTCAAAGTGAAAGACAAGTTTTGCACTTTATACACCATATCTACTATTAAAGAGGCATATGCTTGGTAGACATATGCATATTGAATAAATGCATGTTATATGTGGGAGTGAGGTGCTGAATAATTCACCCTATTACCCAAAAGACTGTCAAATTTGAGAAGGCCCCAGATCAAGGGAAGGATCTCCATCTGAGTCAGGGTACAGTGTAATTTATTCTCTCACTTGGTTCTTATGACTTAGAGCATTCAAAGTATGTGTAGTATCTTGGGTTACTTGTGGAAACCACTGTTAGGAGAATCACAGCAGAGATCTCTAGAGTTTTGGAGCAAAGTCATGCCTTTTTTGACAGGCAACTGTTCTCTTCTTGCTAGTAGGTCCTGGTAGAGTTTAAACAGTTGATCACTGGCCATGCTTAAGCTACACATTATCATACATTTGGATAACTTGGTGAACAAATTTACCCAGAAAAGTTAGGTATGCTTTGTAGCACTTTATAACCAAGTGGAAGTAGTATATATGTAAGGTGAATATATAACTTATCATCCAAACCAGGACACTTTTGAAAGTAAAAGAGGCACTACTAGTAGTAGCTCTAATACCAGGACATCTAGAGCTAATGAGTATTTTCCCTGGCAAACTAAGAATGTGCCTCCACCGACATAAAGTAAATTCCATTAGCAGGTGGCTCGCATTCTTAGCAGGCATTTCCCCAGCTGGCCGACATTCCTCTGTCATCCTATGCCACCTTTGTTTCCGGTGACCTTTGACTGAAGAGGGCAACAGTTAAAAGTAGATTCATCAATACTATGCAGGTACCAGCTGCTATTAACAATTACAATGATTTCTGGGGAGGTGCTAATTATTTGGCTCTATAATTGAGGGGCTTTGAGTGGATAGACTGAAGGGTTTGTGAAAAGGTCTGAAATGCACATGATTCTTTCAGAATAGACAGTGTGAGAATATTTGAATATTCAGCAAATACCATCCATTATAGAGGAGGCTTTTGATAACCAGGTATGCATGGTGACAGTTTTGTCCCCAGTCATCTCCCAGCCCCAGTGCCTGCTCAATGAGCTATTCAAAAAGTAGTCATGGTAGCAGACCACGGTGTCTTCCCCTCAGGCCTATTTGACTAACATCATTGTTGAATGCTCAGCTTGTTAGTAGCAGAGACCAATCTTTGTTCATGGCAGTTAATTATTCTGAAAATATTAAAAATTTTTGTGTTAACTGATTTACTTCTGTTTATCCCTATGTTACCCTTGCTATTTACCTTTTAATTTCATTATCGCTAATGATGTTGGCTGGCTCCTCTACTTTATCCTTTTGTTGCAGGCTATTAAGATGGAGTCAGTTGGCCCTGGACTTGGAGCTGGGGGCAGCAACAAATTGTCCCTGAAAAGGGGACAATAGCAAGTGCATTTTCGTTTTTGAAAACAGTAGTTGCGTTATGTTAGATATAAGCATTTATTGTGCGGTTGTTACTGGCTGGAAGTTTAGGCATGGGAAAATGGAGTTTATTTATGCTATGCTGGGCATCTAGTGAATATTTGTCTTGTTTACTGCCTTCCAAGCCCCTTATGAATACCCCTGATAGAATCCCTCATGGTATATCATTTTAAGGTAGAAGACAGAAATGCTTTCCAACTTTTCATTAAAGCTGGAATGCAGGTTGGAGGAAATCCAGCTGAGACTTAGTTCAGAAGAGAATGACATGAAACAGTAACACCAAAGGGAATTAAATCTTGTGAATTAATAGCTTTCAGAAGTCACAGAAGCAAGTCATCCTGGGGTTACGGCCCCATGCTGTGGGTGGGTAGTGCAAACTCGGACTGTGGTGGTGGCAGTGAGAACTTTACTGGAGTATTTTATAGGTGTAATACAGCTATTCTTCCTGACTGCGTAGTATGCGTGCTAGATATCTTCAGCTTTCCTTCTCATCAACTTTAATGCATACTTTTGTTCTGTATATTGGATGGAATGAGCTCTGTTGTTTCCAGCTAACAACTGTTCCTGATACATAGATATTTGAGATAACCAAACAGGAAAATAGAGGCATTAACCTGGTCAGCCATTATAGAAGTGATATTTTTTAAAAGCAACCTATCTATCCAGTGTTAAAAAGATTGAGCAATCTCACCAAAGCCCCAGCTCATGCAATTAGAATGCTTTCTTCCTCAGCAAGGAGATGTGGAAATCTGCCTGAGTTTCAGGAAATCTCATACACAAAAATCTAAATTTACAAACCAATATATTAAATTATCTTACTTTTTTCAATTTCTTGAAGGAGCCACCATGTAAAAGAATTTACTATTAGATATATTTTACTTAATTAGCCAATTCTCCAGTTATTTACTATGTTGTAATTTATTTTAAAATTCTTACTTTATAGACCTTTTCAAGATCATATCTGCTACATAAATAGAGATTTAAATATTAGAATTTAAGTATGATAGTTTAAATACTTCATTGGGAAGTTGTGAAATTACTAGTCCCCAAGGGCCAACAAAGGGTTTCAGCTAGTACTTTCAAGATCAGAATGCCTTTAAAAAAATCAACATTACAAAGAATTCATGCTATTGAGGAATAAGTTTATTATGTAGAGTTCTTAAATAAAGGTAATAAAATGCATATCTAACTGAAAAATTCAACTGTACAAAACAACATGCCATTCAGTTCCTAAATATTTTTATATTAAGGTGAATAGCTATTGATTTTATACAGGTATTTTTGTATGCATTTTTACATTGTAAATTTAAAAATAATTTTTTTTTAGCACATAAAGATACTAGACAGTGAGTTTTACAGCAATGATAGTACAATGGCTATGGTTGCTTTTAATGTATATGTGTGTGTGTTCTATACTGCACTGAACTTATAAAAACCCCTAAATCCCTTCTGGGTTCACAAGTTCACAGCTGATGTGGAATACCTATTAGACATTTAAGAGCAACATAAAAAGACTATCTCTGGAAGGCTGTGTTTATGCTTGAAATAGATCTCCTCCCGGGCAAGTTGAAAGCCCATTAAAAGGATTTGATTTCAGCCTTGGTGAGTTGTTTCCTTTCCCATTAGAGAGCTGGTCTTATAGTTGTAATGTGGGTAGTTGTCTCTTAATTACTGTAAATTTGGCTTTATAATAACTACAGGAGCAGAACTTGGGCATATAACATGGCAACACAGATGCAGAGATTTCACAAGTAGAAAAAGAGATTTGGCTTATCCTGCTACCAAGGACAGCTAAAAAATATGTCTGAGGTACAGCTTTTAAAGCCTTCCAGAGAAAACTAGATTTCAGATTATGTAATAAGCCCTGGTATTTCAGTTCTATCTTCCAAGCAAAGAATTAGGTAGTTTTATAACCCAGGAAGATCTTTTTCATAAATAGAATTTTATGAAATATTGGTCCAAATATTTTTAGGCTACACTTTATAAAGATTTGCCATATTTGAACAACAACAATTAATGGATTATTCAATATAGTTTAATAATTAGTAGTTCTAATACCATTCAAACTATTAAAATCCTGATCCAAAATTTCATTTTTCAGATAAAAAGTTTCTCAATGGCTTTAACTAACTAGTTGATTCATAGTAACCAAAGGTTATTGGAAAAGCTTTAAGGAAGAGTTGAACACAAACACTGGATTTCATTGTTTAGAAGTAATTGAAAGTAATATTGTCAAGTTTTATCTAGTTTAGTTTGATTTTGATGATAGCAAAAGTTGAATGTGAAGATTAGTGGTTTTCCCTGTATGGTATTTGACCAGCCACAGAACGAACTACTTCAGTCCAAAAGATTACATATTTTTATCTAAAGTCTGCAGATATGGATGTGACATGGTAACTACTATCTCAACCCTAGTAGGCTTATGTCATTTAATCTTTCAGATGTCCCAAAGTATGGTTCATTGTATATACTCCCTTATGTGTATTTTATTTATTTTATTTTTTAATTTTTTTATTTCCATAGGTGCCCTAGGTGTTTTCTTATGGTACAAATCACCTTTATACAGGCATACCTCAGAGAGGTATGTACCTCAGGAAGTACACAACCCCAGTTCTGTTCCATATGAATATAATAAAGAGAATATGGAAATAAAGTAAATCACATAATTTTTTAAAGTTTTCCTAGTTCACATAAAAGTTATATTTGCACTATACTATAGTCTATTAAGTATACAATAGAATTATGTCTAAAAAAGTAATGTATACAATTTAATTAAAAAATGTTATTGCTAAAAATGCTAATAATCATCTGAGCCCTTAGCAAGTCATAATCTCTTTGCTGGTGGAGCATCTTGCCTTGATGTTGACTGATCAGGGTGGTGGTTGCTGAAGGCTGGGTTTACTGTGGCAATTCCTTAATATAAGATAATTAAGTTTGCCACATCTTCCTTTTGAGAAATACTTCTCTATAGCATGTAATGCTGTTTAATACTATTTTACCCACAGTAGAAATTCTTTCATAACTGGAGTTAATCCTCTCAAACCTTTTTGCTGTTATATTAACTAAGGTGCAGCAAACTACCATGGCACATGTATACCTATGTAACAAACCTGCACGTTCTGTACATGTATCTCAGAACTTAAAGTGTAATATTACATATATATATATAATTATATATATAAGCATGCAGGTTCATTACATATATAATATATATTATATATAATATTTTAAATCCTTTGTTGTCCTTTCAACGATGTTCACAGTTACCCTCACCAGGAGTAGATTCCATCTCAAGAAACCACTTCCTTTGGTCATTCATAAGAAGCCACTCCAGGCTGGGAGCGGGGGCTCAAGCCTGTAATCCCAGCACTTTGGGAGGCCGAGATGGGTGGATCACGAGGTCAGGAGATCGAGACCATCCTGGCTGATCCGGTGAAACCCCGTCTCTACTAAAAAATACAAAAAACTAGCTGGGCGAGGTGGTGGGCGCCTGTAGTCCCAGCTACTCAGGAGGCTGAGGCAGGAGAATGGCGTGAACCCGGGAGGTGGTGCTTGCAGTGAGCTGAGATCGCGCCACTGCACTCCTACCTGGGTGACAGAGCGAGACTCTGTCTCAAAAAAAAAAAAAAAAAAAAAAAAAAAGAAGAAGCCACTCCTTATTCATTGAAGTTTCATCATGAGATTGTCAACAATCCAGTACCATCTTCAGACTCCACTTATAATTCTAACCCTCTTGCTATTTCTACCACATCTTCAGTTACTTTCCCCACTGATGCTTTGGACCTCCCAAAGTCACTCAGGAGGGTTAGAATCAACATCTTCTAAACGCCTGTTAATGTTGATATTTTAACCTCCTCCATGGATCATGGTTTTCTTAATGGCATCTAGAATGGAGAATCATTTCCAGAAGGTTTTCAATTTATATTGCCCAGATTCATAAGAGGAATCTATCTATATTGGCTACAGCCTTATGAAATGAGAGTAATTACTCCTAGATCTAATTGCGAAATGGATGTTGTGTTAGCAGCATGAAAACAACGTGAATTTCCTTGGACACCTCCATCAGAGCTCTTGGGTGACCAAAAGCATTATCAGTGATCGGTAATATTTTGAAAGGGAGCCTTTATTTCTGAGTGGTGAGTCTCAATGGCTTGAAATATTTAGTAAACCATGTTGTAAATAGAGGTACTGTCATCCAGACTTTAATGATCCATTTGTAGAGCATAGGCAGAGTAGATTTAGCATAACTCTTGATGTTCCTAGGGTTTTTGGAATGGTAACTGAGTATTGGCTTTAATTTAAAGTCACCAGCTGCATAAGTCTCTAACAAAAGAGTGAGTCTGTCCTTTGAAGCTTTGAAGTCAGGCATTAACGTCTCCTCTCTAGCTATAAAAGTCCTAGATGCATCTTCTTCAAATATAAGGCTGTTTTGCCTGCATTGAAAATCTGTTGCTAATGTAGCCATAATCATCAATTATCTTACCTAGATCTTCTTGGAGAACCATGTTGCAGCTTATACATCAGAGCTTGCTCCTTCACCTTGTACTTCAATGTTAGAGTGATGGCTTCTTTCCTTAAACCTCATGTGCCAACCTCTGCTAGTTTCAAACTTTTCTTCTGCAGTTTCCCCACCTCTCTCAGACTTCATAAAATTGAAGAGTTAGGGCCTTGCTCTGGATTAGGACTGGCTCAAGGGAATGTTATGGCTGGTTTGATCTATCCAGATTACTAAAACTTTTTTCATATCAGCAATAAGCCTGTTTCGCTTTCCTATCATTTGTGTGTTTACTGGAGTAGCACTTTAAATTTTCTTCAATAACTTTCTTTGCATTCACAATTTGGCTGTTTGGTGCAAGAGGCCTAGTTTTCAGCCCATCTTTGCTTTTGACATGCCTGCCTCACTAAGCTTAATCATTTCTAGCTTTTGATTTAAAGTGAGAGATGTGCAACTCTATCTTTCACTTGAACACTTAGAGGCCATGAACACTTAGAGGCCATCGTAAGGTTATTAATTGGCCTAATTTCAGTATTGTTTTGTCTCAGAGGATAAGGAGGTCTGTGGAGACAAAGATGAGGGAAGGGCCGGCTGGTGGAGCAGTTAGAATGCACACATTTATTGAGTAAATTCTCCATCTTATATGGGCACACTTTGTGATGCCCTAAAACAATTACAATAGTAGTATCAAAGATCGCTGATCGCAGATCACCATAACAGATATAATAATGATGAAAAAGTTTGAAATATTGTAGGAATTACTAAAATGTGATATAGAGACATGAAAATAGCACATGCTATTGAAAAAATTGTGCCAATAGACTTGCTCAATGCAGGGTTGTCACAAACCTCCAATTTATTTAAAAAAAAAAAATAAAGGCATCTACAAAGCATAACAAAGTGAAGCACAATAAAACAAGTTATCCCTGTATCTGCTTTAGACTCTATTTGCAGACTTCTGGGATCACCTCCACATGGACTTCTCTTATAGAAGAAGGACTTCAAAATTTTCAGGGATGAGGTTAAGGTTGAAAGCTACTTTCCCTGTCTGGCCTCTTGATCATGACGCCTCTAGCAGTACCAAGTCCCTGCTCTACCCCACACTTCCCCCACTTTTTTTTTTAAAATAAAATTGCTTGCATTTCCATATATCTGCCAAATCCCACCAACTTTATCATTTTTTTTTTCTCTGTGGGCCCTTCCTTTTTATATATACATTCTGGACTCTTTCCTGATTATTGTTATTATTATTTTTTGAGACAGGGTCTTGCTCTGTCTTCCAGGCTGGAATGCAGTGGCACAATCATGGCTCACTGCAGACTTGACCTCCAGGCCCAGGCGACTTTTCCAACTCAGTCTACAGACTAGCTGGGACCACAGGTGTGCACCTCTATTCCAGGCTAATTTTTTTTTTTATTGGTTGATTTTTTGTAGAGACTGGGTTTCCCAGGCTGGTATTAAACTCCTGAGTTTATGCAATCTCAGATCTCAGCCTCACAAAGGGCTGGAATTACAGGTGTGAGCCACCATGTCCGGCATTTCACTGATTTCTTTGTCTCCCGTCTCAACATCTTCAAATTATGTCACTCCTGTACTCAAAAATTTGAAAAAAAAAAAAAAAAAAAAGATCATTAACTACTGAATAAAGTTCAGATTTAGCAAACAACGCTCTCCATGACCTAGTCTGTTAACCACTCTAGCCTCACTGCTTGTACTTTTCTGATAGAGATTATGATGTTTCATGCCCTTGGAACTTTGCTTTGCCTTGCCTCAAGATTTTCTATTTTACCTCACTAATTCCTATCCATCCCCTTAAGATACAGCTCAGGCAACATATCTCCCAGCATATCCACTCTGGTGCCAGACTTGGTCATGTATCCCTCTTCTGGGCACCCTCGAAATCCTGTGTATGACCTTACCATTGTGTTACATTCAGATTTTATGGTTATATGTCTTCCTTGCTATGTACCCCTTTCCCATCTCTATTTCTGAACCATGTCTGTTTCATGTAGGTGCCCAATAAATGTTAACACTAGTAAATCAAACTCGCCTTGTTTCTTACCTGCCTCTGGTGTGTTCAGCTGGCTTTTCTTTTCTTGTGGTGTTTGTTCCTGGTGGTCAATTGATCTATTTGTGGTGACTCTTCCTCACTGTGTCTCCTACTATCTGCTCATCCCTCTCTCTGTGTGATGGCTGTGCCAGACATTCCTAGAGCCAGATAAAGAGTATTGAAACAGTTTTGATTTTGGAATGTTTTCTTTAACAGCAAACAGAAGTCAAGAACTCCTTAAAGAATCCCACATCGTGTTTAGTTGCTCCTGTTAAGATCCTCATGGACAGCTTGAGGCAATCGACCTAGGAGGAAGTCATACGTAGGGAAGATTTTACAGGGAAGCTTTTGAAATTAGGGTGCTTCTATTCTTGACCTAGAAGTTATCTTGTACTGGCTTCAACTCATGTGAAAAGAAAGGCCTAACAATTCGCAGAAAAAATTCAGTTTTAGATATTTAGTCAGTCTGAATTCTCAGCGAAATTATAACCTGATTTTTAATGAAAGCCTCTGATTTTGAAACAGTCACTATACATGTCAAATTCATTGCAGCCATACAAAGCTCCTTCTCAATCTGCAATGTAATGTCTAAAATTTTGTAAAAACTGCATAATGAACTTAGGCTTTAAAGGTTTAATTTTGTAAAGGTTTTCTCCCCCAGCCACCTCCATCTGTACTAATTTGCCTAGATGGTATTAGGCACTCAAAGATATTTGACCGAAGTCGTGGACAATTTGTTCAACAGCTCTCTACAGTGAGTTGATGAATTTCTTATGCATGTAGTGGTTTGTAAATTTAAGTAATCTTCAACTGAATGACATTTCAATTCCTCAAGTGATTAATGAAATAAAAGATGTTCAATATTGCATACTCAAAATTTAACATCCTAGGAGTATGGAAATAATGTACAATGGACAGCATTTAACATTGATGAGTGACTTCTTTAAAAACACAGCTTACCTCACTGGATACCTATCCACAGGTTTTCAAGTCATTGTGAAATATTTTGATTTCTAGAATCAAGACACTGATCCCAGGCGATTCTTCTGAACTAATTTTTGTCTTTGCCTCTTAACAGCTTTAGTTCATAGCAGAAGTAAACTCCCATGGTATGAACAGTCCTCTGTAATTTTGATTTGTAAGCAGGTGCCTTTTTTTTTTTTTTTTTTTTTTTAAATAAGACTTCCACGGCCGGGCGCGGTGGCTCAAGCCTGTAATCCCAGCACTTTGGGAGGCCGAGACGGGCGGATCACGAGGTCAGGAGATCGAGACCATCCTGGCTAACACGGTGAAACCCCGTCTCTACTAAAAATACAAAAAACTAGCCGGGCGAGGTGACGGGCGCCTGTAGTCCCAGCTACTCGGGAGGCTGAGGCAGGAGAATGGCGGGAACCCGGGAGGCGGAGCTTGCAGTGAGCTGAGATGCGGCCACTGCACTCCAGCCTGGGTGACAGAGCCAGACTCCGTCTCAAAAAAAAAAACAAAAAAAAAAAAAAAAAAAAAAAAAAAAAAAATAAATAAATAAGACTTCCCTGAGCTGATAGGGTTTTCTTAATCCTTAAGAATTCTGAATTTAACATCTAATTCAACATGGAGACCAAGTTAGCACATGTTGTACTCTTTTTCTCCCCGTCTGTTACTCTTAAAGACATGTCCCTGCTCTGTGTAAGGCCAACGCCTCTCATTTTAGCCTATCTACTCATTGACTTTGTTCCCGTGGGTATCCTTTTATCTTTTGAATTCTTTCTCTCTCCTGAATCATTTCAATCAGGCTGTGAACATACTGTTTCATTTCCATCTTAAAAAACAAAAATCTAATAGACAAACAGAATAGAACCCTTGACTCCACTGCATCTCTAGCTTTTGGAGCTGTCTGTCTGTTACTTTTTACAGAAAAAGTCTTCAAAATATTTGTGACTGTCTCTATGCACTTCCTCCTATTCTCTTCTCAATTATCTGGCCAACTTATGGCAACTTAATTGCATTGTGGACTCTAATTAATAACCTCCCTGTACTCATGAACTTTGGTCTTTAACTTTGTAGTCTCCACCCACTCTGATTCTGGAATGGACTTTGATAGGGTTTGGATGTCTGTTCCTTCCAAATCTCAGGTGGAAATGTGACCCCCAGTGATGGAGGTAGGACCTGGTGGGAAATATTTTGTTCATGGGAGTGGATTCCACATAAATGGCTTGCGGGTAATGAGTGAGTTCTTGGAAGCCTGACACCACTCTGAAAACTGCCAGGGCTGTCCTTTGGGAGGTTGAGAGATCTTGCAAAACAGACATTTTTACAGCCAAGGCCATTCTAAAGCAGCTGACCCCTAGACTACCTCACTAATTGATTGTAGGTACATGAGGTAGCCCAGGTAAGACCAGGTGAGCCTGGCTCAGATTAGCAGAGCCGCTCAATTAACCCATAGAAATCATAGTCATTATTTTAATTTACTCACTTTTGTGGTGGCTTGTTACATGGCAATAGCTAGCTAACACATTCTGCTAATAGAGCTTTCTCTGCTACTGAGCATCTGAAATATTCTTGGTAAGGTCACTAGAGCCATCTAATTTACTACATCCAAGAGTAAATGATTTATCCTTCTTTTTCTTGACCTCACAGCAATCACTGACAAATGGATCTCTTTTGGAATTATTCTCTAGGCCTTTAAGATGTCACATTTGCTTGATTTCCTCCTATCTCACCAATGTTCTTTCTCAGTCTCTTGCTCTTTTGTCAGATTCTAAGGTGTTGGAGTCCACCGCAGTCTGAGTTCCCCACTTTTCTTTTTGTGTCTTTTTTGTTGTTTGTTTGTTTTTTTGTTTTTTTTTTAGATCGTGTTTCACTCTTGTTGCCCAGGCTAGAGTGCAACGGCACAATCTCGGCTCAGTGCAACCTCCACCTCCCAGGTTCAAGCAATTCTCCTGCCTCAGCCTCCCGAGTAGCTGAAATTACAGGCACCCGCTACCACATCTGGCTAATTTTGCATTTTTAGTAGAGATGAGGTTTTACCATGTTGGTCAGGCTGGTCTCAAACTCTTGACCTCAGGTGATCCTCCCACCTTGGCCTCCCAAAGTGCTCAGATTAAGGTGTGAGCCATCTTGCCCCACTCTCTCTGTGTACTTTTAATTTTATATTATTCAATTCCATGGACTTAAATATCTTCTATATGATGTTAACTCCCAAATACAAATCCCATGTTTCATGTCCTTCCTCTGAATTCCAGAATTATACTTCTAGAAGTTTATTTGGCATATTCATTTATTTGGCACATTACAATGATGATAATATCAAATTGTGATATTATCATCACAAATTTATCACGGCAAAAAGTAACTATTTTTCTACCTTCCAATTCTTTTTCAGTTTTTTTCTGGTCCTAATCTTTATCATCTCCTCATCCCCTGACAAACCAAAACCCCAATGCACAAGTGTGTTGCTAGCGTTAATTCCAAAGTGCATGACAAATGTGACTGCATCTTACTCTCTCCTACAACTTTAGTCTGACCCACAGTCACCTCATGTTTGTACAACTGCACTTGCCTCTTAATTCATTTTCCCACGCTCATTCTTTTTTTTTTTCTTATGGTCAATTTGCTTCACAGTAGCAAGAACAATTTTTTTCAAAGTTTAAATCTAATCACATTATTATCTTGCTTATCTTCTTTCAATGACTTTCCATGGCAATTGGAAGGAAATCCAAACTTCTTAACCTCATTTTCTAAAACCCTATATGATCTGTCTACAGTCTTCTTCTGGGGCCTCACCTCTGATCATCTTCATTTCTTTTGATTATTCTCCAGCCACTCTGGTTTTCCTTCTGTCCCTCAAGCATCCCTAGATTGTCTCTGTCCTAGAGCCTTTGCACTTGTTTTTACTTCCTGGAATTCTCTTTACTAGATCTTTCATGGGTGGTACTTTTTGATCATTCTAGTCTTAGATTAAAATGTCATATCACCAGAGAGGGATTTTTAGGTCATCCTAGCTAAAGTAGCTTTTTTTTTTCTACAGCCCCAATTCATTCTCTAACCTACTACCCTTTAAATTTACTTTCTTCATAGCACTTATTATTAATATCATCTAAAATTAGCTTATTTATTCACTTCCTACATATTTATTGTCATGTTTTCTCTATTAGAGTATAGTTTTCCTCAAAATTAGAATCTTGCTTTCCTTGTTAACATCTGTATCCTTCAATCCCTGAACAGAGGTTGGCACTGAGTGGGTTCTCAATGTGGATGTATTCAAAGAATGAATGCACCTGAAGAAGTAAACTAATGGTGAATATGTCAAAATGTTGGATTTTGACCTTATTTAAAAATTATAATGATAATAACCCACAATATATATCCAAATCCTTAGATTCCTGAAATGTGTGAAAAATAAGACATTGCAATGGATAAAACTGAAGAATTATGTATTTATCTAGTCACTGAATAGCCTTTGAATTAGCCAGCATAGAGGTACTGATTTGAAGATCATTTATCCATCGACCTGGGAATGCACCTTTTATTAAATTAATTTTCCAAATGTCATGCCCCGGGTTAGACTGATTTGCAACATATGAAGTTTAATTGTGTCCATGAGTAGACTATACTCTCAGGCTTGCAGAGCTACAATGTATCAAGGAAATGTCAAATGCAATTTAGTTTTATTTAGGAATGAAAATTTATATTTTTGAGTGAGAAATATTCGATTCATAGGATTACTACAGATTTATTCCCTAAGATTTAGCTTAAGAATTGCCTTTCTTGGCAAGCATTCCTTAGTCTTCTAGGAAATGTGAGTCACATCTTCCTCTTGGGTACCTAGTTCCTGAGTGTATTGACCACATTGAAATTTTGATTGGTAGTTGACAGGTTATTTCCCCCATAAACCTTGATTTCCTTCAGACAGATCTCATGCTTTCCTCATTTTTCTTCTTGAATAAAGACCTTGATTTTGGCATCTGTAGTTAATTTGTAAAATAGAGTAAGCTATTAGCAAATGTCTTTGGTGTTGAATAGAATAAATAGGTGCGGGACTGAATTACTAATTAATTGTTTTATGTGAATATCTAAGCTTATCCTTAGAATATAAAACTTTGGAGGACAGGAACCAGGTATTATACTTTTCTTGTCTTTTTCCCTTAGAATCCAGTATAGTACACTTCATATGGCAGTAGTGTTCTCTCCTCTGCTGGATTTGGGCTTCTTCAGACTCTTTATCACCACCAGAATTTAGGGGAATTAGTATAATAGTTAACTTCTACCTAGGGTTATACATTAAATCTCTATCTAGTCTCCTGTCCTGGTGAGAAGGTTGGATAACATGAAATGTCAAGAACTTTTTAACGAGGGATCATAGGTTATGGCTTTGGGCATTTAATTGAATCTCTATATGCCTCAATTGTTTTTTCATGGGTAACTAACTCACAGAGTTTTATGAGGACCACATAAATTAGGATAGACAAAGTACACCAAATGTTCAAAAGTCTGGTTTATAGTAGATTTTCAATAGATGTTAGATATTACTATTCTTTCCTAAGACTTATATCAGAGCTCAGCCTAAGCAGTCAAACCTTTGTCTCCTATTTTTCAATTTATTTAGAGCATGAGATCTTGGGCTGTAAAGGCAGATTAAAGCAATAGATCCTAGGAGGATGTTTGAATTGGGAGAGTACTTTCTTTAATTTTTTGTCAGGTGTATTGAAACATCTTTTCACTCCTCCCGCTGATAGGTCTACATTTAATCCTGAGAAATGGGTAGGTGGTACATTTCAAGGTGAAATCTTTATGTGTCCTTTCCTCTATTTTTATTTTATGTATCAGGGATGCAAGTCCATATGAGGGAAGGATAGCTGTAGCAAGAAGGTTAAAGCAGCACATGATCAATCCATAAAATTACTTGCTGAGGAAAATAAATTTTATTTGTATTGATGTTTTCCTTTGTAGAAAAAAGTCCAGTGGAATGAGCTGTCTCTTCAGGAATAAATCAGAAGAGAAAAGGTACAACTTAGGAGCAAAACAAGTCCTGGATTTAAAACCATGGCAAGCAGACTTCTCCACTGGGTACAAGAAATATTGCTGGTTACCTTGTGTGTATGTCTCCAAAATGAGTATGAACTAAACTGTTTTGAAAGCCAAAGAAGTCAATTTTTGTGACACAAGACTAGGCTAGAAAAGATGGCAAAGATTTCAAGAAATCTGAAACTGTTTTCAAAAAATCTATCCAAATATGAGGGAGCACAGAAAAAATCTTTTAAACAGATTATTAGAGTTCATGAATTTACAGCTTTATAATTATTTCAGTCCGCACTGAGGAAGTAGGCTGTACAACAGCCCTCTTAAATTTTTTTTATTGCTTTCTCAAATACATTTTACAGAATTGACTTTACAATCCATTGACTGGTCAGTTCTTGCTGGGCTGAATCAATTGATTAAATGGAGAAAATAATATATAATGTTTCCCTCAGGGGAATGATGAGAATTATGATGTCAACTTTCACAAAAATGGGCTGTAGCTTTTATCTGCCTACTTTTGTTAAACTATTTTTAAAATTAATTTAAGCACTCTATTAGTTCAATAAATGTTCAATTTTAAATACTAAAAGTTATTACACTATAAACCATGAGATAAAGAATATATTTTGATAAAAAGCCCCCAAATTTCACCAACCAGACAGCTGAGACTCCCAAGTCTTCATGATATCATATTGCTGTTAACAATTATGTCTATTTATATATTTACAAAGTCACTGTGATATCTGAGTAATGGGTAAGTCAGGCTTTACCTTGTAAATTAAGTCCTGCAAACTGACAATGTTTTAAGAACTCTTATTGTGCTCACTACTCATTGCAGGTACCTGGTATGTCTGTTTTTTCTCCTCCCTAGAATATGCTATTTTGTTATAATTTTTAATCTTCTTATTCTAACAATTTTGATACCTCAGTCCTTTCCAGAGATGGAAGAGATACCAGTCAATCATAAATAAATAAAGAATGTATGTGAACCAGATGCTTATGGCATAGATCATTTTTATAGGCATGACAATTAGGTGGCTACCATTTAAGGTATGTTCCTAGAATATTTTACAGTATATTTTCCAGTCTTAATTACAAACTTTAGAAAATAATTTGAATAAAATAGAAAATGTCTACAGTATTATGGAATTTCCTTCTCATCATATTTGAGAATCTGTTGTAAAAGCATGTAATTAGAACAAAACAAAAATACTTACTGACACATTTTTCTAGGACTTCTGGCCAAAGCAATAAGGCAAGAAAAATAAATGAAACTGATTAGAAAGTATATTAGTAATATAAAATTAGTAGCTAAAAACAAAATTTTATTAGCTTATCGTTCTGGAGGTTTGAAGTTCAAAATGAATCTTATTAAACTAAAGCTAAGATGTCAGCAGAGCTGGTTTTTTGGAGGTTTTGAGGGAAGAATTCTTGGCTTCTCCAGATTCTAAACATTCCCAGTATTCCTTAGCACATGCCCTCTTTCTTGAATCATGATAATCTCTTGCTTTCTTCATCTCATCTCCTACTATTGTAATCAAATCTCCTTCTGCTTCCCTCTTATGAAGATACTTGTGATTACTTTAGGTCCACCTGGATAATTCAGGATACTCTTTTCTTCTCAAGATTTTTAACTAAACCACATCTGCAAAATTCCTTTAATTATGTAAGGTAACAAATTAACAGGTTCTAGGAATGTGCATTTTGATATCTTTGAGAGGCTGTTAGCCTACCACAGAAAAGAATACATAAAATTAATTACATAGATGATAGGCTTATCTACATAGAACCCCCTGAAAATATCCACAGATAATGTATTAGGATTAACAAGAGAGTTTAGGTGGCTAGACATAAAATCCATTTTAATAATGCAATTTTTACATATCAAGATGAAATAATTAAAATTACAACAAAAAAATAGAGAGAAGGGCAATGTAGATCATTAGAAATGATGCTGGGACAACTGGTTAACATATGAGAAAAATTTCATCCCTACCTTACTCTCTACCTGAAAATGACTTCTAAATTGATAAAAGACATTAATGTGAAAGGCAAACTTAGAAAAATTTTAGAATAAAAATAGGAGACTATTTTAAATATGATACAAATAGCAATGACCATACAAGAAGTGGGTGATAGCATTATTATATTAAAAGATCCTCTATGACGAGTTGATGGGTGCAGCAGACCAACATGGCACAAGTATACATATGTAACAAACCTGCATGTTATGCACATGTACCCTACAACTTAAAGTATAATAATAATAAATAAATTTAAAAAAAAAAAAAAAAAAAAAAGATCCTCTAACAAAAAAAGAAACCAAAACGAAAGTGAAAAGGACAAACCAGAATCTCAGAGAAGAAACTTTCAACACCTAAGACAAAGTAAAGATTAGAATGTAAAATAAATCTGCAAAGGAAATAAAGAACAATTCAATTGAAAACTGAACAAAGGATGTGCACAGTTATTTCATGGAAGAAATAAACATGATTAACATTTGAAAAGAAGTTCAACTTCTTTATGCAAATTATGACTTCAACAGGGAACTATTTACAACCACTTAACTGATAAAACAAAACAAAGGAGTCTGACAATGCCAATCCTGGTAAGGATGTGGAGTAAGGAGAACTCTCGTACATTATGAGGAATAGCATAAAGTGGAACCACAACTTTGGGAAACAATTTAGTATTTTCTTAAAAGTTGAAAATGAATTCAACCTATGATCCAGCAATTCTACTGGGTATATGCCCTTGGGACACTCTTGCTTCTGCATTCTAAGGGACATAAGCAAGAATGCTTGTAGCAATACTAATCAATTATAAGAGCAGAAGTGGAAATAATAACAATTAAATACACTGTGGTATAATCCACCATGAAATATTATTTAACAGTGAGAAAGAATACATGATACCTATCTGGAAAATGGATGAAGCTTAAAAACATATTGTTGAAAGAAAAAACAGATCTTAAAATATATATGCAGAATGATATAATTTTAATAAACTCCAGAGCAAAAAATCTAACATATGTATTGTTAAGCGCACACATGTGTGATGAAAGCTATTTTTTTAAAAGTAATAAAAAGATAAACACAGTGTAGACAGTAGTGACTCAATATGGGTGGAAACAGGAAACTGGGTTTGGGAAGTAGCCAACAGACCATTTAAAGCATATGGTGTATTCTAGTTCTCAAGGTGGCACTGTGTATATATGGACACACACACAAAACACTACATGACACACACATGTGTCTATATACATGATGCATACAAATGATACACATATATAGACACATACATACATGACACACACACATACACGTATATTTATTTATAAAGAAAGAAAAGCAAGGAGTATAGCAGTGTCACTTTGTCTGTTACATATGCTGTAATTGGTCTGGCCCTACTACTAGACATAAGGGCATAGGCATATTCAGTTCTCTGGCCCACCTCTGACACACAGGGCAATATGTAGTTACAGCATATTAAATTTAAAAATAAATAAATGTGTACATTGTCTGAAGATAGCACACTGGGGTGTTCTCTCTGGCAATTTTAATCCATTGATTTGCAAATGGAAGTTTAAAGGCGGTTATGCACAAAATATCTGATTTTTACTTCTCGAGTTTGTATTTTGTTTCACCTTTCTTTCCAAGGAATAAAACTGCTATGCTTGTTCTTGTATATTCCAGATAAACAATTTGATGGCAAGAGTTCCTATGGCTCCAGAAAATCAAAATAATTCCTTCCCTTCAATAAGTACCTCTTTGGCTTTGAAACAAGAACTTTTTTTTTTTTTTTTTAAACAGAGTATGGCTTGCCACCTCCCCCTAGTGGCCAGGAGGTGTCAGTGGCACCACTGGGTTCACTAATGTTTAATATGGCACAATTAACCTAAGTGGTACCAGCTTGGTGGAACAATTTTAGAGGTAGCTTTACATCCCAGCTTGATTGTTGACTTTTTTTTTCAAGATTGATTTGAATATTTTCTTTCTTTTTGTTTGTTTTTATTATAGTTTAAGTTCTAGGACATATGTGCATAATGTGCAGGTTTGTTAAATATGTATACATGTGCCATGTTGGTGTGCTGCACCCATTAACTCGTCTGGTCTAGCGTACAATTTTTTTTCCTTCAGGGTGGGTCCAGCCCATACATTCTTTATCTAGGCTCTCTCGCAGAGGACAGGCTATACTAGACAACATCAGGGAAAATGTGATGCCAGTTAGTTACACCATATAATGTCTTACTAGTTAATGACTTAAAAGTTTATAGCTAATTATACATGCAAGGCATCTTTATTTTCATAATATCAAACTTTAAACATGTGGGGAAGAGGTTGGGATGGCAGAAGGCGTATCCCAACACACTGTCAAAGTTATAGTTTATTCTGTTTATACCACACATATATTTATATAGCCATGTGAGACTGATATTAGTGGTATTTTTATTTCAGATGAGTAAACTGAGGCCCAGAGAAGTGAATAATTGGGCTTCTGTCAACTAGTCAATTGGTTGCAGAGTTAGAATTAAAATTCAGCTCTTCTGACTCTTAATCCAATGCTCTTATTACTACCACACATCACATATGTGTAAGATAAGTTCTAGGATGATGACAGGTCTCTTGTGCTTAGCAGGAGCATGATGTGGGGGAAGATCCAGGATACCTAACGTTGTTTAATGACCAATTGGCTCCTTTTTCAGTATTTAATTTCCTGAACTAATAAAATATTTTTCACAATGGAAACTTGTCTTTTGAGTGTGAGCTTTATAGAATCTCCTTTCTTCCATTCTGAGTGAGAGCTCTATCAAGCCAGGGTATCGTTTCTATTTTTTCTTAGGTCAAAATACATGAGGCCTTTCTAGACCCCAAAGTAGAGGTCCTGGACTGTTTTAATTATGGTAGGCACAGTGTGATATATTATCAGAATACACTTTTACATTTATTTTGCTCTTAGATTTTTTTGGACAGTTGTATATCCTGGGAGAAGATTTAAATGGAAAAATAGCAGTATTTTTTAAGGTCTTGGTTCACCATTTCGGAGGTTTTTATATCCATTTAATCTTACCAATGTGCCACACTCAATCTGCTTTTCTTAGTTAGCTTGGCCACCCACATACCTCTGTCTGGTGTCTGGGTCAGAGTTTTAAATTCCTATATGTGTTCTTACTTCAGAGGGAAAATGCCCTTTTTAATCCAGGATAAACTACAATCTTATTTCCCTTGGCTTATCTTATTAATATTTGATGACATTTACTTTCAAAGCAACTTTGCAAAGTTACCCTGGAGTGTTTGCACGAAGGAGGCTTTCTAATGCAAATCTGACTGAATTTAAAATTAAAAAAAAAATTGGCTCAAATGAGATTGCCCTCAGTGTAATAGCCATCAAAGCAGTTATTAATTTATTTACTCATTTATTTCTTAATATATACTGTAATATATTTTAAAAATTTGTTACAGACATTGTAGTGAGTATTAGCTTATGGTTTAGTGGATAAGATATTGCATAAAACAGAAACACAGCTTCAAAATCTAAAAAGAAGATTTTGCTCTTGATAGAAGTTCATTGTAAGAAGGAAGGAAAGTACCCCCCAGCCAGGCACTGGGGAAACTACCTGCTGTTTCTTAAATACATTAAAATTAAAGTTTTCTTTTACACTTGACTACAAAAGACCCTCTTCAAGATGTGTTTTGTGATTTGCAGTAAAGGAGGTGCCTATGCACTTAAGTCAAGGAGATGAGATCTGGTGAGTGGTCAATTACGGGATGAAAGTGGATACTATTATTTTTTGGTGAGTTTGGTGAGTTTTGGTCTATTTGAGAGGAATACCATTGAAATTTTGAGTTTGAAATACAGTATTTGAAATAGCATACTGGCCACAATTATCATCTAGTAAAACATTAAGGATCTTTCAAAGGGTTTATTGAATTTGTTCAGGAGAATGAAGAATTCAAGACCTAAAAAGGGATTTCAGTGTTTGTCCAGAGGAGTAAATCAGTACGTTTCCTTTTGTTAGGTGAGATTTTAACTTTTGGAATAGGAGACATAAAGTTCTATTAATGATGGAGGGACTGATTTCCCTATCAATATGGCCCAGTAACTGCAATGTTAACAGGAGAGAAAAGAGCAGTTCAGTGAAAGCGGTGACAATGAAATTCTCTGGAAAGAATGAGGAGACATCAGAGGCTTTTAAAGGAGTTGTAGCTGAATTGTACTGGTAGAATGAGTAAACTATGAAAAGGGGAAGATGATGGAGATATTTCTCTAAGAGGAATTGATTTGTACACTGAAAAATGTTTATTGAGCCATTATTGTGAGAAAGAAAAATGTGTTAAATGATGGGGAAGATGTAAAAAGCATAAGTAAGTTTACTATTTAATAAGATATAAAGACATACACAAAAATGAGTGGTAGTAACTAAAGATAATAATAGTGATAGAGAAGTTCTAAAGGCAGTCATAAGGCGATTTTTGTATAAGGCTGTATAAGATTGTCAACTTTAAGAACTAAAACTCTCAAACGCCTGTCATCATCTTCTCCCTAGTAATATACCTCTTTTAAAGGTCATTATTTCCCCTGCAATGGAAAGTAGATCATGTCATAAATTATAATCTTAATCATATTATTTGGCTTAGTCATTTCTACCTTATGACACTAAACGTCCTGAAAATGAGAGTAAATTTAACAAATTAGTTTAACTTGGAGATTTGATAAGAACACCATGTTAACTAGAGTCAATAAAACGATCCTGGTACATTCTTAAAGTTCATTATCAGCAGCAGTTATGGGATTTGTTGATTTCCTCCTTTTCCTTTGCCTGACTCATAGAAATCCTACAGTTTCTACTTCCAAATAGTTTCTGAAGTATTCCACTGCTCTCCATTTTAACCTCTTAGTCCAAGCTACCATTATCTCTTCCCTGGGCTTTGACAATAGTTTCCCATTGACGTCCTGAATTCTAACCTTCAGCCCTACAGACTAGTCTGCCACCAGAGTCAGAGTGACCTTCGTGAATGGAAAAAATCAGATCACGTCATTCTCTGCCTGAAACTCATCAATGGTTTTCCAAACTTGCCAGCACCACAGAGCTTCTCTGATCTCATGGTCTACCATACTTCTTGCACCCACATTCCAGCCACATTAGGTATCCATCTGCTTTTTATGCATTTCAAACATACTGCATCTTTAGAGCATTTGTAGGTCCACCTGCCTCTGCTTAGTGTGCGTAAAATAACATAACATTTCAAGACCTTCTAAATTTATCATGCCAAGGGAAAAGTTAAACCCTGGAGACTGAGTCATGTAACAGTTTTACAATTCTTAGATAATAGATGAACTTTCTCATTGTTCCTGTTCTGTAAATGACTAGGAGAGACCAGTGACTAGACAGCTCCCGCTTTAGTGATTGACCTTTGTTGTAGATTAACTACCTCCTTTATTATCCTATACTTAACTGAGATCAGATGGCAACCAAGACCCCATTACTGTTACATCTTCAGTGTGGAATGTTAAATATACCTTTTCCAAAAAGAAACATACCACCTAGACTAATCATATCATTGTAAGTATGCATTTGGCCTTACATAAATGTTGACATTCTCTTCAGCTTCCCTAAACTTTGTCTATATACATGATCCCAAACTTCTACACTTCAAGACACTGACTTTTATTTTTTGGAACCCATGAATCCCAGGTAGCTTGTCCTCAGACTTTGTGCTTTAATCAACTCTCTTTAAACTGGATTCTGATCCTTTTAATTATTGTAGGTTGACAAATGCTTGTCTTCCAGGTTTTCATATACCTGGTGATTTTCATTTAAATCTCAATTTAAAATATCATCTCCCCATAGTGACTTTCTTTAACCTGGTCATTCTTTAATTTAGTACCTTTTAAATTTTATGCATATTTGTTATTTCTATTTGAAATCAGCTTATTTATTTACTTTATAATCTCTGTCTCTCTCTAGAATATCAGAGTCATAATGTCAGGACCCATTCTACTTCTTCAAGGTTTTATCTCCAGCACCTAGAACAATACTTCTATAATGGTGAGTATACCACATATGTTTATTGAATGGAAGTCAAATTGTAATTGAGATGCTCTCTTCTCATTCATCTTCTACACTTTGAGGCAGAATTGATGGTTGTGGCTTGGGTAGGGGCCAAGGGAAGACTTCTTCTTCTCCCTCTCAATGGTCACTAAAAAAAATCAACTGACAAAAGGCAGGTTAAAGAGAAAAGGATACAAATTTACTAATGAGTACAGGAGGGAGAACAACAGAGTGATTACCCCAACCCCCCAGTGGGGTTCGGAAGCTTAGTACCATCTTTAGGTTGCAGAAAGAATGAGGACTCCAAGCATGGTCAAAATGCTGCTAAATTAGGTTGTGGTGGCAAAGCAGGTTATAGGAGAGAAGAGGAGGCCTAGAAGCAAAAATGGGTAGCAGCCCCCCAGAAAGAATAGATAAATGTTTCTTTCAGACCTTTAAAGGTGTCAGACTCTCAGTTAATCTTTCCTAGATCCACACAGACGAGGTAGAGCCTCAGAGAAAACCTGGTTACAGATTCTTTGCAGACAAAAATCTCCCCTACAAAAGACAGATTTGCAGGGCTGCCTCTGTTTGCAGGGCTACCTCTGCTTGCAGACCCTCTGAAGGGCCATCTCAAAATATGTCAAAGAAGTATACTTTGGAATGAAATATCTTAATTTCCTTCAGTTGGTTCCCACAGGCTGAAAGGGGAATTAATTTAACCGGAATTACTGCTTAAGACAGTTTTAAACTCAGTGTAGAGTAAAATATCTTTTGTGGCTTTGCAGAAATCTAAGGTTATCATTCCAAAACTTCATATCCACAAGATGAAACTCATTGGCTGATGGTAAGCTTAAAGTAGACATCCAAAGAAATAAGAAAAAAGGAAATGCAAGAGCGAGTTATAAATACATTTAAAATTTCTAATACTATATGAAAGTCTTAAATAATAAAAATTAAATAGTAAACATCTAGTTATTTAGAGTCTTCTATATTATTCAGGATATGCAGCATATATGAACTTACTATTATCTACTTGTTCCTAAAGTAATGTCATTAGGCTTAATGTGGAAGCAGCTATGAATTGAAAGTGCACTGTGAACAAGATTTTCTGCTTATTCCAATAGCAATTTTGAATTTTATTCATATCTACAATGATATACTTTCATTTAAACATATAATAATTGACGATTAATCACCCTTGTTTCCACTAGGTATTCTGGAGTGTGTTAAAGCATTACTAATGATTATTGTTTGCCACGATCTTCCTTGAACAAGTGGTGGAAACTCAAGTTAGCTTCAGGAAAACAGAAATTTATTAGTTCCCCAAACCAGAAATTTCAGGAAAATTTCATGAAGTTATGTCTCTCTTTCTTCCTCTCTTAGTTATGCTTCTTTCTCTCTCTCTCTCTCTCTCTTTTAAACATCTTGGCATTATTGTCATCTACAGATGATGAGCTTCTTTTAGTAAGTTAATAAAAACTGGAGCCAGGGTTACATCCACCTCAAGGAAAGAAACAGTCGTAACTTATTTCCACTAGTTTGTTCATTCATTCGTTAAATATTCATTTAACCAATGTGGATTGAGTGTCTTTTGTGTCAGGGTAATTCTTTTAAAAATTCTGCTTTTATAGACCTAGATTAGGCTATGCATCTCTTCCTGGCCAGAGGAATAGGCTATGTTGACAGGCAAGTACAATGTCAGCTGCCTCCATGTTGGTTGGCTGAGTAGAAAGCATTGTTATTTATATGGATTTGAAAGGGTTCCTAAAAAAATAAAAAGAAGGCAGGTTTATCTCAGTTATAGGAAGGCAGGTTTATCTTCATTATGATGGGCAGACAAAAACTCATAGCTACAGTATTTCACTGAACTAATGAGGGCCCTACATAATTAATTACCTGGGTATAAGGCTCAAGGTAAGCTGACAAAAACATAGAAGATGAGAATCACTATCACTTATTTTATTTCTTTCTTTTAAAAATTCTATTTTGGAAAAAAAAAATCTTAACTTGATGAAAGTTGCTTACCTAGCTTTTCATTTCTGGCTGGGTTCCTTACACAATTCCTCATGCTATTTAACTGACATGTGGCTAAAGCTTTGTGAGTCTGGTTGAACTTTAGACTATATAATTTTCTTTGTATAATCTAAAAAAGGAAGTTCTCAAATGAAAGTCATAAAGTAATTCAGCCGCCCCACCCCCACCATACCCTACAAAAGTATAGCTAAGTTTTGTCCATCTTAACACTTATATAATTCTAAATTTTGGTAAATACTCCTGTTTCCCACCCTTCCCCAAGCAAATTTCACTTTGGTTTTATGTATCAATAGAACAATTCTTTCTTATTCTTAAATTAATTATAGTCTTCTCTTGATTATCTCATTCATTCCTATTCTGTGTCTGGAAAGCAAGTTTTTTCTATTCCTTCTTATTTTTACAACAAATATATATTAACTACCAGTTAGAAACCAAGAACTTGGCTAAATTAAAAGAAGAAAAATTCTTTTCAATAAGATACTTTGTTACTTATTACTAGACTTCCTTCCTCACACCCCCATCTCCACTAGGTTACTGTATATGGGATGATTCTATGTGGTACAAATGTCAAACACATTTGGATGCACTCTACTAAACTTGTATTATCTTTTAAAATTCCCACCATATTTACCTGGAAATATTTACCCTTTGGGAGAGCATGCTGGGTAGTTTTAATCTGCTCATAGTTTTCTGAGTGTTTTGAAACTTTTAAATCCTCTGTTCATCTCTATCACACGTCTCTATCACATCTCTGCAGGCCACTGTAACCCATGCAGGTAATGTATGGGCTTTGCCACTGAACATTTCCTCATGAAGGAAGATCTGTTTGGTTTCTGTCGGTCATTCTGAAGAGATAAATATTCTTCTTAATAGATGAATAATTTAGAGGAGTTTTTTCTGAAGATATTCAGTGAGGTAACATGAGTGACTCGGAAGTGCGTTTATGTACTTGAGGATATTAACTGCCACATAATTAACAATATGTGACAGAAAATGAAATTTTCATTTACTTAACTAGGATATTACTTTGTTTATTATATTGTTTCTTCTGGTTTTCCCTATGGGCATGAAGCAAAATGTCTTTCTTAATATTTTGGTGGCATTCTTACGCTTTACTGTTATTTTTATCTTTCCAAAACTCGCTGTTTCTGTCTATGGTATTCACTTTTAACAATAGCATAGTATTTCTCATAATCAAGATTGACCATTTGAAAACTGAATAAAAAAGCCACTTAACTCTTTTCAGCTTTTATTTATAAATACTGATATGTGAGAATTTCCCCAATAAATTCACCTAATAAATGAAGAGTGAATAGCAGGAGGCAGGCAGTTCATTTCAGAGGCTTGTTACACGATGACTGTATGTTCTAACCAGTAAAATGGGGCATGGCTTGTTGAAAACAGGTTTGTGGTTTCTTGCTGATCATTGTTATGAAACCAGAGAGCTCATTTTGAAGCTCTATTGAAGATTGTTTTGACAGCATGAATACAGATTCACCCACTGCCATTGATTTTGGACATTATAACATAAAATGGTGAATGTATTGAAAGAGAAATAGTGACATCTCTTCACGACTTGGCTTTATATTGACCAAGGTACTTTCTTTAATTACTTCGAGCACTTATTGTCAATACCAGGAGTTTTTGTGCCAGTTTTAAGTTCTGCAACATTGGGCAACCCATCTCACCTCTCTGTGACTCAATCATGGGGCTGTGCTGCAGAATCCCTATGATTTATTGTTGCTAAAATTTCTACCCATGCTGCTAATGTATGGGCTTTGCCCCTGAACATTTCTTAATGAAGGAAGATCTGCTGTTTGGTTTCTGTGAGTCCTTCTGAGGTGAGAAATAACATTCTTATTAACAGCATTATAAATTAATAGTACCCAGGCTGGGTTACATATATAACACATATTACACACACAGACACACACACACACGCACACAGTCTTGTACTGCTCTTTACTTATTTTTTGGGATTATTTTTCCCCTTGTTTGACTAGTAAGTACCTAGGTGGCCCATACTAATTGTCTATTTTTGAAATATTCTTCTATCCAGGGATGTGCACCGAAGGCTCAGTAAATATTTTTGGATGAAGATGATGATAATTCATTGGAATAATATTGACAAGTTATTAGGTTAACTTATGATTTATTTCTACTTGTGAAGACTTGGATATGGGAAAGGATAATGGTGGGATTTTTCATAATTATTGCCACTTTTCCTTTTGGTAGCAGATGCTCTAAACTCTACCCACAGAAGGCTAATCACTGTTAACATGTAAGACTGTATTCTGGGACTTTTGTCTGGTTGTAGGAACACGCTTGACCATGAGGTACACACACGGTTCCAAAAGCTGCCTTTGATCAATGACAGAAGTGGTGGAACATAACTCACATAGTAGGATTTCATTGTGCTGGAGGACATGTCCACTCAAATTCTTAATGCCTGTCCATGTTCACTATCATTTTGTTGGCAAGCCCACCGAATTACAAAGTGCTTGATTTAACCCTTACTGGCTTTTAAATAGAAAACACACAGGGAATGACTGGAGTCCAACAGATTATTTATTCATGTCTTAGCGCATGAACTTCAGTAGATTGTTTGCCTACTTTTCCTGAATGGGGATCATTGAAGGCAAACATAGTTCTTAAATGAAGAGATGGGGGCAAAGTAGAAGAAAATAACAATTTGAAAACAAGGAGTGCTTCAGGGAAAAGCAAGATGTTGAGGGCTCTAAAATAAGGCATTTGGGCAGCTTTTGTGTAGTGCAAGGAAGATAAGTAATACGGCAGGCATAAGAAACAAATGCTCAGATGAGGAACAAATTAGATTCTTAATAAATGAGTAAGTGTAAAAAGTTTAGAAAAGAAGTTGTAATACCAGAAGTAAATTTGTTTACTTGTTTGCTTTCAGAAAATATATGACAGAAAAGATGCTGCTTTAATTTTATAAGAAAGAGTTTTTAAAAATCTTGGAAAATTACTGTCCTAAAACTGAAATTGACTGGGTAATGAAGATCAAATTGAGTTGCATATGCTTATTATTTCCCATTGGTTGACTTAAAGACTCAAAAGTTTGGAACGGGAAAAATAAGTAAAGATGAGTATTATATTTTCCGTGCTGCTTATCGAGGAGTTCATTTACTCTAACCTTTCCTAAAGATGATTATTTACTCTATTTTTATATAATTAAATCTTAATATCCTGGTTTATTTGAATTTAATATGTTAGCAAGAAAACAAATCTATTATTTCATATTATCTTTCTCAATTTGTAAATACAAGTTTATATTAAATACACATGCATTTAGGCATGTCATAAAATGTATGTAAATTGCCAGATTATAGATAAATGTATCATTTTCTATGCCACACCTAAGTATGCATTATAGTTTTGTTAGTTTGAAGGCCAGATTTGAAGTGATATTTTCTTCTGGTTACATGGGAGGTGAATATTTATACTTAGCTTAGCTGATAAAGTCGTGTTCCATTCACTATGTATCCGTTTATAGTCTCTCTTAGATATTCCCAGGAAATGAAATGTGTAACCTACTATCTTTAAAAATGCAATTAGAGGACCTATGCTCTATAAAGTTCTAATAACCAAATTGAATGAAATATTATTATTATGGGATGGACACACGCCAAATATTGACTTAATTACATTGTATTCACTGTCTTTTAGGGGTTGAAAATGCAAAATGAAACACATTTCAACTTAACAGTTTAAATGGTCCTTGATCCCGAGAGACAATGAGGAGGATAAAAATTTACAGAGTACCAATAATGGAAAACATAAAACAAGACTGCTAATGTGGGCATAAGAGCTGCTTATGTGAATCTGATAAAACTGTGAGTCAAACGACCTAAGACAAATGTGAATATGGAATAAAAAGAAATATAAACTAAACATTCATTGGGAGCATTTGTCATATCATTTCTATCTGTGAACAATATAGTGGCAATGAATTAAAAGCTGCCACTTTCAGCATATTCATCTACTAAAGCACTAGACTTAACAGTATTTATGAATAAACAGCAGTTTACCCTAATGGCTTCAAAAATCAATCAAACAATTTGATATACTATGAGCTACTTGAAAATCTGATTGTGTAGCTGATTTCTTTGCTCTCTGTTTACATAAATTACTTTTTATTTTTAGTTGTCTATGAACTATTCCCTTAGTCATCTATCAGAAAAAATTAAATCTTTTGACACAAAGAGAACTCAAGAAGCTTCAGTGGTATCTTCTCCTACAGTTTAGGACTACCCTGATGTAAAGCTCTGATTAATATCATATGGGAAGAACTATTACCACTCAGAAGTATTGATATTGATCCCTGTTCCCATCTTTCTCTGAGTAAACTCATGGGATATTAATATTTACATCAAGTAGATATCACCTTCTTCATACCTCTTGCTCTTAAGATATTGATCATGCACTACTAACTCCTTTCTTTTCAATAACCAAAATGGACAATCTCCCTGTGACATGTGTTTTTTCCTGATCCCTGCCTGTACTGATGCTAGCTCTGTTCTGTGATCCTTTCTTGTCTCGTTATTGAAATTTGTGGTCTTTTCTTTGTTTAAACAATATTTAAAGAGCCGGGCGTGGTGGTTTATGCCTGTAAACCCAGCGCGTTGGGAGGCTGAGACTGGCGGATTGCTTGAAGCCCAGGAGTTTGAGACCAGCCTGGGCAACATAATGAGACTTTGTCTTTACAAAATGAGACCTTGTCTTTATGAAAATTAAAAAAAAAACCCAAAAATTTAAAAAATGGGCATGTGCCCATTGTCCCAGCTACTCAGGAGGCTGAGGCAGGCAGATTGCCTAAGCCAGGAGGATGAGGCTAAAGTGAGCTATGACTGTACCACAGCACTCCAGCCGGCGTGACAGAATGAGACTTTGTCTTAGAAATCCCACAAAACCCCAAAATCCAATATTTAAAGAGTGGCATTGTTCTAGATTTCACAGAAACAGCAATTAAAAAACAATGAAGTCTTTGCTCATGGAGTTGATTGTCTAGCAGAGGAGGACAGATATTAAGTAAATAAATGAGTTGCAGTGATATGGCAGATATTGGCAACTGTCATGACAAAAATAAAGTGGGTTTGAGAGCAAATTTATAGAGTGGTAATGTAAATCCTCTCTGATAAGCTCATATTTGAACAAAGTGTGAAGAAGGTGAAGCTCCAAGGCATTCCAAAATCTGGAGGGAAGAAAGTTCCAGGTCTATCAGCAGCAGGAGAAAATACCTTGAAGTAGAAGCATGGTTGGGAGGTTCAAGGAATTTGGCATAGTAAAGTGGGGGACAGAGCGAGAGTTCAGGGAACAAATCATATAGGGTCTTATAGTTCAATGAGTTTCGAATGAGATGGAACCACACTGAAGGATTTTAAGCAAAACCCTACAAACTCCCTAATCTCCCCTTCCAGTCACTACCAAGAGTAGGTTCTGGCAGGGCGCGGTGGCTCACACCTGTAATCCCAGCACTTTGGGAGGCCGAGGTGGGCGGATCACGAGGTCAGGAGATGAAGACCTTCCTGGCTAACACGGTGAAATCCCGTCTCTACTAAAAATATAAAAAATTTAAAAAAAATTAGCTGGGCGTTGTGGCGGGCGCCTGTAGTCCCACCTACTCAGGAGGCTGAGGCAGGAGAATCACATGAATCTGGGGGGCGGAGCTTGCAGTGAGCCGAGATCGGGCCACTGCACTCCAGCCTGGGCAACAGCGCGAGACTCCGTCTCAAAAAAAAAAAAACAAAAAAAGAGTAGCTTCTATGCTGACTTTCTGTACCATAGCTTAGTTCAACTTGCCCTTGAACTTTAACATAAATGAAATTGAGCAGCATGCCCTCTTGAGTGTCTAACTTATTTCACTCAAATTATACTTAAGAGATTTATCGATATTGTTGGACATAGTTATTATTTACTCATTTTCATTGTTGGACTTTTACTGTACAAATATGCTACAATATGCTTATGCATTTCATTGATGATTGACATTTAGGTTGGCTTGAGTTAACCTATATGTCTATATTGGACATATATTTGGATGAACATTTCTTTGGATGAACACATGTATATATTTTGTTTGAGCATATACAAAGGAGTAGAATTGCTGGGTGAGAGGTTACATGTATATTCAGTATTTAATAAATACTGTTAAGACATTTTCCAGCACGGTTGTAATAATTCATACTCCCATCAACAGTGTTTGAGAATTCTTGTTGTCCTGATAGTCATATCTTTGTGTAATATGCTCCCCACCTTCGTGTGTGTATTGGACCTCCTGACTTGCTTTAAACCAATAGAGAATGGTGAAAGTGATGAGATGTTACTTCTAAAATCAGATTGTAAAGACTGTGACTTCTGTCTTACTGGCAGTCTTGCTGTTTTGTTTACTTTCTCTGATGAAGCCAGTTGCCATGTTATGACCTGCTATATTGAGAGGCCTATGTGACAAAGAACTGAAGAAATGAGTCCTCAGTCCAAAAGCCAATGAGAAAGTGAATCCTGCCAACAATCCCTGAAGTGAATTTAGAAACAGATCCATCTTCATTTGAGCCTTAAGATGACTGCAGCCTTGTGAGAGACTCAGAGTCAGAGGACCCAGTTAAGTACCTGGACTCCTGACCCACAGGAATAATAAAAGTATGTGAGATAAATATATGTGCTATTGTAAATGCTTGCTATTTTAAACTACTTACATTGGGGTAATTCTTTACACAGTAATAAATGATTATATTTACCAGTTGGATATACTCTTTTGTGACATGCTTATACACATCGTTTGCCCATTTTTCTGTTGAGTTATATGCTTGCTTGCTTATTTGTTTGCTTGCTTATTTGTTTGTAGGAGTTATTTAAACACTCTAAACATGAGTGCCTTACATATTTATTGCATATATCTCCTCCCATATTGTGACTTGCCTTTTCACTCTTCTAATGGTTTATCAATTTTATATAGTCCAATTGATCACCTTTTTTTGCCTTTTATCATTAGTGCTTTTTGTGCCTTCTTAAAGAAATTTCTGCCTACTTTGAGGTTATGAAGATATTGATCTATATATCCTTACAAAAGCTTTGTTGTTTTACCTTTCACAGTTATATCTATAATCCATCTGGAATTGATTATATTTGTGATGTGGGCTAGGTATAAAGATTTATTGTTTCCCACATGAATATCCAACTGATCTAGGAGAATTTATTGAAAATATTATCTTTTCTGCATTGCATCAGAATATTAGATTTGTTATAAATCAAGTGACTAGATGTGCTAAATTGAGCTGTGTTAAATTTGGTTAAGCTGAAAACTGCATTTCCAAAAATTTTATTTGAAGAGTTTTCCATTAGAGTTGGTTATGTAGAAGAACTTGAACAGAATTGGAAGGAGAATAAGAGAAAATGGCTGTTAGTATTGAAGGTCTTCTCTGGTAGATACGGTAATAGATGAACACAGAGATGCAGGTGAGCTCTAGTTTATTCTCACTCTTCTCCATGTCTAGCTTTTCCTTGTGACTGCTGTCTCAGCTGACCAACAGTAGCTCTAGGCCCCCACCAGTGGTTTGCAGTGCACTCACAAGAGTGGTATTGCACAGAGGCAACATTTTGCCATAGATCTGCTGTTTTCTCTTCATGTCTGCAGCTGGATATGCTTGGTTTTTCAGAAAGTCTTGCAATCTTTGACTTTTTCCTCCATGCCAGTGCATCAAGAGGACTCATTAGTGACTTCCTCCTTGACCCCTCCAACCAATTCTCCTTTTGACAAAAAGGCATAGATAGTGGTGCAGGCAATATGAAAGATCCTGTCCTGAGTCCCGGCTGATATAATATGTATGTGTGGGTCTGATTCTGGGCTCCTGTGTCCATATCATGGTCAGTTTTTTCTATTGTTGCATCAATACCACAATGTCTTTTTTTTTTTTTTTTTTTTTTTGACAGGGTCTTGCTTTGTCACCCAGGCTGGAGTGCAGTGGTGTGATCTTGGCTCACTGCAGCCTCTGCCTCCTGGGTTCAAGCAACTCTTCTGCCTCACCCTCCCAAGTGGCTGGGACTACAGATGTGCACCACCAAGTCTGGCTAATTTTTGAATTTTTAGTAGAGATGGGGTTTCACCATGTTGGCCAGGCTGGTCTCAAACTCCTAATCTCAAGTAATCTGCCCTCCTCGGCCTCCCAAAGTGCTGGGATTACAGGTGTGAGCCACCATGCCAGGCCCCACAATGTCTTATTCATTATAGTTTTACAGTAAGTCTTGATATCTGGCAGTAAAGTCTTCTAGCTTTGTTCTTCTGTGAGTTGGCCTTTTTAATTTCTATATAAATTTTAGAATCAGCTTGTTAATATCAACCAAAAACATGCTGGACTTTTATTGGGATTGCACTGAATCTATAGAATGATTGAGGCAGAATAATTGGTATTTTTACGACAATATGTCTTCTGAACAATATATAAATTAGAAAGAACTAAAATCAATTTTCTTCAAATTCTTCCAAAAAATAGAAAAATACCCACTTTGAAATTGTTTTATGGGACCAGTATATCATTGATACAAGAATCAGTTAAAAGTTGCAGATTCTAAGATTGGACAAAAAATGATACTTAACAATATGCTGTCTGGATGCAGACAAACTTTCAGCTCTCTGGCAGCCTAACTAGGGCACTTTCCCTGGCTCCCATAAGGAGATGACATTTATTTGGCTTAGAAATGTAAAGTCCTGCCATGAATCCAGGTTATTATAATTCCTCAGGATCACAAGTTTCTACACATCTTTCTGAATAGGCTCTAGGCATCACCATTCTCTCTGAGATAAATCCTTGGACACAAAAGTGGAACCTAAGCTTCTAGATCTGTAAGAGATGACCAGACCTCTTTAGGTGTCTCTTTTGGAAAAGGAAAGAGTTCAGAGAAGGTAGAGCCAAGGTTTCCATCTTAGTCATAATAATTCATTAATGCTGAATGAACTCATCAAGGACCCCGGTACCTGCCCCAAGGATCTGGAGCCAGAATCATCTCCCACCTCATGCTCTAAGGATCCACTGCAGATTCTCTCATATGGGGACTTAACCCTTCAGTTTTTCTTCTTTTACTCTGCTATACTAGACAGATAAAAAACAAATATCCTTTTGAGCTCAGAGTTTAATATGCTATAAAAGAATGTTGTGGAAAAAAGTGAAGAGGTTTTGGGAAAACAGGGGCATCTCCGTTTGAGGAACACTGCAAAAAGTTGTAGAGGAAAGGATTACCCTGATTAAAAGATGAGGAGGACAGAGAGAAAGTGAGAAAGTTACCAGAGGGGTGCCAAAAAGTCAATGGGCTGATCTTGGTGAAGTTTCCCAGAAGGAGAGACAACCCATGTGACTGTCCTGGCTAAGATTCTTAGGGTTCTTAGAAAGTTGTTCTAAGCAGCCTCTTATATTTTCTGCACCCCAAACCTACACTTTCTGTCCTTGTTGGGCAGCTCTCACAGGTCCCCTGTGTGCTCACTGTTCACTGTCTCCTCTCTACTCCATTAGACCAGGACTTTTAAAACTGTGAATAAGTGGACAATGGGATTGTTGTAGGGAAATACCCTTGGGCTTGTTCTTAAGGAGTGATGAAATAAACCAGATACTCTCTGATCTGGAAAAGTAGTTGCAGAAAATCTTATTATCTTCTCATTTTTTTGTACGCTTACTAAGTAGTTCTAATCATTGCATTCATAATGACCTTTCCCACCAGAGAATTCCCCTTCGTTCTTGAGGACTCAGCTCAAATATTTTCTACTCTGAGAAGCCTTTCTTAATTCTCTCAGGCAGGATTTTTAACTTATCTCGTAGTGTTCCTGTAGTCCTTTTTGTTTGGCTCCATTATAGACTTTGTCATGTTATTTTGTAATTATTTGTAAATTTTGTTTGGCTATCTGTATCCAACTTGAGAACATCCTCATATTTGTGTTTTGTATCCCCATAAATGGTACTTGACGTACAGTAAAATCTTAAAAACTGTTGTAGGATAAATTCATCCATGAAGAGCAGGGCTGGCTTCATAATTTGAAAATTCCAGTGCAAAATTAAAATGTGGAGCCCCTGTTCAATAATTATTAAGGATTTCAAGTTAGCAACCATAGAGCATTAAATTGAGCATGAGGCCCCCCCGACTGCAGGGCTTTGTATGTTCGTGAAGCTGGCCCTGATCGCAAGTCAGTCTTGGATTCCACAAAATGTGCAATGTGATGTAAATTCTACCATATTTTATTGGCCAAGCTGTAGAATTGATACTACTCAATGACATTTATTTGCTATGTAAGTGGTTATTATAGCAGAACATTATAAAGAATGGCCCTGTGAAATCTATTGTATACACTTACACACATACATATTGAATATTTCTTACCTGAAATGCTTAGGATCAGAGTGCTTTGGATTTTGGATATTTTTTCAGATTTTGGAATGTTTGAAAATACATAGTGAGATATCTTGGGACCAGAACCCAAGTATAAACACAAAATGTATTTTTTTTTATGTATACCTTATACACATAACCTGAAGGTAATTTTATACAATATTATAAATAGTTTTGTATATGAAACAAAGTTTGTGTACAGTTAACCATCAATAAGTAAAGATGTTACTATTTCAGCCACCCATGAGGACAATCTGTGGTTGTTTGACATCACCATTATTCCTGACTCAGAATTTATATGCTACAAATCCTTCAAAATCATCACCTTGTTCATCATTATCACCGAACACAGTCTCAGGACAGAGGTTGTATCAGACATGCACAATAGTGTCTTTCATCATTGTGTTCCAATAATTGACAATAGCATATAAGACATCCTTCATGACTGGGCATCGTGGCCTATGCTAGTAATCCTAGAACTTTGGGAGGCCAAGGTGGGTAAATGGCTTTAGCCCAGAAGTCCGAGACCAGACTGGGAAACATGGTGAAACCCTGTCTCTACAAAAAAATACAAAAATTAGCCTGGCATGTAGGCAATTTCCTTTAGCTCCAGCTGCTTGGGAGACTGAGGTGGGAGAATCACCTTAACCTCGGGGAAGTTGAGATTGCAGTGAGCCATGATCATACTACTGCACTCCAGCCTGGGTGACAGAGCGAGACCCTGTCTTAAAAAAATAAAATAAAAAGTAAAGACATCCTTCATACTAAACTCCTTTTGAAAACCTTCCAACTCACGCCTCTGTTCACTGCTACTAGCATGGTGTTCAAGAAAGTGTTTTTATGATTATACTTCACTGATTTAAGGAAACCGTGATACATAGATGAATTAATGAAGTCATATTTGGGATAAAATACATGACATTAACATTATTTTTTATTAGAATTTCAGCTGGAGGATGAGCAGAACAGTTGTCAAGCAATAGCAAAATCTTGCAATCATCATGCAGTGCAGCTTCCCTGCAGTGAGCATGAGCCACTGGTACAAAATATTTGTGAATCCAATCAGAAAAGATGTTCCTGGTGATCCATACCTTTTTATTAGAATAATAATGGACTGAAAAAAATTCACCCCTTGAAAACAGTGGGGACCCAAGCTTTTGCCTATCACAGCAAGTTTACATCTATACGTGTCTGCTGCATTAGGACATTACAGCCGTTCTGTCCTTGTCACATTTAGTTCCTCTAGGGGCTGTTTCATCTGCTCTAGTCAGTGTCTTTCTAGGGTAACAATGACAAAACAGTGATGTTTTATCAGCATTATAACTTGTTGTGGTGTCAGATTTTCATCAGCAATGATCTTGGTAAACTCATCAATGAATCTCTTTGCTGCTTCATAATCTGCAGATGCTTTATCACCACAAATCTTTAAAAACTTAATACCATGGCTTTTCTTAAGTTTCTGCAATCAGCCTGTTTGATATTCATAGTTTCATTTAATTTTCAGTTTACCATGCTAGGTCTTTGCTTGTTTCATGATCAGCGTCACCATTAAATGGCATGTATTCACTATGATGCTGATGGATCCACCTTTTAGTACACAATCAAGATCTTCGTTTTAGCTTTATGTGGTGTTTTTCTATTTTTAAAAATTAACTTTTATCACTTTCAGCACAGTGAAACCTTCTCTTTAGTTTAACCTTCTCTTTACTTCAGGTAATATACCGAGGTCATTTCAACACCATACTCTTCTGTAAGATGTTTCACACAAAGCTGTCTGGTTTGTCCAACAGCTTGACATTCTGTGCTGTAGATAAACATAAACATAAATGCTGCTTCTTTTTCTTATCACTATTACTGATAGCGGTATCTGCAGAATGTTTTGACATTTTCCACAATATATTTATACCAGACAGCACAAGAATAAGAGCTATATACAGTTCATAATGTACATAGGTCTTGGATCCATTTGGGAAATCATGGGGAACTTGTAGCATGTCCAGCCTCTATGCATATAATTTTATTGCTCTTTCTGTTCCTGCTTGTGTGAGGGATTCTGGGCATGTATGAAAAATATATATAACAGCTGAAGGGGGCTAGGAGAGTATATTTTTCCTTGGAGACACAGAATAAGCTATACCATATGCTTGTGTTTTGACTATGACCCATCACATGAGGTCAAGTATAAAATTTTCCCTTTGTGGCATTATGTCAGTGCTCAGAAAGTGTCAGATTTTGGAGTATTTTGGATTTTTGGATTAGGAATGCTCAACTTTTACAAACACATGCATACAAATGTTGACTATGTTTTGATGTCCATATATTGTACCAAGGTTGTTGATTATATTAAATGTATATATGTCCCTTAGGTTATGATTATTAGGACAATTTTACTTTTAGTATTGGGATACTTTCTTCTGAGTCCAGCAGGTGGACTCCCTTCTCCACTGGGCTGTGGGTATGTGTGACTAATAACCTACTGTCTCTCTGTCTCATCTTTTCAGTGTCGCGTTTTGTGTGTTCAGCTATCCTCATTGGGATACTTTCCCCTTTCTTCTGAGTTACGGGGAACTATCAATAATGCTTTATATTTACTCATTCTTTTGTTCAACAACTACTTATCGACTACATACTAGGTGAGAGACACTTGACTCGATGTTAGGGATACAGCTGTAAACAAGACATGAACCATCATCTAACAGGGATTGTGTCTAATGGGAAAGACAGACCTTAAAAAGTATTCAGTAAATTGCAACTGCTGCAAAAACTATGACAAGATTGTATAACATGTGGTTCTGAGCTTGTCTAGGGTATAAGGAAGTCTCCCCTGAGGAAATAAAATTTAAGCTGAGGCCTGAGATGAACAAGAGATGAACAAGTGTAGATCAGAGTTGGATAAGAAGCACTGAAGTGGATAAAAGAAGCACAGAAGGAATCAGTGCAGTAGAAATGAAAGGTAAAAAGACCTGAGATTCACATTAAAGTAAGTAGAAAGCAGAAATAACATGGGGACTAGAATCCTTGAGAAGAAAATAGGAGGTGATTTGAAGGAGGAATAATATTAAATGTGATCCTGGAGACATACTAGAATTTTGGGAAGTAGAGGAGACATAGACATTGAAAGGGTCTATGAGAGGCCTGAGGAGTAGACGCTATGCTTCTCGAATACCAAAATGTCCTAAGAAGAAATTGGAGATGTGGGAAGAACATAAAAACAAATATTGGAACAAGCATTGAGGCTCACCATTGCTGTATTATTTTCCTGTTCTTGCTGTAATAAATTGCTACCAATGTAATGGCTTAAAAACAAGATGAATTTATTATCTTATGGTTCTGGAGGTCAGACATTTGAAATGGGTCTTGCAGGGCTAAAGTAAAAATGTTGGCAGGGCTGATTCCTTCTGGAGGCTTTGGGGAAAAATATGCTTCTTTGTTTTTTTCCAGTTTCTAGAGTCTCCTGCAGTTTTTGGCTCCTGGCCTCTGGCCTGGACTCTGACCTCTGCTTCTGTCATCATGTCTCTTCTGACTCTCCTGCTTCTTTCACTTACAAGCATCATTATGTGACTACATTAGGTCCACCTGGCTAATCCAGGATGCTCTCGCATCTCAAGATCCTTAACTTAATCATATTTTCAACGTTCCTTTTGCCATGAAAGGTAACATATTCATGGGTTCTAGGGATTAGGACATCTCTGGGGATAGGGGGTCTGTATTATTCTGCCTTCTAGAATTTTTCAGCAGGATTCAGGTGTTTCTGTTTTTCTGAAGTAAAGCCAATGTAATTAGATTTCTATATAGAGTATTCTATCATATCCCAGAAAGAAGATAGAGCAAGATTGAAAAATATAGCACATAATATTTACTTAAGACAAGAAATAAATACTTCTTCACCTTTAGAGATCAAGAATCTTGGGCTCAAATCCTAGATGTATCGTTTGTCACCTGTGTCGCCCCTGGACATTATTAAATCTCCCTGCATTTCAGTTTCTCGATATGATAATGAGAATAATACTATGATGTAATGCCTAAAATTGAGATTTAATATTATGTGATGCCTTGACATCTGGGAAAATTAGAAGGGTCTCAAATATCTGAATTCCAAGTTCCCCTCCCCTCTCTGCTCCATGGATAAGGCCCTCTAGCCAAACAACTTTCCTTATCAAATGGATGAGATCTCATTTCTGCTACCTTTGTGGGTTTCAGTTCCTTGCCAGCCTGCATAATTATTTGAAGAAGTCAATTGCATCCTTCATGGGAACCAGGGGTACCTCATCCTCTTGTTACTCCAAAACTTGCCTGCCATAGCACTTGGTTGTTCACTCTGTTCCTGAGTGCAACCCCCATGTAATCCTGTACAGCAGGTGGACTCCCTTCTCCACTGGGCTGTGGGTATGTGTGACTAATAACCTACTGTCTCTCTGTCTCATCTTTTCAGTGTCGGGTTTTGTGTGTTCAGCTACCCTCATAACCCTAGGGCAGGCGGGAATCTCTTCCTCACCAAAAGAGTAAATAAGATGCTTAAAATAAATATCAATCTCATAGCATTTTTTATGGGATTAATTTTTTAAAAATGTTACGCTCTTAGAAAACGTGCAAAGTCCTGCCTGCTATGTAGGAAACTCTCAACAAGTGGTAGCCATTGCTGGGGTTCAGGAAATGATACTCCCCAAAGTTAAGGGCTTGGAAGCAGCCTCAGAAGCAAAGTTTTTCTCTGATCTTCTCCTGACCTGCTGTCTCTCACTCCTCATTCTCCCCAGAGGCAAAATAGAAACTAGAATCCCTTTCCCCAAAGTGGGTCACAGAAACAGCAATCTCTTTCCTCAAAGGCAGCCATAAAGCCTAAAATTACCACTCTAACTTTCCTTTGCCTTTCTGAGTAGAACTGGCCATAAAGAAATTCTCTAACCTACCTTGTTTGATTGTGGGTCATAAGACCCTCATTCCAGAAAGGATCCTGCACTATACCCAGAAGGAAGGAATGCTACACAGAGAGGCCAAGAAGAATCTTAACAGACAGCCTTTGCTAAGGGAAATACAGGCTGGTTCTGAATCTATGTGCTGCTCATGGACTAAAACTCAGAAAGTGAATTTCAAAGGCAAAGCATTGATTAAACCCAAAAGGACATGGCAAACATTGGGGGAAAATCTGTCACTAGGATGTCTATGAAAAACATTTTCTTAAGCACCTGACCCAACTGGTAAAGAAATTGTTCATGGTTATAGAGCAACTGGCAGAGCCTTCCAGAGTAAAAAATGAATAAGGATAGCTCTAGTTTCTGCTTGCAATTGTGTGCTGATCAGCACACACTCATTTATGTTCTGTTCCATTTGTGCAGGAGCTCTTGGCAGAATATTTCCATCAAGTTTTCTGTGCTGCAAACCTGCTTTCCTTTCAGAGTACAGAGAGAACCCAGCTTGTTCTTTAAGTTTCTCAGCATAGAAAGTCTCCAGTTTTCATTTTTTTCTCCTCAGACCACATTTGAGAAAAGCCAAATGTGAGCTGAGGCAATCGGTGGTGGCAGCCTTTTCACATTTATTTAGATGGAGAAATGTGACCAAATCGCAGTTGTACAGAGCATACATTGGACAAAGTCTGCTTTTTCTGCAACAAATGTAGTTGGCTGTCTTTGAATACTGAGATAAGGAAAACCATTCCTCAGAAAAATTTTAGGGATCTTGGGACCAGAGTCAGCTTAGATGCTTTTTCCATTACCCTTTATAACAGTATTTTGTCATTTTTTGAACTCCAATAACCTAAGAAGGTATGACATGAACTGCTAGGCTCAGAAGATCACCTTAAACAAAGACCCAGCATGAGTTAATGAATGAAACAGATGAAAATAGCATTAATATTGACACTATTCCAAAGTTTCTACTAAACTCTGCTTCATATATCCAACTACCAACCGACTGCCAGTGGGTTATCTCCTCATGGAGGAATCATCTGCCTCCTGAAAGGCATTTTAATAATTCTAGGAACTTCAAGAATATCTAAAACTGAACTCCTCCAGACTGCTTTTCTGTTGAAGCCTGACTCCTGGACTTCTCAATTTACATCACCTTTCTGCCTCCTCTCTACCCCTTTCCTCCCCCACACATTTAAAAAAATCATCATTATCTATTTTATTCTACCGTCAATCATTTTTACGCATCCATCTCCATCTATTTACACTTGTTCTACCCCAGGCCATGTCTCCATTCACCCACTCAGTCTTTTCTGGAATAACATAAGTGTCTTCCAGCTGAAATCCCTCCCTTTCGGCTTGCTCCTTTGTGATCTATATCTGAAACTAAAGCAAGAGTGATTGTTGTAGAACTTGATTCATGCTCCTCTTTGATTTAAAATCTTCTTTTTGTTTCCCACTTGTAATAGTCTGTTTTTGCGTTGCTATAAAGGAATACCTGAGACTGGGTAATTTATGAAGAAAAGCAATATAATGACTTCACAGTTCCAAAGGCTATAGAGAAGGTGTGGTGTCAGTATCTGGTTGACTTTTGGTGAGACCTCAGGAAGCTTTCAGTGATGGTGGAAGGCAAAGTAGGAGCCAATGTGTCATATGGTGAGACTGGGAGCAAGAGAGAAGAGGGGAAGGTGCCACACTCTTTTAAACTATCAGATCTTGCATGAACTTAGAGAGATAACTCACTTATTATCATCAGGATGGCACCAAGCCATTCATGAGGGATCTAGCTCCGGGATCCAAACACCTCCCACCAGGACCTGCTTCCAACATTGGAGATTACATTTCAACATTAGATATGGAGGCGACAAATATCCAAACTATACTATCATTGCTTTACAACAAAGTCTGAATTCTCTAAGAAATTTGTATTTTGTATTTTAGCCCGTTCTTTTTTCACATATTGTGTTGAAGCTGCCAATCCCTTATAAACACAACTTCTTTCACATTCTGAAATAAGTACTACCTTCATTCAACTGTTTTCTCTGCCTGGAACAATTTTTCCTGCCCTAGCTGGCCAGGCCAACTTTACCTGTATTTTAGGTAACTTATCTTGCCTCTTGCTAGACCAATACAGGGAGCTCACAAAGCTCACTGTAATCTTGTTATTAGAGTATGAACGTGAATTATTAGAATTGTTCATTTACTTGTCCCACACTAGATCGTAAGGTCTAAAAAGGTCTACTAGGGTATACTCAAGGGCAGGTGCCGAATATGTTTGGTTTCCTATTCCATCTTTAGCTCACCTACATTCTAACCCAGTTTGAGTGTCGAAGAATAGGCTCTTAAAAAATACTTATTGGGTGAGTTTCAGTCTATGTGTTGGCATGGTGCTAATTATTCACATACATTATCTTACTTAATGTTTATAACAAATTTGTGAAGTAGGTATTATACAGATCGGAAATATGAGCCTCAGAGAAGGAAAAACTTGCCTAAATTCACAGAACAAAATTAGTTGTAAGGCTGGAATGAAAAATCAGATTTCAAGCTTTCCTCTTAAGGCTACACAATAAGAGAAGGAGATTGGTTTCATGAGTGAAGAATACTGGTTGGAGATGACAGAGAGGCTGGTAAATAAAGGGTAAAGATTGGTACCATGGGCCACTGAACTAGTGAGGAGACAACAATGGAAAGTAAGAGGGAGAGAGTCTTTCATGTTCTCTCCTCAGTTCCTTGAATGCTCAGTCAGGCTATTAGCTGGGAAGGCAGGCATGTTCTTAGTACCCAAATGTTGCCACTATCCCTGCTGCCTCTTCAATTCCCCAGTTATTTAAGAAGAAAGGTGGATAGGGAGACCAAGATCTTAAGCCTTGTCCACTAAAGCTGATTCAAGTGAACTTTAAAAGATGAGTTACCTGTTATTTCCTTAATACCATAATTCTATCTCCTTGTTGGGCCAGTTGAGTACAAACTAGTTTAATTAATTACTGTCTCTGCCCTCATGTGCTTTAAAAGTTTAATTGGAGAAATTATTTATATTAAAACAGTTTATTTACTAGCATGCTATGTAGGCCTGTAAGATGTTTTATTCACACAACGCTTCTTTTGTGTTGCAATATTGATAATTACCAGTGTAGTACTATGTGTTTGGCAAATGTGGTCCAGAATTTACTGCTTCAATTCTGTGTCACATATAAGGCTCCAGGGGGGTTTTAAACAGTGAATTTTCTTACTTTTCATTTTGCTAACATCTGGTTCTATTTCATGATATTTTAAAATTTCTGCAAATTTTTATAGACAGAAAATGATCAAAAGAGAGAACATTGTCAAAATTAAAGCTGTCTTTTAGTGATTTGATTCATTGAAAATGGAGAACAAAGCAATCTAAATGAAGAATTTTAGAATAAATCACCGTTAACCATATATGACATGTTGTATGCCAACTAAGTTCTGATGCACAATTAGTTACCTAATTAGGTTGAAAATTCATTTAAATAGATGGCTTCTATCCCTGGCCCACCCACTTATGTTTATTACTCCCATTTAAACACCGAGTACAAGTTAAGGCTCATATTACAGAGCTCTATGGCCTGAAAAAATGCATGCTGAATGGAGAGACAAGTGCTCTATTTGGATAATCAATGGGTCAGTGTCTGTTGAGACCCATATTTTACGGTAAATTGTATCTACTTTGGCTAGTGTTCAATGGGAAAATGTCTTTCAGTAGAAAATCTCAGACTATGGTTCTTGAAGAAATATCAATCCTACTTTCTTTATATGGTAACATGGTGAAACAGGAATGAATAGACAATACAGTCAAGAAAATCATTTCCTGTGGAAGTGTGTTTACTCCTTATGCCTACCAGGGTGCCATACACTATGTAACCTATTTCATTAACAGTAAGACATACTTTTTCACATTTTTATTAACCTTGAAAGTGGAGTGTATCTTACAATCAATAGTGGTGTCATATTTACTTTCCTGGGTTTTTCTTTCTTAGTACATAAAATAATGATGTGTTTTACAATCAGTGGCATGTTGGATTCAATGAAATATAATGTATTGCTCTTCTGGCAACTTTAAATGGAGTTTCTCAAGGTAACTCTTATATCTCAATAAGCTTACTTACTAGACAAATATTTATTCTTTCATTTCAGTACATATAATTGACACTATTTTTGACACTAAGAAAATAATGGAAGATACTGTTACTTCTCCCTAATAGCTAATAGTCAAGGAGGGAAAATACATATATCAAATATATGATGAGGCAAAACATTGTGGTGAGTGCTGCACTGAAGAGTAAATACAAGGTGCAGCATGGAGTAATAGGAATTCAGCATATTTTGTCCAGTTGGCCTCTTTTGTACATTTATAATCCTATGAAATGTAACTATCTATAATTTCCTTATTTGTGGTGACACTTCATAGAGTGTTTTTCTTTCTTTTTTTTTTTATGGGGTGTAAGGATTCATTTACTTGACTGAAACTCAAATTTTGGTGCATAAAGATCATTGGGACTGTATATTAACAATGGAAATTACTATTGTCCTTGACAAGAGATTCTGATTCAGTAGGTAGGGACCCAGGAATCTATATTTCTACATTTCTTTTTTTTTTCTTTTTTTTGAGACGGAGTCTTGCTCTGTCACTCAGGCTGGAGTGCAGTGGCGACATCTCGGCTCACTGCAAGCTCTGCCTCCTGGATTCACGACATTCTCCTGCCTCAGCCTCCCAAGTAGCTGGGACTACAGGTGCCCTCCACCATGCCCAGCTAATATTTTTTTTTTTTTTAGTAGAGACGGGGTTTCACCGTGTTAGCCAGGATGGTCTCGATCTCCTGACCTCGTGATCCACCCACCTCAGCCTCCCAAAGTGCTGGGATTACAGACGTGAGCCACCACGCCCGGCCAGGACATTTCTAACAAGCTTCTCCTTACTCCAAACAATTCTGATGTTTAATATGGTCTTAGGTCCACACTTTGGGATACACTGGACTGAACAGAAGAAGTTAGCACTAGAACCAGTTATAATAATGAGAATTAATATAAAATTGTATTTGCTTATTATTTGTTTAATATTCAAAATCTGATACATTTAAATGAGATGTTCCAATGACAATAAGAATTGTGCAGGAAAGGAAGACTGTACTAAACAGATAAAAGATTTACCCTATCTGCTTATAGCAGTTTCTATTTGGCAACTAGGATATTTATCAATTACAGGCATGCCTTAGAGGTATTTTGAGCTCAGTTCTAGACCACTGCAAGAAAGTTAATATTACAATAAAATGAGTTACACAATTCTTTTGGCTTCCTAGTGCATGTAAAAGTTATATTTACATTATGCTGTAGTCTACCATGTGTGCAATAGCATTATGTCTAAAGAAAACAATGTGCATACCTTCATTAAAAATACTTTATTGTTAAAATATGCTAATCATCATTGGAACCTTCAGAGAGTCATAATCTTTTTGTTGGTGGAAGGTCTTACCTTGATGTTGATGGCTACTGACTGATCACGGTGGTGATTGCTAAAGGTTGGGGTGGCTGTGACAATTTCTTAAAGCAAGACAACGATGAAATTTGCCACATCAGTTGACTTCTCCTTTCACAAAATATTTCTCTGTCATGTACAATATTGTTTAATATCATTTTACCCACAGTAGAACTTCTTTCAGAATTGAAGTCAGTGCTCTCAAACTGACTTCACTGTTGCATCAACTAAGTTTATATAATATTCTAAATCCTTTGTTGTCACCTTAACAATGATTTACTGGAGTTCTTCTTCACCGGGAGTAGATTTCATCTCAAGAAACAACTTTCTCTGCTCATCTGTAAGAAACAAATTCTCATCTTGTTCAAGTTTTATCAGGAGATTGCAGCAATCCAGTCACATCTTGAGGCTCCACTTACAATTTTAGTTCTCTTGATATTTCTACCACATCTGCAGTTACTTCCTCCACTAAAGTCTTAATCCTCTCAAAGTCATCCATGAGAGTTGGAATCTACTACCAAACTCCTGTTAATGTTGATAATTTGACCTCCTCCCATGAATCATGAATGTTCTTAATGGCACTTAGAATCGGGAAGATTTTCCAGAAGATTTTCAATTTATGGTGCCCAGATTCATCAGAGAAATCATAATCTATGGCAGCTATAGCTTCATGAAATATATTTCTTAAGTAATAAGATTTGAGAGTCAAAATTACTCCCTGATCCGTGGATCTGCAGACTTGATGTTGTGTTAGCAGGCGTGAAAACAACATTAATTTCCTTGTACATGTCCATTTGAGCTCTTGGGTAACCAGGTGCAGTGTCAGTGACCAGTAATATTGTGAAAGGGACTTTTCTTTCTGAGCAGTAGTTCTTAACAGTGGGCTTAAAATATTCAGTAAATCATAATGTAAACAGATGTGCTGTCATCCAGGCTTTGCTGTTCCATATATACAGCACAGGTAGAGTAGATTTAGCAGGGTTCCTGAGGGCCCTCGATTTTGGAATGGTAGCTGAAAATTGGGTTTCACTTAGAGTCACCAGATGCACTAGCTTCTGCTATGAGAGTCAGCCTGTCCTTTAAAGCTTTGAAGTCAGGCATTGACTTCTCTGTAGCTATGAAAGTCCTTGATGCCATCTTCCACTAATATAAGGTTGTTTTGTCTACATTATTTTGTTGTTGTTGTTGTTTAGTGTAGCCACCACCATAAAATTATCCTTGCTAGATCTTCTGGATAACTTGATGCAGCTTCTTCATCAGCACTTGCAGCTTCACTTTGCACTTTTATGTAATAGAGACTGTTTCTTCCCTTAACCTTCATGAACAAAACCTCAGATAGCTTCAAACTTTTCTTCTGCAGTTTCCTTACTGCTTCATAGAATTGAGGAAAATTAGAGCGTTTTTCTGGATTAGTGTTTGGTTTAAAGGAATATTGTGGCTGGTTTGATCTTCTATCCAGACCACTAAACCTTTCTCCATATCAAAAATAAGGCTGTTTCGCTTTCTTATCATTTGTGTGTTCCCTGGAGGAGAACTTTTGATTTCTTGCAAGAACTTTTCCTTTTTATTTACAACTTGACTATTTGATGCAACAGGCCCAGTCCTTGATCTATCTTGGCTTTCAACATGCCTTCTTTACTAAGCTTAATCATTTTAAAAGTTCAACTTAAGCTTTTGATTTAAAGTGAAAGACATGAGACTTTTTCTTTTATTTGAACACTTAGAGGTCTTGTACAGTTGTTAATTGGTCTAATTTCAATGCTGTTGTTTCAGGGAAGAGGGAGACCTCAGTAGAGGAAGAGAAATAGGGGAATGGATGGTTGCTAGAACAACAGAACCCACACAATATTTATTGATTAAATTTGCCACCTTATATGAGAGTGGTTCATGGCACCCTCAAAAAATTACAGTATTAACATTAAAGACCACTGATCACAGTTCACCGTGACAGCTATATAATAATGAAAAAGCTTTAAATGTTGCAAGAATTACTAAAATGTGACACAGAGACACGAAGTGAGCACACGCTGTTCAAAAAATGCCACCAATAGACTTGCTCAACACAGGGTTGGCACAAACCTTCAACCTGTGCAAAAAAAGCACAATAAAGTGAAGTGCAGTAAAATCCGGCATGCCTGTATTTTGTCTCTGTAAGTGTTTATGGTGAAGCCAATGTTTTGTCAACTTCTTTCTGGTTTTGGATGTGAGGAAGTGGTATGAAGGGAAATACCAGCAGATGGATCTAATATTTAGGAGTAAAGACGGAAGAGAACAAAGGGTAGGTATTATAGGTAGTATGCACAGGAGGCATGTAATTTCATGGTTTTCTCATCTCCCCTCATGTGACTCCAGTTCTGCAGCAGTTATAGAAATTGCCATTGTAATGTGAGCCAGATTGCAATGGGAGGCCACTTGGATAATGAGGGGGAAGTTCACTATCCAGTCGAGGCACTCTAGATGAGCATGTGCCTTTTAATTTCAGTGACTGGGTCACCCAGTGAATTTCATTAACTTTAAATGGGAATATTTTGCTTTCTTTTTCTGTCCAGATTTAATAATTATATCTCATGTAGATATGAAATAGCCAGGGTATGCTTTTGACTTCTGTATGTTTATTAGTTTTTACTTGGCTAGTTGCAAAAACCTTTTATGCTAACTTCGAAGTTAGTCATGAAATGTGGAGGATTTGATTGAATTAATGTGTTTGTTGAATATTTTACTTGAATATATAAAATTACTATCACTGATCATTCACTTTTATGTCCTGGTTTAGGCACCAGGTACTATTTACAGCAGCCAACTCTAGTTAACAAATGATGCTTATTTCATTGACCACTTATATTTATACCCTTAAATGAACACGATTCAAAGGTTCCTCTTTGATTCACCTGCAAACATTGAACATCTGCTTAACTGAATACAGAATTTTTTAAATTAAAGACTTTTAACTGTTTAATAATATATAAGAACCAAGAAAGGTGATTCTGTATTGAGAAAGACTGTTCATATGCATGTCCCAAGCACAAATTTGCCACTGTGTTGCTCTGTTCAGTCAATGAATAGTGTGAGTAAATACTTTTGAATCTTCCACATGTATCAACACCAGGAACCTGCTGTGAAGTATAGAAGGAAATGTCATGGAGTTTTCTCATTGTCCATTGACTACCTGTATCCATTGAATGGATCCCGCAACTCCCACGCACATCTGATGCTAATCTTTAGATTATTCAGACTCTACTGACTGTGGATGCATTTTGCAAATGAAAGCTTTGAGTCTTTTGTCATTTTCTTGTTTTCAATACTTTGTCTTCTACTGTTGTTCATGATTGAGCTATTTATGTTTAAACAGGTGCTTGGTCTGTTCCCACTAGGATCTCTCGTTTGGCTAATTTCACTCACTGAGCTGATTTAAATGGATCATAATCTCCTGGGAGACCCTACATGACTTCTATCCGGATCACTTAAGAAGGCTCTATGATGGCCTATTATTACTATGTTGATTTGTGGGAGTTTGCAAGTTTCCTGTGACAGACTGCTGTGGGGAAACTTGGGCTATTACCAAAAATAAGTAAAGGAATCTGGATATTTAATAAATTCAAAATTACTTGTATTTTTCTACATTTCTGAGCTTTCTTTCTAAATCTCTGAACTTCACACTGCTTCTTATGCAGATTTAGCTCAATGATACACTTCTCAAATCTAAGGTAACAGCTGTAGATAACACTCTACACAATCAGGGAGCTCCTGGTTTTCTGATTTCTTCCTGAGCTAAGAATTTCAATGATAGTGGACATTTTTTATTGAGGGGTAACTTGTTACGGTGACACTTTCTTAATTTGTTGACAAGTCAACAGGATCATTTTCTAAATAAATGAACAAAGTTCACTTAGAGAAAATATCATTATCTTTGAATTAAACTCTCAGAGTTTGCAAGTCTTATTTTCTGCTAAGAGATTTACATCGCTTAAATTCTTCTACACTGATAAATATAATCAATCAACAGAGAACATGCTCTGAGGAATTAATTGTTGTCAGTTGATGTATTTAATGGGACATCACACTTCTTTAATCTAGCTAACTCATTAAGCCTAATCAGACATGTAAAAGAAAAAGTTAGTGATCGAAGTTACAAAATAAAGCCTGAATTCTAGGAGAGTCTTCATTTGCAACACAGAGTATTCAGTTTCACAGAAATGGCTGGTTTATTCCAGAAGTTTTTTTTTGTAAGGTCGCATTCTGTGCCAAAGGAATTATATAGAGTTTTTCTTTATTTGGGGTATGTAATGCACGAACTAGTAGAGAAGATAAAAAACAAACCACTGTGTTTTATACCAATGATTTATGTTCCATATAATTCATATATTGTGCAGGTGTTTATGATTTAGCAAAGGCACTTTGAAATGTGGAAGTCCATAGAAGGTTGTACATTTCTGTGAATGCAGATATGTGGCATTACTGTGCACCTCCAAGTCAAAAGGTTTATGGAATTCCTTTTGCTTTTTCATGTTCATTTCAGTTAATCCCATTTTGGTTTCATTGCCTATTTTCCTTGACCTTTTCAGTATCTTTTAACTTCTGAGAAACTGGCTGTAGCCACCCTGTAATGACAGGGAATTACTACACTTCCTTAGCAGAGCCGATTGTTTCAAACCACAGGTTTCTACTGAGGCTATGCTTTCTGTAAAATGGGGCAGGTTGGAGGTGGGACAGGAAACCAGGAGCAGAAGTTATTGATTGTTCACTTCCAATATGCCTTGCTTTCACTGCCTGTCTGCAATGCCTGTTTGTGAGAGAACAGTCTGCTAGGTATTCCATATGTCTGAACCCCATTATTTCTTAGTGGGTCTTTTCATGCAGACAATTTGGGAGAAAACAATTTTGCCTCCACCAAGTTCATATGGCTCTGTTGGTGTTTTTAGTACATCACTACCGAGTTAGGAAAGCCCTGCTGGGCTGTTCTGGGAAATTGTATTTCCTGTTTTGTTTTTGTTTTTGTTTTTGAATCACCTGGAGAAGGAAAGCTAATTTAAACAAAGTGCAGTCTAAGGATATCACTGGTTATGCTCTGCTTTTTCAGGGATTCACATCAGGGACTATATGAACTAGCTAGCAGGAACCTTAGGGATTATCTACTACAACAGCCTCATTATTTAAATGGGAAAACCAAAGGCCAGAGAGGTAAAGTGGTTTGTTGAAGATCTCACCACTAAGTGGTCTAAGGTAGTAGTAGTCTGTTATCTGATTCTTTTAGTGAGGAGCTTCTTTTATTATTCCATACTGACTCGCTGATAATAAAGCTTTCGTTTACTGAGCACGACAAATATTTGCAATACCACATTAGAGAAAGCCATGTCAAGACAGATTTCTCAAAATATAGTGGTGTGGTTAATCTGGTGTTTCCTATTACCTCACTGTCAAAAAATACTTAATTTACTTTGGAGCACACTTGATTATTAAGATGGTAAAAAAGACCTCTTCTCTAGCAGGACTGATTTTTATTTTTTATCATAAATTTATCAAGCACCTATTATGAACAAAGTACTATAATAAGTGCTGGGGAGATAAAAATGATAAATCAGACACCCACCCTGCCATCCTGGGACTTATAGCTCTGTTAATCTTTGAGTGCCCGTGTGCTTCAGGGCTGATGAAATACTCTCTCAATCTCAATTAGATAGACTCCAAATACTTAAGTATAGAAGAAGGAATGGCAATATATTTAAATGGAATTAAATTATATTTAAATTCTATAAACTGCATGTGTATTTACAAATCCCAATTTTCTGCTGATATGGAGCAGCCTTTCCTCAGAGAAACAGCATGTACTTTCCTATGGCCATCTTGAAGTATTTGACATTTTCAATGAATCTTTCTGTAATTTTCACATAGAATTTTCTTATCTTCTCAGGCATTCTTCCTTTCATTGGATTTGATAGTTTCCATATTTCACTCTCCAACTTCTTTGACATATCAATTTCATTTCTCTTCCTGAACTATACAAGACTCTTGTTTAGTTGAAGATTTTATCTTTCCGTTGTGCAAATTGCCTTCCTTAGCTTTCAAAAACACACTTTCTGACTGCTGTGCCTTTGAGAATTCAAATGACATCTTTCAGAATTTTGTAGGTTTCAATTGTAGTTCAAATTATTTTGTCTGTTTGTATTGTAGATGTAGCCCTTAAAATGTTTTTATAGTCACTGAATGCTTATATTTGGTATAGTGTCACTGATTTCTAGTAAATAGCTTAGTACTCATATTTCTTCCTTTCAAATAGAGCACATTTTGCTGCCTACTTTCTGTGAACTGTGTTGTCAGAAAGAGATCCTGTGGTGACTTAGGTAGTATTGAAGTGATATACAATATAAAGATGTGCTATAAGCTGAAAGTGTTTGTCTATCACCTCACTCAGTCAAGAGCTAAGTGCTATTTGTGCTACCTCATGTTACTGCTCACAGTGTATCTCAGAGGATGGAACAGCGTTTCTATATTGTTACTCTTCACATTCTTGTTCTATAATCTGTCTGCCTAGAAATCTGTCTATATCTATGACATTACAATCCCAGCACAATGGAGATGGGAATAAAATACTTTATTTTAAAAAGAGTTCAAATAGAAAAAATTACAAGAATAATGTAGCACAAATCTGTATTTTCCACACCTACAATCAGAATGAATACCTGTGAATATTTTACTTGTTTTGTTATATTTTCTTCGACTTTTGTTAAAGAAATAAATTATTAGGATGAAAGTCCTTTTAAAGCATTATTTGCAGTTCTATTTCCCTCCTGCTCCCCTTAAAAGCAGCTACTATCATGATTTTTGTATGCATATTTCTTATCTTTTATTTTCTTTTAAAAATTACAAAATATTTATTAGGAATAAATTTTTTAATTTAAATTTTAAAAAAAAACTAATATTTACGTCTTCTCCACCCAATTTAAGAAAGAGGACATTACCAATACCTTGATTGTACCTGTGTACCTCTTAATCCCATCTCTCTGTCTACCCCTCAGTCAAAGTAACCAGTACACAGAATGTTGTGTTTATCATTTCCTTTTTGTTTTCCTTGTTTAGCCACATACACATGCATATTAAAACAATATATTGGGCCAGGCATAGTGACTCACACCTGTAATCCCAGTGCTTCAAGAGGCCGAGGCAGGAGGATGACTTGAGCACAGGAGTTCAAGACTAGCCTGAGCAACATAGTAAGACTCCATCTTTATGAAAAACAAAAACAAAAAGAATATATTGTTTAGTTTTGCTTTAATTGGCTTTACAAACTTAAATCATCTTATAGGTTGTTTTGTATGACGACTTTAGATTTCAAAATTATGTTATCCCTCCTTGTGACATCAGCAAGATGGTGAAATACAAGGTATCTGCTTTTGTTGCCCAAGAAAAAGCAACAAATAGACAGCTACCCATGAATAAAAGTAGCCTAGTGATATGGTTTGGCTGTGTGTCCTCACCTAAACCTCATTTCAAATTGTAATCCCCACGAGTGGAGTGAAGAACCTGGTGGGAGGTGAGTGGATCATGGGGGCAGATTTTCCCCTTGCTGGTCTCATCACAGTGAGTTCTCATGAGATGTGGTTGTTTGATGAGCGTCTGGTGCTTCCCCACCCATCCCCCATCTGCCACCATGTAAGATGTGCCTGGCTTCCCCTTCACCTTCTGCCATGATTTTATGTTTTCTGAGGCCTTCTCAGTCATGCAGAACTGAGTCAATTATACCTCTTTTGTGTACAAATTGTCCAGTCTCAAGTGGTATCTTTATAGCAGTAGGAGAATGGACTAATAGGGAGAGCTCAAGAGTCCACTTAAGAAGGTGCAGCAACACAGTGGTGAAAAAAACTCCCAAATAGTTGTGCAGAAAGTATCACTGGGGTGTCTGACATAGCTTAGATGTTTGGAAATGGCTAAGAGCAAAAAAGAAGGATGGAAGAACGGGGGCTATCAGTGTCAGCTAAGCAGCGGGTGTCACAGCAGTCCCCAGTGATCTGCTCTGCAGATGACATCAGCACCCTTTGCCACTGAGACACCCTTTGTCACTAGCCATCTCTTCTGCGCATGTCCAGAGAGGGAGATGCTGCTGTGCTCCACTCCCACTCCCAAGTAAGAGCTCCTGTTGTGTTACCACTGGAGGAAGGCTGCTACCTTTCTCAACCCTGTGTACATCCCACCCTGGAGCTGTGGCCATGCCACATATGCCTATACTACAGACGCTGCTCCCTGATTGCTTCATGTGTGCCCACATTGCTAACCCTAGTTCTGTGGTGTTCCATGCATGCCCACACTGCAAACACCAAAGCCACTCCCTTGGCCACTGATGACCTCTGCAATCTTTCCCAGGCTAACCTTAGATAACAAAGTTGCATGATGACTATGCTGCTGTACCCACTCCAGAGCCTGGAGTGCCACACCCTACCCAGACAGCACCCTCACACTAGCCCATAAGAAAAGGGCTTTTCCTATTGAGAGTAGTCAGTAATATCTGGTAGAGTACATTTGGAGTAACTCTTCCAGATGTTACTGACTACTTTCAGTCAGGCAACAAGAAACATAAAAAAACAAGGAAACATAACACCATCAAAGGAAGAGGAAAATATTTTTAGTAACTGACTTCAAACAAATGGAAAGCTATGAATTGGCCAGAAAAGAATTCAAAATGATTGTTTTAAGTACACTTGGTGAACTACAAGAGAACACAGAGAGACGACTCAGGGAAATCAGGAAAATAATACATGAAGAAAATGAGAAGTCTAACAGGGAGATTAAGAACATTAAATAGGACTAAATAGGAATTCTGGATCTGAAGTATACAATGAAAGAATAAAAAATGCAATAGAGAAAAAGCCAATAGCAGAACTGATAAAAAAAATCTTTGCCCTTAAAGACAATTTATTTAAAAATATCCAGAAAAGACAAAAGAAAAATGAATGAAAAGGAATAAAGGAAGCCTAAAGGATTTATGAGACAGCATCAAGAGAGTTAACATTCACTTTATAAGGTAAAGAGATAGAGAAAGGGACAGAAAGCTTATTTAAATTAATAATGCCTGAACACAAAGAAAACCAAAAATCTCTAAACATATTCAACTTAAAGAAGACTATACCAAAATATATTATAATCAAACTGTAGAAAAATGAAAGATTGAGAGAGAATCTTGAGAGCAGCAAGAGAAAAAAAAAGACCATCAGATCATCACATGCATGGAACATCTCATAAGGTTATCAGTGGATTTCTCAGCAGAAACTGCAGGCCGGGAGAAAGTGAGATGAAAGATCTGAGACTACAACACATTGATGAAAGAAATTGAAGAAGACACAAATAAATGCAAAGATATTCCATGTTCATGGGTTAGAATAATTAATATTTAAATGTCCAAAGAGATGTACAGATTTAATGCACTCTTTATCAAAGGCCAATGATGTTTTCACAGAAATAATCATTAACAAAAGAATAAAACTAGAAGAATCACAATACCTCACCTCAAAACATACTGTAAAGCTACAGTAATTAAAACAGCATGGTAGTAGCATAAAAACAGACATATTGACAGACGGAACAGAATAGAGAGCCTGGAAATAAATTTGTGAATTTATAGTTAATTTATATTTGACAAAGTTGCTGAGAAGATACAATGCAGAAAGCACAGTCTGTTCAATAAATGGTATTGGGAAAAGAGGATATCCACATACAGAAGAAAGAAATTAGACCTTTATCTCATACACTATTTAAAAACCAAATCACAAAGGATTATAGTTAAGATATAAAACTGTAAAATCACCAGAAGAAAATATAGGGAAAAGCTGTATGATATTGATCTAGATAGTAATTTTTTGGATATGAGACAAAAAGCACAGACAGAGTAGAATGGTCATTGCTGGGGACTGGGGACTGGGTATAAACTCAATAATAGTATGCCAGTCACAAAGGCTATTATTAAAAGGTCAAAAAAACAACAGATGCTGGTGAGGTTGCAGAGAAAGGGAACACTTATACACTGTTGGTAGGAACATAAATTAGTTCGGCCATTGTAGAAAACCATTTGGCAATTTCTAAAAGAACCTAAAACACAATTTTTACATAGATCAAGACATCACATTGTGAACTATAAATATATGTATTTTTTATTTACCAATTATACCTCTCCAATCCTAAAAATAAAATATATTAAAGCAGAAAATGTTTTGTTTTAAATGTTTGTTTCCATTATTTTATGTAGCTCTAAGTCATCCTTTTCTGTAATGTATACTATTCCATTGAGCAAATATACACAATTTATTTAATATTAACAATGTTAAAACATATGATTATTATTTCCAATGTTTTGCTGTTATAAAGTTTCTTGTATATGTTTCCAGGAACATAGATGCAAAGATTTTTTTAAGAGTATATATTTAGAATTGGAATCCCCAGTTTGCAAGAAATGCATATGTTCAATCAATTTTGAAATTTGATGTTACATGTCTTCACAAGGTGTTCTTGTACTTTAGGAGTATCTTGGCTATTCTTATTCTTTGATTTTGCACATAAGTATTAAAGTCAATTTGCTGGCGTCACTGTTATTCAATGTAATACTGGAATTTCTAGCTTTAGTCACTGCAAAAAAAGTCAGGAAAGAGGGCCGGGGTGGGAAAAGACAGGCAGATTGAAAAGGAAGAAATAGAACTGCCCATATTTTCAGATGGTGTTATTGTTTATGCAGAAAATTCCAAGGACTCTAAAAGCTAAAACTAAAAGAGAACTCCTAGAACTAATGAATGCCTTCAGCAAGGTTAGAAGTTATGACATCAACACACAAAAATCAACTGCATTTTTATATACTAATAACAGACATGTGAAAATAGAAATAAAAGATAATAATATTAACTTCCACTCCAAAGAAAGTAAAATACCTAGGTATGAATTTAAAAAAAAACATATAAAGAATCTAAATGCTGAAAACTACAAAATGCTGATAAAATAAATTGAAGATGTAGAGATATAGAAGACTAAACATTGTAAGACACCGTAAAGTCCATAGAAGGCACGAAAGACTGAATGTCATAAAGCTGTCAATTCTTCCCAAACCGAATTATAATTTTAATGGCATTCTTACCACAATCCCAGCAAGACATTTTTATAGAGATAAACAGTCTTACTTCAAAATTTATATGAAATAATGCAGATCTTGGAATACCTAGAGTAATCTTGAAATAAAAGAATAAAATAGGAGAAATCATTCTACCTGATTTTTTTTTAAACGTAGAGAGTTAGTCACATGGATCAGTGGAATGCTGTAGAGAACCCAGAAATAAACTCACACAAATATAACCAACTGATTTTAGACAAGGAAGCAAAAGCAATTCAATGGAAGAAGGATAGCCTTTACAACAAGTTGCTCTGGAACAACTGGACATCCATAGGCAAAAAAAATGAACCTTGACCTAAACCTTTATACAAAGTGTATACAAAAACCAACTCAAAATAGATTAAAGACTTAAATGTAAAATATAAACCTATAAAACTTTTAGAAAAAATAGGAGAAAAATATTTGGCTAGACAGAGTTCTTAGAATTGATAACAAAGAAATGATACATAAAAGGAAAAATGGATAAACTGTATCTCATCAAATTTAAAAAGTTTACTCTGCAAAACACACTGTTAAGTAGATAAAATGATAGACTATATATAGAGAGAAAATGGTTGTATATCATATATCTAAAACAGTACTAGTATCTTGTAAAACTCAACAGTAAAATACCCAGATAGTCCAAGCAGAAAAATGGACAAAAGACATGAACAGACATTTCAACAAAGAGGATATACACATGAAAAATAAACATATGGAAAGTTTTCAACATCATTAGTCATTACAGAAATAGAAATTAAAATTACAATGACATATCACTACAGACCTATAAATATGACTAAAATAAAAATGTAAAATGTGAAATGGCATAGGCACTTGGCATAACGGTTTGGCAGTTTTTTCCAAAACAAAACATACAACTACTATATGACTCCACAATGGCACCATTACATATTTATCCCAGAGAAATAAAAACTTTTGTTCATTCAAACCCTCTACAGGAATGTTCATAGAAGCTTTATTTGGAATAACTCCAAACTGGAAACAACTATATATCCTTCAGCAGGTGAATGGTTAAACAAATTGTAGAATATTCATACCATGGGATATGACTCAGTAAGAAGGAAAGGACAACTGATAAGTGCAACAATCAGTTGGATCTTGATACAATTACGCTGAGTGAAAAAAGCCAATCCCAGAAGGTTACATACACTATGATTCTCTTTATATAACATTCTCAGATGACATAAAGAAATTGAGAACAGATCAGTGATTGCCAGATGGTAAGAATAGGGGAGTGGGTGGCATGGCTATAAAGAGCAAAGCAAGGGATTCTTGTGCTGATGGAATTGTTTTGTGTTTTTACTGTGTTACTCTTAATATTCTGGTTTTGATATTGCGCTAGAGTTTTGTGAGATGTTACTACTGGGGGAAACTAAGTAAAAGGTACATGTGATCACTTCTTACTATTTTTTACTACTGCACAAGATTCTGTAACTCTCTCAAAATAAAAAGTTTAAGAAATGAATTTAAGTTCCTTGAATGAAATATATGTGTAACATATGCACACATGTATACATATATACACTTAAATAATAAAATCTGTTAGAATATTATATGTAATTATATTGAATATATGCATCAATTTAAGGAAAATTGGCAACTTTCTGACAGTAGTTTTTGTAAGGGCATGCCTATCCTTTAATCAAGTATTCCATAGTATTTTTTCTATATATTTCTAAAATGTTTCTATAGAAAACTGGTACATTTTTCATTAGATTAATTCCTTGGCACCTCATTGTTATTACCACTATTATTTTCCTATTATAATACTAATAAAAATAAAATTGAAAAGTTTATGTTTTACTTTACTGGATATTAGCCCACTATAGAAAGTCAATTGTATTTCTATATCCATAAACTTGCTAAACTCTTATAATTCTAAAATCTTGTTTGTAAATTATTTTATTTTTCAATGTACATATTTATCTCATTAACAAATAATAACAGCTTTATTTTATTTTTTCCTTATGCACTTTTTCTTTTTCTTTTCTGGTGAGACTGGCTAGAACTTGCAGTAAAATGTTGAATAGAAGTGGTGACAGTGGGCATCCATATCTTTACTAGATTTATGCTTATATTTCTATTGTTTTTCTCTTTAATTTCTGATGCATCTTTATTATTTTAGCTTTCAGATTTCCCATATTGAGCTTTTTCTTTCGCAACTTCTAACTGTTCTAAGGTTGTTATAATTATCATTATAATTTGGGCTTATTTAGTAGTATGTTTTAACTAATGAGTTATTTAATAGTATGTTTTAATAGTCTGTATATATTTTTTAAAATTTCTTTTAATTTTGATTTCTAATTTATGATAAAATGTAATCTACATGAGTCAGCTCTTTAAAGTTTGTATTATAACTTAATATGTGGTCAGTGTTTATATATGATCCACAGGTGATTGAATAGAATTTATGATATCTAGTTACTGTGTATGGACCAGTTGCTCTCAAGGCTTGCTACTCATCTGTCATCCTGGGACTTGTGCTGTGAATTAGCTTTGCCTCTCTCCAGTTTTGTCTCTCTTGCCTCCTGGATACGATTTCTTCTGCTTTTCGACTTGACTTCCCTGTTATCATAGTGCATAAAGAGCTTTAAGGGAAAAAGTGTGAATCCAAATATGCTTTTATTCTATGTCATATTTGACTGTAAGCAGAATTATATGTTACTAATAGCGGCCGTTACATTCTAAAGGACTGCTGTAATAGCATTTAGCTTCCATTGCAGTAGTTAACAAGTCTAAAATAAATATAATGCCTGTTTCTCAGTATATGACATTTCTCTTCTCTCTGAAAACTCTTAGAATTTTTCTCTTTATTTTTATGGTTCTGAAATTTTATGATGTTGTGCTTAAAGATATTCTTTTTTTCCCCCTTTTAGTCATTATTCTAGCTCCTTCATGACCCTTTTATTTTGGAAACACGTGTTCCTTAAGTCTGCAAGAAAATTTTTCTTTTATTATTTCTTTGATACTTTTCATCTTCCATTTCCCTTCTTCTCATTTTCTACAGCACTAATTATTTGGATTTTGAATCACCTGGACTGATCCTTTTTTTAGTCAATTTTCTATTTGTTTTGCTTTTTTTTCTGCATTCTTTGAAATTTTCTCAGCTTAACAAGAGTGAATAAGTTTTTTTATTTGAGTTAAAATATTTTTATATTTATTATATATGTGTATATATGTATGCATGTGTGTATATGTAACATATATATTTAATTTCTAAGAATTCCCCATTTTTTCTTTTTATCTTCTAAAGAGTATTCTTCTGTTGTTTCCTTTTTAAACAATTTCTTTTTTACTCTACAGTTATCAACTGTAGATTTAATTTTTTAAAGTTTTTCTGCTGCTGCATGCATTGCTCCTATATACGTTAGAAAACATTTGTTTATTTTGTTGTTTGTCTTTTATGATAGAGGCTCTCCTCAACTGCTTGGTAATCTTTGGTCAACCACTCATAATTAAGAGTGAGGCACAACAGATCTGACTGGAGCATGAGAGGGTAGCCTTTATTGTCAAGTTATAGGATGACGACTTTAATATTTTATTGCAGGATCATTAAGGTAGGTCTATAGGTCTCCTCATGCTCACTCCCTATACCTTGGACTGTTCAGTTCCCCCAAATAATCCTTGAATCATTCACCAGGAATGGGAAAATGAATGGGTATAATAAGCCTGGCTGCTAGGATTGGGAGGACTAACCAAGCATGGAAAGGGGCTGAGTATCTCACTGTTTTGTTTGCAGAATTTTGTATATATCCCTTGGTCTTTAGTACAATAATTCATTTATTCCTTCAGCTGTGCCTGGTATCCACTGTATCCAAGCTTTCTGTGGTGAAATCTTTCCAGAGAGTATATCATCTGTTTTCTGCTTGACAGTAGGTGCGGGGTGAGGTTGGGGCTGTTGTTTGATTCATGACAACAAGAGAGGAGCATATGGAGTTATTGCTCCTTATATAGACTTTTCATCAATTCTCTTATTTTCAGTTCCAAGGCAAAACCTGCCGTCTGAGGTGCTAGATGTTTCCATTTCCTGAAATCCTGTAAGATTCTGTGAGGTAATTGATTTGCCTCTTGCTGGTATCTGCACCTCCTTCCATTTACATAGTAGTACTAAGTTTTGGTGAAGTCAAACTATTTATCTCTTTAGAGTATGTGCTTTTTGTGTCTCATTTAAGACAGATTTCCTATTCTAAGTGATTAAAGTAATTTCCTTCATTTTCTTCTAATAATTTTATATCTTTTTTCACGTTTATTTTTAATTTAGGTCTTTAGATGGAAATCTTTTTGTTTATGGTAGGAATAGAAATCTCATTTTTTCAATATGTAGATCCAATTGTCCTAACTTGATTTGTTTAATAGTCCTTTCCCCTACTGACTTGCAATTTGCCGTTTTATTATTCCACAATTCCATAGATAGGTCTGTTTTTGTGTTCTTTATTCCCTTTCATTGAGACAAGATACCCTGTGAAATTTTGAAGAACTTGTTTTGAATTTACAGATTACTTTGAAAAAAGGTAATATTGTCTTGATTGAATTTATTAATCAACATGGTACATTTTTCCATTATTCTTTTTTCTTTCTTTATTCTTTCTTTAGTAATATTTTATTATAACTATAAAGAATAACTATAATTATAATTATTATAATTTTAGACTATATTTTGCCATTTTATGATTTAACCTTAATAATCTTAAATACTTTGTTATATTGATTTTGAAATATTTTATTATATTTGATGCATGGTGAGTGGTATTTTCCTCCTATTATGTATTTGATTTTTCCTATTTTTTTCACTCAGGTGTCCCTGGCCTATAACAGTGCCTGACACACTGTAGGTTATCAGCAAATATTTGTTGACTTAATAAATGAATACGTAGTTACTCCCAATTTAAAGCAATAATAGTGGTTCAGTCTGCCCCCTTTGATTCTTATTTCTCTCTAAATTCCAATTTTTAGATATTGATGTTTTAATTTTTGTTATTTTCTCTTTCCTTTTTATTTTTACCTTCTATATAGTTTATCTCTTGGGAAGAATACATAGCTGAGTTTTCTAACTAGTGATTTTAGCCAATTATATTTTCTGATAATGAACATGTTTGGAATTGTATTTGTCAACTTATTTTGTGTTTTGTGCTTTTCATTCTCCCTAATTATTTTTTCTCCTTTCCAATATTCTGTTAAATTGATTAATTGTTTGAAGCTCTATTTTTTCTTTTGGTTTGAATATTACATTTTGATTTCTATAGCTTTTAACATACATGCTTATATTTATGTTTGATTTGGTATCAGATTTTAGTTATTTTTGTCTAGCGTCTTTAACCCTCACTGTACAAAACATAGGTTTCAGTATGCTTTCATTTTCTTTTAATTTTTCCCAGTCTTATCTAATGTCATAGTTATTTTTATATGTTAAAGAATGAACTGAAGTTATCAGGGTAACCCAGATGATGATATACTTGACTTTGTATCTGAACTAATCTTTCTTTGAGGGGTAGCCTTTTTTTCTTTTTTGTTTTTTGACGTGTATTCAAGGCTTATTTTTGTGGTGCTTTGCTAATGTACTGATTGGTATATACATTCATATAATATAATGTGGTTAACAGTGCCTAGAGCAGAGTGCATTGATCAGCAAGTCCTGCTCCTTGCCTTTACAAAATGTTGTGTAATACATTCTTTCAAGTGTGTAAAAAATGAACTCAAACATATAAGGATAGAAGTAAATTTTCAGGAATATATTTCTGAAAGGTTTTACATTTTCTTATAAAAATAGAAATATTTTGATGTTGTTTAGGAATAACTTGAATAAAATTTAAAACAATAAAAACATAAAGCTGAGTAGTTGTCCTTCCTCAATTGTCTTTGTAAAAGTTTTAAAAATGGCAGATCAATTTGTACATTTGAGAACTTGCCTTACAGCTATTCACTTTTCAGTAGGCATGGCTCCTAATACCTATTTTAGGTCTCAGTGGTTCTGATACTGTAACTGATTAATTCATGGGTAGGCATCCTGGGTGGGCCAATCTGGGTTTTTCTCCTAAAGAAATGCAATTTTAGTCAGGAGACAGACAGACTGAGGGTCTTGGGAACAATATTGTTATAGACTCTGGGGAGAAAGATGATGGAAATCCAATTGGTGAGGATGTTTGAGCCCCTCTGATTCTTCCTTTCTATAGTATTGGCAGTCTGACTCATTCTTTCAAAACTTTATGCTCTCTCCCCGAAATCAGTGGTTCCCAAACTTTTTGGCACCATGGACCAGTTTCGTGGAAGAAAGATGATTTTTCCACGGATGAGCGTGGAGTGGGGTGGCGGGGGATGGTTTCAGGATGAAACTGTTCCACCTCAGATCACTAGGCATTAGAGTCTCATAAAGAGAGTGCAACCTAGATCCCTCACATGCCAGTTCACAACAGGGTTCACCTTCCTATGAGAATCTAATGCAACTATTGATTTGGCAGGAAGCAGAGCTCAGGCAGTAATGCTCTCTCCCCTGCTGCTCACCTCCTGCTGTGCCACCAGGTTCCTGACAGGCCAGGGACCAGTGCCTGTCTGTAGCCCAGGGTTTGGGGACCCTGGGGGAACCCTGCCCTAAATATAATTCTGTTCATACTAACACCACCACCACCACAACAACAATAACAAAAATTACCCCACAAATAAATGGAAAGCAATAAGAAATATAAACTAATAATATGCTAAATCTACTTTTTCTACTTTTTAAAAGAAAAATAAACATCAGTAGCTGTTACTCTTATTTACATGATTTACTACTATAACAAAAATATTCTATTCATTGATTTTAAAAAAATTTGGGTGCATAGCTCTCGGAATGTATTAGTAATATAAACAGAAAACATTTTGACTCACAAAATTCACATTCAGGGGTATGTGTGCACATACATACACACAGGGTTAGTTGCAGATACAGATGTTACATGATAACATAATTAATTATATTGTATGTGAAGAGGTGATCTTACATGCTATGGAAAAAGATTATGTAAAGCAGGGTAAGGAGTATTGGAAATGGAGGGGGAATGTGTTGAAATTTACATAGGGTGGTCAAGAGTAGGTCTTATTGAGCAGGTGGCATTTGTGACTTAAGGGAAATGAGAGACTCAGCCGTGGAGATATGTGAAGGAAAAGCAGCATTTCCAAGAGGCAACAGCGAGAGCAAAAGACCTCAGGCAGTAATCTTATGTATTTGAGGATGGGAAAGAAAGCTCCTATGCTTGAAACAGAGGAAGTGAAGGGAGAGTAGTAAGAGATAATGTCAGAGAGACAAGAGGGAGGAGGACAAATGATATACTGGCTGGCGGTCATTGTAGGTACTTTTCCTTTTATTCTGATTGAAACAGGAAGCCAGGGCAGGGTTTTGCACAGAGGAGAGACATGAGCTGACTTACAATGTGTGTGTGGGAGAGTCGGGGTAATGGTGTGAGCAGAAGCAGAAGCAAGAAGATATTGTGGAGCTCTTGTAATCCAGACATGAAATGATGGTAGCTTTGATCCAGGGGAAGCAGTGAAGATGGTGACAGGTGGTCTGGATAGAGTTTGGATATAGATTCTGAGTATGGAAGTTTGAAAGTAGAGCTAACAGGATTAGCTGTAAAGAATCAGAGAAAGAAGTCAAGGATAACACCAAAGTTTTGGCCTGAGCAGCAGAAAAGATAGAGTCACCCCTAATTGACTTGGGAAAGACTGGTGGGTGACACAGTTTTGGTTTTATTAAGGAGTTTGATTTTAGACATGTTGAGTATGAAATGTATATTAGACATTTATTAAAATTTGGAGTTCCAGAGAGAAGTTTGTATTCAAGATAGAAGTCTGGTATTAGGGATAGATTCTTTGGTATTGACACAGGTTTTAAAGCCATGACTGGATGATCCCCAAAAGAGTGAATGCATATAAGGAAGAGGAGCAGCAGGAGTGGATTCCGTTTCCAGGATCTGATTTACAAACAATGTGGGAGACTCTCTGAAAGAGTTATGAATATAAAATTAGGGCAATAGTAAATAATGGAAAAAAGAAAAAAGCAGGTTGTATATTTTAAAAAGCTGAGAAATGTAAAAATATTACCAAGTCTGGAAAAATGACAGTATTTTAATTAATTTACTGACAAAGCACTCAAACATTTTTCCTTACTGTTTTAGGCTGTCTACTCAACCACTCTTTTTTCTTTTCTTTCTTTTTTTGAGACGGAGTCTCACTCTGTCGCTAGACTAGAGTGCAACGGTGCGATCTCAGCTCACTGCATCCTCCGTCCCCCCGGTTCAAGTGATTCTCCTCCCTCAGACTCCCTAGTAGCTGGGATTACAGGCATGCGCCACCACACCCAGCTAATTTTTGTATTTGTAGTAGAGATGGGGTTTCATCATGTGGGCCAGGATGGTCTCGATCTCTTGACCTTATGATCCAGCCACCTCGGCCTCCCAAAGTGCTAGATAATAGGTGTGAGCCACTGCGCCCGGCCTACTCATATCACTCTCTATGACAATAATTTACAAACGTTTTCATAGAAAATAGAAATAAATTATCAAAATATTTTTTATCACTGATTACTGGGATGCATAAAATGCAAGATTTTATCCACAGAAAAACTCACTGTTAATACTGTTACAGGTTTATACCCTACAAACAGGAGTTCTACTACATTTGATTACATTTTATTCCCATCAAAAAGGAAAGAAGTTATACATTTATAATTGACATACTGCATTACCAAGTGTGTTACTGACAGAAAAAAATTTCCTTTTTTTTTTTTTTTCTTTTGAGATGGAGTCTTGCTCTGTCGGCCAAGCTGGAGTGCAGTGGAGTCATCTCAGCTCACTGCAGCCTCTGCCTCCCAGGTCCAAGGAATTCTCATGCCTCAGCCTCCCGAGTAGCTGGGACTACAGGCGTGCACCACCACGCCCGGCTAATTTTTTTATTTTTAGTAGAGACAGGGTTTCACCATGTTGTCCAGGCTGGTCTCGAACTCCTGACCTCAGGTGATCCACCTGCCTCAGCCTCCCAAATTACTGGGTTACAGGTGTGAGCCACCATGACCAGCCAAAAATTTTCATTTTGATTAGGTATTAATTTTACATGTCTGAAGATTGGAAGAATTTTTTAATAGATTAGTTTATGGATCCATATATTTTAAATAATTTTTTACTTCTACTACATATATAGTCTCAGGTGCCTCACAACACATTCACATTGCAACTCAACCTTTGGCACATGAGTAGTTGGAATACTGTTTAAAGCCAGCTCTTTTATGAGGTAGCTAGCATTACCTTAATACATGGAAATGACAAAACCACATAAAAATACCCTGTAAAACCTTGGTTGCTTTTGGCCACATCCCCAACATGACTGCTGCTACTCCAGTAGCACCTGGATGTAAGGAAATGTGATAAAAGAAGTGAAAAGGAGGAAAAAGTAGTCTTAACCAATTACAATTTGAAAGCATGAACAGATTTTGAGGGCTTTCCTAGACCCTTGAAATGGGCCCATGCAATGGAGGATTGCTGAAGCTAAAATTAAACATCATTAGCTTCGCTGTAAATCCTCCTCTGGGAGGCAATTAAAGACTAAGTCCTGAAGCACTTCAATATACAGAGTTTGGGAATGAAAGGGAACCATAACAGAGATTGAGAAGGAATGGGAGTGATTTGTGCAGTAGGAAGAAACTCAAGAAAAATGAGGCCTTTCCAAAACTGTGAAAAATAATGTATCAAGGGGAATGATCAACTAGAGGAAAAAGGATGGGGACTGAGACTTGATCATTGGATTTAGCAATATGGAGGTCATTTGTGACAATAGTCAGAGAAGATTTAGTGGATCAATGAAGTCAAAGCCTTAAAGGATGAGTTTAAAGAGAATTAGGATGAGAACAGAGGTAAGCAAAAAATACAGATAACTATTTCAAAAAGTTTTTCTGCAAAGGGGATCCAAGATATGGAAATATAAGTAGCAAGGGTAGTGGGGTCAAGAAGAATATATATGTGTGTATATATATGTATATATCCAGGTGAGCGTGAATCAGCAGAGGATGAAATCTGATGATATAGGAGAGAGGCAAGGGAATCTAGCGCAAAAATGGAAGATTTGGCTTTAGATAGTTTCATCTATAATTCATCTATGGCAACAGAAGAAAGGGCCTAGTATGTGAGTGCAAGTGTTAGCAGACAGTGGAGTCCATGGAAGTTCTTTTCTGATTGCTCTAATTTTCTCAGTATGGAGGAAGCAGAGTCATCAGCTTCCTACTGGGAATAAGGATAGAATAAAATGTATTTGAGGTATGAGGAGAAAGGTGTGGATTATCATCTAGGAGGGTGACAAAGTGGATAGATTAGGGAAGTTCAGTAGAATTTCTGGAAGCATTAGCAGCTCACCCTTATCTGTGTTTATTAATTCAAAATATCTTCCCACATGATTGTGGGATTTTCTATAGTCATGGTTACCTGTACAGGTACAGGAGTGAAAAGAGTTGGATTTGTCTGTGTTATCAGGTGCAAAAATAAACTGTGCAGATTGTAAGTTCTAGAAATTCAGAGATCCCTGTGGGATGACCTTTACCATGTGAGTGAATGCAGTGGTTTGACTGTACCCTCCAAAGTTTATGGGTTGGAAGCTTAACCTGCACTACAACAGTGTTGAAAGGTGGGATCTTTAGGAAGTAATTAAGTCATGAGGACTCTGTCCTCAAGAACGGACTAGTATTATTGCAGGAATGGGTTCCTGATAAAAGGCGGGGTTCAGCCTACTTCCCCCAGTAACTCCCCATATGCTCTATTGCCCTTCTGCCTTCTGCTGTGAGTGATGCAGCAAGAAGGCCCTTGTCAGACGTGGGCTCCTCAACCTTGGACTTCCCAGCCTTCAGAACTGTTACAGTTGTTCTTTATAAATTGCCCATTCTCTGGTGTTCTGTTATAGCAGCACAAAGCAGACTAAGTGAATTTTGAATGAACGTTTGAAAGAGAAGTATTACTGAACCCAGGAGAGACAGAAAATGTATCTTTGAAGTGAATTAAGTAATTTAAGTAATTTTCTAGGCAATGACAGACTTATAGTTTTGATGACTCAAATATTTATAAATACCATGAATATGAAATTGTCTGTTCCCAAGAAATCTGGTGAGTTTGTCTTTCGTTACTTGCTTGTTGGGAAGTATTTTAGTCCCTCTTTTCATTTAAATTTCATGTTAACTCTCCTCTGAAGCAAAAACAATGCTTCCAGTGCTCTCTCTGTCACCATTTTTGGTGTATATTTTGTTTCTTGGCTTTTAACCTGTCTTTATAAATTTTTACCCTCAGGTTGAGAAAATACAGAATTAAGTCCAAAGCAATGTCCTGTGCTGAACTGCTTTCTACTCTCAACAGCATATAGCCCTTGAAAACATGGTGTAATTTCCTGCCTCATAATGGTCCTCTGAAAAGTAGTGAGGTAACCAGGGTGAAGGGCTCCTTAGACTCTTTGGTCCTTGTTAGCACTTGGGGTTCTCTTGGTTGGAGACTCCTCTACACAGTGAACATAAATTCTCTGTGCTAAATCTTGAGGCTAAAAATGTTGTCTCAAAGGAATGATCTTGGTTACCAATCTTGTTAAATGAATAAAGTTTGATGAATTTAGATGAGGAAAATAATTTGGACCTTCCTGGTTGTCCCAGACTCTTTTCTACAATCTTGTGATATATTTGTAAAATAACTTATTTATTTTTATATCCTAGGCATAGAAAAGGAAAACGTAGGTAAACTGTTAGTTAGAAATCCATATCCTTAATCCAGTATAATTTATAAATTCAGAAAGTAACATATTCTTAAAAAAGACTATAATTTGTTTCCTTGTCAGTATTTAAATGTATCTCCTTATCAACTTCAAGCATCACTTAACCCTCCTTTGACAAATAATATATGTTCCACAGTCAATACTACCTCATTTAGACTGAGGAAACAAGTGTCATTTGCTTTAGGATAGAGTCTTACACAAAGCTTTCCAGTATTTGATAAATTGATCCTTTGGACCCAAGGGACAGGAAATCCATGTGGTCATACACTCTCTTGATAGTTGTCAGGCTTGTGAAAACAGCCAGATTCTGAGAGACGGTGTTCTGTTCCTAGTATATGTTTTTGAGCTATATATTCTCTGTGTAGTGTGTGTGTGTGTGTGTGTGTAAGGAGCAAGGAGAAGATAGGTTTATCAAAGAACAGTAAGCTGACAATAACATATTGATTATTTTCAAATTGAAACATAACATTAGTTGGCTTATTTGAAAAAATAAAAGCCTAATATAAACAAAATCAGAGTGTATCATACCTTTGAAAGGCGAGTGTTTGATATGGCTTGGATCTGTGTCTCCACCAAATTTCATATTGAATTGTAATCTCCAGTGTTAGGAGCAGAGCTTGTTGGGAGGTGTTTGGGTCATGGAGGCTGTGACAGTTAACAATGAGTGTCAACTTGATTGGATTGAAGGATGGAAAGTATTGATCCTGGGTGTTTCTGTAAGGGTGTTGCCAAAGGAGATTAACATTTGAGTCAGTGGGCTGGGAAAGGCAGACCCACCCTTAATCTAGGTGGGCACAATCTAATCAGCTGCCAGCGTGACCAGAATAAAAGCAGGCAGAAGAACGTGGAGACATCAGACTGTTGTAGCCTACCAGACTACATCTTTCTCCTGTGCTGGATGCTTCCTGCCCTTGAACACTGGACTCCTAGTTCTTCAGCTTTGGCAGTCAGACTGGCTTCCTTGCTCTTCAGCTTGCAGATGGCCTATTGTGAGATCTTGTGATCTTGTGAGTTAATATTCCTTAATAAACTCCCTTTTAATATACATCTATCCTATTAGTTCTGTCCCTCTAGAGAACTCTGAACTATCTAGGGGCATACCCCTCATGGTTTGGTACTGTCTCCACGATAGTGAGTTCTCATGAGATCTGCTTGTTATAAAGTGTAGCACCTCCCCTACCGTCTCTTGCTCCTGCTTTTATCACGTCAAGTGCCTGCTCCATGAGCAAAAGCCCCCTGAGGCCTCTCTAGAGCAGATGCCACTATGTTTCCTGTACAGCCTGCAGAACCATGAGCCAATTAAACCTATTTTCTTATAAATTACCCGATCTCAGATATGTCTTTATAGCAATACAAGAATGGCCTAAAACAGAAAATTGGTACTGAGAAGCAGAGCATTGCTATAAAGATATCTGAAAATGTAGAAATAGCTTTTGAACTGGTAACAGGTAGAGGTTGGAAGAGTACGGAAGGCTCAGAAGAAGATAGGAAGATGAGGGAAGGTTTGGAACTGCTTAGAGCCTGGTTAAATGGTTATAACCAAAATATTGATAGTGATATGGACAGTGAAGTCCAGGGCTTGGAGGCCTCGGATGGAAATGAGGAACTTACTGGGAACTGGAGCAAAGGTCACACATGTTATGCCTTAGTAAAGAGTCAGGTTGCATTCTGTTCATGCCCTAGGGATCTGTGGAAGTTTGAACTAGAGTGATGACTTAGGATATCTGGTGGTGGACGTTTCTAAGCAGCAAAGTGTTCCAGATGTGATCTTGCTGTGTCTAATCACCTATGATCAGATGTGGGAGTAAAGGAATGACTTAAAGTTTGAATTTATATTTATTAGAAAGCATAGCATAAAAGTCTGGAAAATTTGCAGCCTGGCCATGTGGCAGAGAAAGAAAATGCTTTTTGTTTTCAGGAGACAAATTTAAGCAGGCTGTGGAGCCACCATTTTCTAGAGCTCTTTTCATAACTAAAAGGGAGCCAAGTGCTAATATCCAAGACAATGGAAAAATGGCCTCAAAGGCATATGGGAGACCATCACATCAGCCCCTCCCATCACAGGCCCAGAGGTCTAGGAGAGAAGAATGGTTTTGTGGGAAAAGTCTAGGGCCCCACTGCCCTACACAGCCTAGAGACACTGCTTCCTGCCTCCCAACCACTCCATCTCCAGCCTTGACTCAAAGAGCTTCAGATACTGCTTGTGCTGCCACTCTGGAGAGTGCAAGCTGCCATAAGCCTTGGTGGCTTCCATGTGATGTTATGCCTGTGTGCACAGAAAATGCAAAAGTGAATGAGGCCTGGCAACCTCTGCCTAGATTTCAGAGGAGGTATGAAAAAGCCTGGGTGCTCAGGAAGAAGCCCGATGCAGGGGTGGAACCCCCACAGAGAACCTCTATTAGAGCAGTGACAAGGCGAAATGTGGAGTTGGAATCTCCACACAGAGTCCCCAGTGAAACTCTCAGGGTAGCAAAGACACAGGGTCAGAGCTTCCAAAGCCTTGGGAGCCCACACCTTGCACCAGTATGTCCTGGATGAAGGATATGGAGTCAAAGGAGATTATTTTGGAGTTTAAGATTTAATGAATGCCCTGCCAGGTTTTGAAATTGTTTGGGGGCTACAGCCCCTTTATTTTGATTGATTTCTCACTGTTGGAATGGCAGTATTTATCCAATGTCTGTACCCCTATTGTATTTCTGAAGTAAATAAGCTTTTTTGATTGTACAGGCCCATAGGTAGAAGGGACTTGCCTTGTTTAGGTGAGACTTTAGACTTTGGGCTTTTGGGTTAATGCTGGAATGAGTTAAGTCTTTAGGGGACTGTTGGGAAGGCATGATTGTATTTTGCAGTGTGAGAAGAACATGAGATTTAGAGAGGCCGTGGTGGAGTGATATGGTTTGGATCTTTCTTCCCACCAACTCTCTTGTGGAACTGTAATCCCCAATGTTAAACATGGGGCCAGGTGGGACGTATTTGGGACATGGTGGTGGATCCCTCGTGGCTTAGTGCTGTCCTTCTGATAGTGAGTGAGTTCTCATGAGATCTTCTTGTAAAGTATGACACCTCCTCCCACCCCCTTGCTTCTGCTTTCACCATGTGAAGTACCTGCTCCTGCTTCACTTTCTGTCATTAGTAAAAGCTCCCTGAGGCCTACCCAGAAGCAGATGCTGCTATGCTTCCTGTATACTTTACAAAATCACCAGCCAATTAAAGCTCAGTCTCAGGTGTTTATTCATAGGAATGCAAGAATGGCCTAATACAGTATTGTTAGAGGATATTTTTGTCTTAGCACACATGCATTGGGTTGCACCCAATTTAAATAAAAAATAAAAATAAAAAAATAAAAAAACATTATTTGTTTTTCTTACTATAGACTACAGTAAAAAACATTTGAAAATCATCAGCCTAAAGCAACTAAAGTCTCTTACAGAGTTTACCTCGAGGAGTTGTTAGAAGGTTCACATGTAAATGTTTACAATGTGAAAATAACTTTTTAATATAAAAAATACTTTGTAAGAAACTCAGTGCTTTATTTTCTAATTTACTATAAAAAATTATATTATTTTATAATAAAAGTTAGAAAAATGGAGACATTCCAAGTATTAAGTGTCTAAAATACACAAATGTGAACTTTATTTTATTGAGAAAACATGATGTCTTACTTTTAAAAAGCTTTTGAGATCCCTGGGTTCAGGGAATACAGAATGTATTATATTTTCTTGGAGTTCTACCTGGCACCAATCCCTCCTTAAGGGAGTCTGGAGCAAGTTCAGCAAGGACAATGGCCAGGAGGCCTCACATGATAGATACCAGGCATTAGAATTTGGCCAGAAGAATTACCCAGAGAGCTCAAAATGGATAAAGGATGGAAAGAGGGACTTCTGAGGATGGAAGTTCAAAGAGGGGGTTCTGAGGCTGGAAGCCAGAAAAACCAAATCTGTCATAAGGTCTGAGCATCAGCGTTCTTATGCCTTCATTACATCAGTGAAAATGTAAGAACAGGGCAGGGAGCAAAGGGCAAATGTTGGAACAAAGTAAGAGGATCTGAACCCAGGAGGTCCAGATTTTGGAACCTAAACTTGTGCCCAGTGTATTGTGGTTCAAGTAGAGGGAGCTGCAGTGGCTCAGTGCAAGAGGGCAGAAGGAGAAGAGAGTAGCAATGGAACATGATAGAATAATACTCAGCAGATTCATCTCCTCCTACAAGGTGTACATGGCAGTAGGCAAAAGGAGAGTCTAAGGAACCTATGGAGACTGTCACTGATTGACTGTGTGAACTGGAATTAATTTCTGTGCCTTAGTTTCTTCAATGTAAAATGAGGTTAATAAAGAGTTGTTCGGAGGATTAAGTAAATTAATATTTTAAAAGTACTTAGAACAGTGGCTGGCTTATGCTAAGTGCTACATAAAGGCTTGATACATAAATAAGTTGTCACCATAGCTTTTCACTTGCAGCAGGATAATTTTTTGATACATTGTCTTAATCTGTTTTGTGCTGCTATAACAGGATACCCGAGACGGAGTAATTTATAAAGAACAGAAATTTATTTCTCACAGTTCTGGAGGCGGGGAAGTCCAAGATCAAGGTACTTGTATCTGGTGTCTGGTGTGGCCCTTCTTGATGCAACCTCACATGGTGGAAGGCAGAAGGGCAAGGGAGAATAAACATTGTATCCTCACACGGCATAAGAGCAAAAGAGTGAATCCACTCCCATAAGCTCTTTGTACAGTGATAATGATCTATTTATGAAGGTGCAGTCCTCATGACCTAAATACCTCTAGTTAGGCCCCACCTCTGATACTGGTGCATTGGAAGTTAAGTTTCAACAGGAGATTTTGGGGGAAAGCACTCAAACTACAGCACACATCAATGCCTGATTTTCTCTATGTATATTTTCCACCTTTCCCTTCCTTCCTTTATTCAAGCAGAAAGTTAGACTCATAGGTTTTTGGATTCTGGATGTTTTTGGCTTGTAGAAAGCAGATATTGCATTAAAATTCACTTTTTGCGTTATTTATTCTAAATATTTCTGAGGGCACCGAGGGAAAAGAGATACGTTCTCTCTAAGAGTAGAGCATCTTGTGTGCTTCTATAGTGGAGACCCTTGTCCTGCTCTGTAACTCCACACTGGGGAGGAGTCAAGCTCTCAGAGAAAGTCTGAGTGGGGTCCCCAGGGAGTCTGAGACTGGATGTGTCTCCAAGGGAAATAATAGGTACTCACTTGCATATAATAGGTACTGTCTTGCAATAATAGTCATGACCAGAAGACCTTCCCCAATGTATGATTCTTTTGTAAAATTCTCAAACTTTGCTCAATTCAGGGGAGGAGATGGGATAAGGAGCAGAAGTATGAGAAATTTCCTGAATGATAAAGTCTGAATTTTTTTCCCCAACCTGGTGGGATGGGGCTCAGAGTGTGAAAACGTTCTTGTTTCAGTTTAAGAAAATTTTAAGAATGGTATTTTTTGTACACTCTAGTTTGGCAACTAAAAATCATATATGATATAGTCATATTTTTTGATAACCTCCCTTATTCACTTGCTTTTTAAGTTGTTATTCATTTTAAGTATATTTCATTTGAGGAAAGATGTTAAGAACGGGAAATGAAATTCACTGAGTATGTTCTCTGTGTCCCTGCCCAATCAACTCCTATGTCAAATAGGAGCAAACAGCTTTGTTTTCAGCTCAGCTGTCACATCTGAACCTACAAAACCATGATGATCTGGCTTCTGGGAGTTGGAGGAGAGAAGAGCCTCTCCTAAATCTGAGCTGTGTGCCTCAGTTATCACCAGAAACATCTGTTTACCAACTTGGCAAGCCAAACTCTTGACTCTGAATTTAGACAGCTGCCACAAAAATAATACACTTTCCTAAGAAAGACAATAAACACAATATAACAGAAGCCAATTGTTTTAGGATTAGCCAGCCAGAGACCAGGAGGGCCTATCAGCATTTATGCTTAATTTATAAGGTCCTCTAGCATAGCTCACTATACTGAGTCTGGCTGGGCTCACTTCGGAGGTATTTTATACATAACTTTAAGTCTGCACGTCAAGGTGGATTTCTGTTGCCCTGCACTTCGTTTAGGCTCCTTCCATCACCTCAGTGCTTCACCCTGAAGATCTGCTGACCTTGCTGTTTGCAGATCCTGCATTCTGCAGCTGCTACCTTTGACAGCTGAACAGCTTGGCTCTGCCCTCAGCTGTCTTGACCTGCTGAGGGTGAGATCTGCTGATTCACCTCACACACTGGTGTCACCCTCCACCTTATGCTCAGGTTGGGGGCAGGGCACATCCTCAGTATTATTGTTTGGATTCTGAAATACTGCAGAGGTTAACAGTATAACTTTTAATTTTTTTCATTCCTGTAATCTTATGCCCTTTGTCAGCTCTCAGCCCACTGGCCAGGTCCTTCTTTTTTCAAGTGATTTCCATCTCAGGGCTCTTTGTTCTGTATGCAAATTTGAAAGAACCTTCCTCTTGTCACCACTACCTATACCCACTACCCAGGTCCTCCCACGTTCTTATTTGTGGATGCAAGTCTGAACCTTAATTGTGGATGCAGTTCAAACGTTTGTCCTAGGATGGTCCTCAGCCTCCAGGAAAATCAGAGATGCACATAGAAGCTTAGGGAAGGGGCACCACCCAACACACACTGGATATATGTGAGACTTTCATCTACTCTCAACTCCCTATTATATAGGCTATGTGCATTTAGGGTCCAGGAATAATAATAATAATAGCCAACTTTTATTGAGTTCTTATCACATGCCAGGTGTTGTACTGGTTTTGTATTTTCATTATGTTATTTAATCTTTGCAATAATCCCATGAAGTAGCTATTACATCCACCCATGTGGACTTTAGATAAGAACACTGGTGGCACAAAGAGGTTGGGTAATTTACTTGAGGCTCTGCAGTTAGAAAATGGCTGGATCGGGATTCAGTTTGAACTTGAATGGGATACTGAAAAACTATCACTTGTAAGCAGACCCTGGGGCTTGTACTTCTAATTATTGGCTACATGGGAGGACTAGCCTGGGAATGCTTTCTCTGGCTGTTTTCCCACATAGCTAATGGTATTTTTTTACAAATGAAGTACATTTTTTGCTGTTATAAACACTGCCTAATCTTTCACTAACAAAAGACTGGAATACGTTACTCTCCCCAGGTGATTCTTAGGATGGTAGTTTGACTTCAAATACAAAAAGACAATTCTTAACTGTCTTTAACGATTAATAATGATAATAAGAAAAACAAGAAAATAGGCCACTGTTACTTGTGTTCAATGTGCATTCAAATTTATGACATGTCTCTCCTTCACAACTCTCATTCATTGTTACTTACATGCCATACTCTTAGTTATTTTTACTTAAAAATATATCAGTTGTTTTTTGACATGCTTACTTTTTGGATTTTTACCTTTTTGATAAAAGGTAGCTCTTGTTTTAAATATTGTGTTCTGCTTGGTTACTTGTGACTACTTGTTATTTATTACAAAATAAATGCATCTCAGCCACACATTTTTTCAGATGGCACTTGCATAATATTTAACATTTGGTTAATAGCTCTGAAAACAACAAAGGTACCAGGAAAAGCTTCTGAGGCTGACAACATTTCAAAATGAAAGTACCAAAGCATTTGAAGACTTTTCTCCATTTGTATATAGTCAGGGCAAGACAATTGTTTCTCAGATGTTATTTATTTGTTGCTAGTGTTCTTGTGAGCAAATGTTTTTTTGTGGAGCTGACTTCAATGTGACCTTCTCTTTCCAAATGCATTCAACCTTTTGAAAAATGTCTGTTTTGGAATGAAACTTTTCAAAGAACATATTTCTCATGTCTTCCTGAGTGTTGTTACTCTTGTCAAAATTTTCTTCTAGTAGGGATATTGTCATTTTTGCTATATCTGCCGGTTAAATTTTTGCATGGTGGATAACTTAGACTAGGCTAAGAGTTTCTCACAGACTAGGGCATACCTGTATGAGATCTAATTCCAATCAAAAGGGATATCGGCCAGGCATGGTGACTCATGCCTGTAATCCCAGCACACTGGGAGGCCGAGGTGGGTGGATCACCTGAGGTCAGGAGTTCAAGACCAGCCTGGCCAACTGGTGAAACCCATTCTCAACTAAAAAATACAAAAAAATTTGCTGGATGTGGTGGTGGGTGCCTGTAATCCCTGCTACTTTGGAAGGCTGAAGCAGGAGAATCGCTCGAACCTGGGAGGTGGAGGTTGCAGTGAGCCGAGATTGCACCACCGCACTCCAGCCTGGGAGACAAGAGTGAAACTCTGTCTCAAAATAAATAAATAAATAAAAAATAAAAATAAAAGGGGTATCATTTCACCCCTAACATGGCAGTATTAAAGTAACTACAATAATTGCAATGCCAGTCATGTCATCCTATCTTTCTCTTTATGTCTGGCTCGGGGCTCTTTTTTTTTTTTTTTTCCATTCATTGCTTATTTTATTTCATAAACTATGACACCTGAGGGAGAATTACTGGGTTTCTTAATCTGTACAATTCAGGGAAAACTTATAGGACATGGAAATTGATCTATACATTAGCAGCAAGCTCATGGGATTGTTGTAAGGATTAAAAGAGAAACCTTTAAAATCAATGCTAAATATTATCTCTTTTTAATAAACAAATATGAGATCTTTAAATGCATACTATCTCTGGATTCCTTTAGTTGTGCTAAGTTTGTAAATTTGGTGTCCCATGCAAAGTGCTTAGAACCAAACTAATACTGATATTAAGCCAGAGCTTAATGAGTGATATTATTATTATTGCTGTTATTATGTTCTGAAATTGTAGTTCTCTGGGTCAGCGCAACAAGCAAGTGGCTAAACGGAGTTGGGGAAGTATTGTTAAAGTATAAGAAAATTTATGATCTTTCCTGTTTGCAGGAAATCTGGAAAGTATTGTTACTGATTAGGAAAGCATTTTTTTATTATAATACATCCATCGCTGTATGGGAAAGCAGGAAGGGATCTGCCAATGATACGTAAGAAAATAATGTGGGTAAAAAATTATCTTGGTGTAAAACACAGAGTTTTATATGTTAACTTTCCTCTTAATCTAGGAAATACTTTTCAGGAAATAAATAACATTTACAGACAATTGAATTGAAACTATTGACTATAGAGTGATGCAGTTGTTTCAAGATATGTATGATCATCTGTTAACATTCTGGGTGAGATATTTAATCATACTTTTAATTTGCCTTTGAGGTTGCATCACCCAATACAATTTCCATTTAATGATTAAATATTCAATATGACTTATTCTATTAAGTAAAGTAACATGGAAACTTGTCTAGTATAAGACAAAAACCAGGCCCAATATATAAAATAATACATAATGCTTGCTATTAAAAGCTGAGAGAGTCTTCCAGTAACAGAAGGAATTGCCTCTCTTATTTATTTATTTATTTATTTATTTATTTATTATTATTATTATACTTTAAGTTCTAGGGTACATGTGCATAGTGTGCAGGTTTGTTACATACGTATACTTGTGCCATGTTGATGTGCTGCACCCATCAACTCGTCAGCACCCATCAACTCGTCAGCACCCATCAACTCGTCATTTACATCAGGTATAACAGTCAATGATATTTGAGAGACATACACAGGAATATACGTTGAGCTTCCTTAAAGTTTCACTTGTCCTTTCATGAATTGTGTCATGATTAGTGAGCTCCATATGGTTGACTGGGTGACTTGACGCTGACATTTATTATTGAGCATTTATTTATTAAAAGAAACATGAGTAGTAACATGCAATATGATGTAAAGTATGAGCTAGAGAAACAGAAACAGCTTGAATTAAAGCTGTAGATGGGCTGTGATTCAATCATAAGATAAGGAATAACATTATAAGGCTACCAGAGGTGTGAGGCATTTACTCAGCAAACACATATTTGAGACATTCTCTGTGCCAGAAATGATGCTAGTAATAGAAGATGAACCAAATATGACATAGTCCTCATCCTAGAAACACTTATTGTAGTCTTGGAATGTAAATAAATACATATAGTATATGACATGCAAAAATATCACTGAACTTGGACAATAGGCGTTAAATCAAAAAATTTTTGGTGAGTGAAAAATTCAGTTTTGTACAGTGGAATGAGTGGGTGTAGAGGGCTGGTTCTTAGACAAGGAGTAAATTCTCTTCTCACTTTCTGAGATTTCTCTTGGAGAAATAGTTTAAACTTAGGTTTTTAGCCAATATCTATGTACCAAGCCATATATAGACTGAGCTTCAGAGCCACAAAGTCACTACCCACTGAACATTTGTACTTGACATTCCAGTATTTCTAGGATAAGGGCTATGTCATATTTGCTTTATCTCCTATTACTAGCATCATTTCTGGCATATTGCCCAAACTCATGTATCCTAACTTGATTTTCCTTTATCTGCATTTCCTATTTCAGTTAATCACTACTGTTCACCCAGTTTCCAAAGCCACCCTAAATTATTCCCTCTAATTCACCTGTCCATGTCCCTAGTCTCTACTTTAATTGTAAACTTCTCTCCTTGACTTTCCTATTGATGTGATTTAGGTATTTGTCACTTATCTCCCAGATTATTATGATGTGCTTATAAATCCTCTCCCTTATTGTAATCATTTACATCTTTTCTATTCCTTAGAGTCCTAGGAATTTTTTTTTTTTTTTTTTTTTGAGATAGAGTCTCCCTCTGTCGCCCAGGCTGGGGTGCAGTGGTGCAATTTTGGCTTACTGAAACCTCTGCCTCCCAGCTTCAAGTGATTCTCCTGCCTCAGCCTTCTCAGTAGCTGGGACTACAGGCATGCGCCACCATGCCCAGCTAATTTTTGTATTATTAGTACAGATGGGGATTTTGCCATGTTGACCAGGTTGATCTCAACCTGGCCTCAATTGATCTCTCCACCTTGGCCTCCCAAACTGCTGGAATTACAGGCATGAGCCACTGTTCCTGGACCCAGTTTGTTTCTATTATTATTAACAGGACTGTCTTTCTAAAATTTTTCAATGGCTGTCTCTAGAGTTGAGCAAATCCAAACTTCTTATCTAAGACATAAAATATATCATGTTACTTTATATATATATATGCTGTTTGCCTATGCTGTTCCCTCTGCTTGCAATTTCCTTTCCTTACCTAAGGCTTATTATCTGTTACAATGCAGTTCATATGTCAATGAGTCAATGAAGGCTCCTCTGCCTCCCTCTTCACATGATATGGCAAACTTCTTGTGGGCAGTCTTAGAAAAATTATTACACATAATAGACTCCCAAAATGTTTATTAAATAAATGAATATTATTAGTGTTAAATAATATCATTATTTTTATTTATGGAGCATTTACTTTATGAAGGCACTGGCTAAGCCTTTTAAACATATTATCTCCAATAATCACAACACTTCTGAAAGTAGCTATGATTTTTCTTACCTTATAAATAAGAAAACAGAGGCTCAAAGAAGTTAAGTGAATTTTTATATCTCACATAGCCAGATTATGACAGAAGAGAGATTTGAAATTTAATCTGCCTGATTCTGAGCTTATGAAAACATGACCTGAATTTTAATAACCTTTTATTAAAGACAAGTGAAAATAAGGTTAGCTCATAAGGATAATAGCAAGTTAATTTTCCAGCTGGAATATATAACCATAAGCATAAATATATAAAATGTGGATATTATGTATAATAAAATATAGAATTTCAAGACATATATAGAATTATATTTAATATAAAACATATTGTTAATATAGCATATATTATATATGCATCTATAATTTTATATGTAATATAAATTAACTATGTAAACATAATATGCTATATTCATATACTAATGTAATACAAAACTATAAAATAAATGTAATTATATATTACCTAAATTTTTATCTATCCAAAGTATAATTAAACAGAAAAACTTCAAATAAAAAGTGGCAGCTCCTTATTTCATCTTTCACCAAAGTCTCATTTTTAAGATAGTATTATCAAATTATTTTTTATTATAATTTCTTGGGTAATTACTCTCAAATAAAAATGAAACACTTATAATACTGTTTCCTAACTTATGAACTTGATTTCCTATTACAAAAGATGAATATTAAGCTGATTTATAATACCTCATGCCACCTCTCCATGACTTCCAATTCTGAAAGCTCTCATATTTCTCTTAATTTTGTATTGGTTAATTGTGTGCCTTTATTGTTCTTAAACCCCCATTTCTCTCTACCAGTTTTCTACTGTATCTTTTGATTTCCCTTAATGTAAAAATGGTATTAATGTCCTTCCTTTCCTTACATGTCTCCTTCCCATTCAAATTATCAGCTCTGGCCATGTTTTCCTCTCTTGTTATTTAGGATGATAACTTTTACTTTCCATTCAGTTAGAATTGTTCATCATCTGTGTGTTTGTACGTGTGTGTGTGTGTGTACTTGCCTTGAAAATTACAACATGCACTTTTTACTTTCCCTGGACGTTGCAAGGACATTAGAACATTTCAATTTGTATGCTATGATTTTCTTACACATACACTTATACAAATATGGGTAAGTCTACATAAACAGTGACTGTATAAAACAACAAATGGTAATATGTAAAATGTCTGTTTATACAATATGTTTTTGAAAAGTATTATTATAGTTATTTTATACAATCACTTCTCATGTAGAGTGTCCCACATATTTATCACTTTCATTGCTCTTTATTTATTTATTTATTTATTTATTTATTTATTTATTTATTTTTCGAGATGGAGGCTCACACTGTCACCCTGGCTGGAGTGCAATGGCACAATCTTGGCTCACTGCAACCTTTGCCTCCCAGGTTAAAGCGATTCTCCTCCCTCAGCCTCCCGAGTAGCTGGGATTACAGGTGCCCACCACCACACTGGGCTAAGTTTTTGTATTTTATTAGAGACGGGGTTTCACTATGTTGGCCAGATTCGTCTCGAATTCCTGACCTTATAATCCACCTGCCGCGGCCTTCTTAAATTCTATTACAATATCTTCTATGGTTTAAATGTTTTTTTTCCACCCTCCAAAATTCACGTTAAAACTTAATCCCCATAGCCACAGCATTGGGAGGTGTGGCCTTTGGGAAGTGATTGAGTCATGAGGGCTCTGTCCTCATGAACAGGACTAGGTGAGCTAATAAAAGGGCTTGCAAGATGGAGTTTATTTCTTTTTCCCTTTCACCATCATCCATGAGAAGACACATTGTTCCATCCAGAGGATGTAGCATCAAGGCATCATCTTAGAAGCAGAGAACAAACTCTTATTTGACACCAGGTGCCAGTGCATTGATCTTGGACTTCCCAGCCTCCAGAACTGTGAGAAAATATGTTTCTGTTGTTTATATATTACCCAGTCTGTGGTATTTTGTTATAACAGCACAAATGGCCTAAGACAATATCCTAACATTTTGACTCTTTCAAGCAGTTCTCTAGATCATGTTTCATAGTTGCAAGCTCCTTAACAAGATTTTCAAATCAACTTTCAGTTAGTTGTCTGTTATTTGTGCTGGTTCTTTCTTGAAGTTTTTGTCAACACATGCCTCTAGTTATTGTAGCTTGTATGATGAAAATTGTATTTTGAAAAGCTAATTGCTGAAATAATTCAAGATTGAGCATTATGTTGCTTTCCTCCAAGGAAGATTTTCATTTTTTTTGGTCAGGTGCATAAGGGCACTAGCAATTAGTGCTTAATTAAGTTCAGGCCTGAAAGTTTCTATGTAACCCAAATGACTTCAAGCCCAGCAAGGCTTTCCCCAGGACAATATCTGATGAAGAGACTTTTCTCCATTCAGACAGAATCTGACAGAGATTACAGGTTTCCACATCTCTATAGTCCAGACAAATTCAATGAGGATAATTAGAGAGTTGAAAAATATTTTTCATTGAGGGAGGTTAAAGAAAAAAATGATTCAAAAAATGTATTAAAGTTCAGACTATTTTTAGGACTGCCACAATAGCATAGGGACTACTGCAATGGGGTTTTGCTGTAGGGGAGACAGATTGGGGCCAACTCTGAGTGCAACAAGGAAAAGCCATTATTTATAGCCAAAGAGAAGGGTAGGGTTGGAGGGGTTAACGGATGGAAAATTGCTATGAGAATGTCAAGGGTAATGGGGGATTATGGCTAAACTGACTTAACCAGGATTCTTTCTGAAGGCAGATCAGGGTGATCATATTCTAAAAGACGGGTGGAGGATGAGAAACTCTGTCAGATATGGAGGATGAATAGGCATCAAGGGTGAGGAACTCTGGATAATCAAACTTGACAGGATTCTTGTAACACCGAGTTCTTGGAGAACATACCTGAGGATGGAGCCTCATTTGCTCAGAGGAGCCTGACTAAAACTTGCTCAGAGACGATCTTTGTCAGGGAGAATGAAAAACATTGGAGTTATTAATGGAGTTATTTTTCCTCAAGATGAAAAATCTAGGTGTTAATTATGGAAAATATGTGAGGAATTACTATTCTATTCTTCATATCTACTCAACGAGGAATAAGAGAAATTAAGCTTGAGGCATCCCAAGCAGGGAGCAAATAGTAGATTTAATGAATGAATAATTCGACTAGTGGACATATAAGGGAAATTTCCAATTTTTCTTCCTTAATATACCATTCTCAATGGATCTTTTTGGTCCATTCTCATTATACTCTTTTCACTGTCAGTTACTTTTCATTGTCAGTTACTGAGGCACAGACCCCAGTAGTACACTAGACATTTCTTATATTGTCCAGTGCCCCTCTTGAAGGATTGTAGTATCTAGCTATCAATTTGGAGAAGATTGCATCTGGACACAAAATGAGAATAATAACTTTTACATTTGTATAGTGCTTTCTGTTATGTCAAAGAGCTTTCTTTTCCATTGCCTCAAGCAATATGGTGTAGTTTAAAAGCTGTGTGTTGTTGGCAGAGCGGTTTGATTTATTTCCACTGTACGACTGGTAAAACTGAATCCCAGAAAGGTTTTTACTTAAGTTCCAGCTGGCGACAAAGTGTACGATAAAAGCAGGGGTTTCTAGTCTTACTTTCATTACACTTTAACATGCATGAAACATACCATGCGAAGGAGTTCCAGAATTTAAATACTAAGCTTTTTAGTGAATGCAAAGCCATAGTTAAGCTATACAGGCTCCAAACTGCCTACCTAGTTTGCTTTAATCTTCTTCATGTTTGACATGAATGTGGTAGACACCCTTCTTTACCCAGTTATTAAAGTATTTTCTTTATCTGTCTTCTCTCCAATTAGTAATAGTATATCATGATATCGTTATATTTCCTGAAGATTTAGTCTTGTAATATATTTTCTTTTTTTATCCTTCCTTCCTTGGATTTCCATTCACCTCTCTTTGCCCAGTTGCAGGTAGTCAGGACTTATTCTCCAAAACCTACTTCTTTTCTATTTTCCTTCTAGAATGCTGGTAGCTGTGCAATTAGGCAAGTTCTTCTCTGCTATTTTAAGAAAAAGCCTTCATAGAAAACTAAGTCTCCTTTTGAATATTCACTGTATGGGATTCTTAATGTTGAAATTAATATTTTCCCTTAATTATTAAGCACATAAACAACGTGGAGATATTTAACATGGAGTCTGGTCCATGGTAAATACTCAGTAAATGACAACTATTTCTATTACCATCAATAATAATAAATATTAGGCTTACAACGACAAAGTGTGGATATGTGTTTCCTGGTCTACCAGGCTTGTATAGCATTATGAAAGAATGAAGCAATATTGTGCTGACTTAGAGTGCTCCTCTGGCTGTGGTTTGGTTGTACACTCAAGGTCAGATAACCCATCTCTTAGAACATTGTTTGTGACTATGTATGCATCAGGATTAATAATGTCTTCAGTGACTAAAAGTTAATTTAGCCACAGCTGTGTCAATATAAGAAGCATTACTTTCTGGTGGGATTAATTTCTGAAATGACATTTTAAGCTAAGGATTTCATCATCTCTATCCCTGAAATATTTTGAGAATGCCTGGAGAATGCAGTGTGGAAAGAGTTTTCTAGATGTGGCTTTTTAAAATGTGAAATCAGATTTGAAGACAGCTTTTAAATAAATTGTGAAGGAGGTTCCGAAGGAGTGAAGTTGTAACTCACTGAGTTTGGGCAGCAGAATTTTTTAAAGCCATAACCAAGATTTAATTTGTTCTGGGGGTAAATTAGCTTTAATTTGGTTGGCTAGGTTTGGAGAGTAACCCTCTCCCAAGCCAGAACCTTTGTGTTTTAGCTCTTAAACATTTGAGAAATGGTTCCATAATGTGAATTAGTTGATGCCAATTGTGACAAAAGTGTGGAAGGTACTGACCCCTATTCAGAGACTACTAAAGCTGCTATTTAATGTAATGTTGCTACATCAGCCTTAGGCCATCTATAAGTCAGACAAGCAGATGGTTATAATGTACACTTTGACATTGTTGATTGTAGAAATAATTAAATAATGCATTAATTTATACATGATAGAAATTTGAACAAAGTCATCCCATTACTCATGAGAAAAACTTGTAAATAAAAATGAAGGACCCAGATACTAGCCAATGGGAGACAAATTGGCCCTATATTACTGACCGGTTCTATAAATATTTCCAACTCTAGAGTCTGTGACAGACTGAAAGTGAAAAGCAATGTATTTTGGCTGACAGAGATACAAGAACTCCACTATTAAGTCAAGGAAGGCTTTGAATGAGATCATGATGCAAATGGTTGACATCAGATGAGTTAATTGTTCTGGTTGGCTCTGAAGGGAAGTAGGTGAATTTTCTTCTTCTTGATGAAATCTCAGAGCTATTTACCACAAATGGCACAGACTTCAGATTTATGTTACAACAATAAAGCCTAGCATTAAATTTGGTATTCTTTCTTAGAAAAATGAGCCACACGTCCTGTTTTCTGATTGTCTATGATTTCCTCATACTTGATGCTCTACCTCAGAAAAATGAGCCATCTGTAATATTTTCTATGATTGCCTAAGATTTCCTCAGATGGTCACATTAGGCAGAAGCTGTCACGGGAGATCTGACAAAAATCACAAATGAAGGTAATGTAGTTGCAGGAGATACTTTAGAACATCCTCAACATTTTTAGTCTCACAAGATCTGAATCATCTTTTGTTTAGATGAATCGTTTTTACTCTCTAAGCTTCTACAACAAAGCTCAATGTATTTGAAGTGTAATTACCAATATTGAGGATTATAGCCACCTAACTTGGCAGACTATTACTCTTTCGTTGGCTCACTCCTTTAATCAAGGGCATTTTAGGGGCCAAATTTGACAGCTGCAGTGCTGGAGACAGATTGCGAAAAAGGTTCTGGGATAAGTTACATTTTCTCTAACTTTTGTGTCAAAGCAATTGACAATCTATTAGAAAGTTTCATTGTCTACATCAAAGCCAGGAAGGTGTAATGCACCATCTTTCTGGCAGGATTAACAACAGGATAAAGTGATTTAAAAAAAATCTCATTATAGTCACATCTATGGGATTGTGATAGTGAATACTGAGTGTCAACTTGATTGGACTGAAGGATGCAAACTACTGTTCCTGGGTGTGTCTGTGAGGGTGCTGCCAAAGGAGATTAAAGTTTGAGTCAGTGGACAGGGAGAGGCAGACCCACCCTCAATCTGGGTGGGCACCATCTAACCAGCTGCAAGTGCGGCTACAAGTGCGGCTACAATAAAGCAGGCAGGAGAAGACGGCAGAGCAGACTTGCTGAGTCTTTTGGGCTTCATCTTTCTCCCATGCTGGATGTTTCCTGTCCTCAAATATCAGACTCCAAGTTTTGGACTTACACCAGTGGTTTGCCAGGGACTCTTAGGTCTTCTGCCTCAGACTAAAGGCTGCCCTGTCAGTTTTCCTGCTTTTGAGGTTTTGGAACTCAGACTGGCTTCCCTGCTCCTCAGCTTGCAGACGGCCTATTGTGGGACTTCACTTTGTGATCGTGCGAGTCAATACTCCTTAATACACTCCTCTAGATATATACATCTATCCTATTAGTTCTGCCCCTTTAGTGAACCCTGACTAATACAGGGATCAAAAGGGGAGAAAAGCAGCCTATATTTTTTCTTTTTTTTCAGACGGAGTCTCGCTCTGTCGCCCAGGCTGGAGTGCAGTGGCCGGATCTCAGCTCACAAGCAGCCTGTTTTTATAGGAAATAAAGGATAGTAGTACATGGTCTTATTCCTCCGGATACTGAAAGTCTCTGAGTAACTGCTACATGATAGAGTTGGGTTCCAAAGACTACAGGCTCCAAAAACAAACAAACAAACAAACAAACACAAACACAAAGACTACAGGCTCTAAAATGTCCTTCTTCAGAAATATCAGAACCTGTTGAGGAAAAGCAGCTGCAGCAGCAGTCATAAAATAGCAGTAACAACAACATGTTCTGGGTTATTCTGACTCGGTACTACTACTGTACCAAGTTATTTTGATTCGTAACCGAATTTAAGAATTGCCAATGAGACTATAATCATACTGATTTCTCCTCAACTCCCTTTTTACTTCTTTTTCTCTCTATCCTTCACCTCCTTTCCTTTCTCCCCTGAAGGTACCAAATGCAACTCCACACAATTACTTGTTTGTTTTTTATACTCCTTGGGATATAAGTGATGTAACTGTTATTTGGTTTAGTTCCCCAGCTGTTCATAAGGACCTCAAAGACCAATGTACCTGTTTAGATACAGCTACACAAAAGCAAAGTATCTGAAGTTTAAGTCAATTTTCCATCTGAACTGCTAATTGGAATACTTCTCTGGAAAGTGAAAGATTCTCATTCTTCTTTGGCTGGCAGTTGGCCAGAGGTGAAGATGTGGGCTTTGGACAAAGTCAAAATTCTTGGCTCCTATTGCCTAGGTTTTCGTTGAACTATAGTCTTAATCTCATATGCCAATGGTGTGTGGTCCTATCTCTTCTTTGAGTGTGTTTTTTATATTTTAAGAAATGTTTTGAGTAGGTGCATCTTGAAAGGACTTTGTGGTTAAAGATTGGAAGTTAAGTTGGTGTTGCTAATTGAGCATGTTGCACCAGAAGGTAGATAACAATTGGGCTACAGCAGAGGCTAACTTGCATTTTTTTTTTTTTTTGCAATTTACAATAAATGTAGACATTAAAGCTAAAGGATTATCAGAATTTAACTTCTGATCAGATAGCTGACAACAGTTCCCTATGATAACTATGATAGTTTATAATTTCTTAAATACATAATCTTTAGCATTGGCTCACATATGCCCTCTATTTGTGAATGTACTCAAAGAATATTATCTCATAAAACTTTAAAAATGATTATTTTGACTCTGGAAACTTAGTAAATATAATTCAAACCGAAGGATTTTTTAAAAACTTTTTTCCCTCCTTTCTGGGGATGTTTTCTTGAGTTTGAAGAAGGTTAATTGCTAATTCTTTATCATCCAAAGTGGCAGCTTCCTTATTATAATGCTATATCATACACTAGAATGCCCCTTATCTAACATGACTGACTAATTATTAAAATACTCATTTTTTTTTCTCCAGCTGTTTGGTTTCTGAGTAAACAAATTGCTAAGTTCAATTGGCTTCCATTTGCACTTCATTGCTTCTTGACAGCAAATACTCCGCAAAAATGAGTTGCCTCTGGGAGTTTATAATCTCCAAGGGCAGAAGAAACAAATGTGTGCATGATTTTGCTAACTGAAAAACTAAAAGCCACCCTCATTAAAAATCTAACACACTTTAAAACTATTGCACAATATGATTTCTTAAACTTTGTAAAGACAGTGTCTGTTCTTAGAATCCCCAAATTCATTAATTTGATATTTTAAGGTGTGATTTTATTAAATGAAAGCAAAGGCCTTATCTTCAAGGAATAGGATCACCCTCTATCGATGGCATACAAATATAGTTGTATGCAGACAATTCAGAATTGCTTTCATTCTGATTAATCAGAGTTATGTGATTAAAAAGTTAACAGGAGTGCTGATTTACTTTCTAACAGATTTAGTTCAGCCTGGTGTGATTGCATTTCAGAATCTGTAAAAAATGGAATCCCAATGTTGTGACAGTATTTTTTCTGCCTGTGGTGTCTGTGAAGCAGGTATTGTAATACACATCAGAATTGTAATTTTGTCACAGATTTGGTGGTTTCGTCAGCTCCCAAGACCAGATTTATTTGTAGAGTTTGGACTTTTTTAGTTTCTGTCATGTCTCAGGGAAAGGATGACACACAATGTAGAGTTCAATATATACCTGTCCCTTAGAATCTGTGGAGAATTGGTTCTAGGACCCCCACAGATACAAAAATCCCCTGTGATGTTCAAGTCCTTTATATAAAATGGAATATTTGCATATAAGTCATGCACAACCTTCTGTATACTTTAAATCTTCTCTAGATTATTTATAATGCTATAAATGTGCTGGGTGAATAGTTGTTACACTGTGTTTTTATTTGCATTATTTTTAAATATTTTATTATTATTTATTTATATATTTTTCCAAATATTTTCCGTCTGGTTGATTGAACACACAGATGCAGAACTGGAATATGAGGGGTAGACTGCAGTTTTATGTAAGAACAAGATTGTGAAAAGAAAGAGAAATTGGAAATATACCTTGGAGAGAAATGTACTTATTTCATTCTGTAGATGACAAAGTGGTCAGGAGGCTGCTCTTTGAAGTTGTATAAACAACTTCAAAGATTGTTGAAACTTTGAAGATTCAAAGATTGTGTTAGAGACCCAGGGCTACCAGTTTTTAGCTCAGTGATGTTGAGCAAGTTCCTAGCGTGTAATAATAGTATCTACCTCCTTAGGTCACTGTGAAGATAATGTAAAATATTGCATAAAAGTGATTAACCCAGAACCTGACAGAGACAAAGGTTACAGGAATTATTTATTATTATCACCATCATAATTATTGTTGTTGCTAATAGACGCCTTACATTACATGTGAAAAGTCCACTACATGAATGCACATGAGGTTTTTCTTATTATTTGTTAGGTCTTTAAATATCTATGAAATGAGTGTCGGGGCTACAAACCACAGTGTCTCCATGAATTAAAGGTTAAGAGAGCAGAACCAGAGTGGATTCAGGACAGGCTTTAAACTTTGGGGAGGCAAAGGTTCACCTTGATAATAGAAATGAAAATTCTTTTAAATTTATATAACTACATTTTATATCACCTTCTTTACAGCCATACGAGTTAAGAGTTATCTTGTTAACTTTTAAGTAAACTGAAGTTTAAAGATGCTAAATTACCTTCCTAAGATCACACAGTAGGCAAAGCTAAAATTTGAATTTGGATTTGGTTGACTTCAGTGAAAAGTTCTTTTTTTTTCCTTCCTTTTTTCCTCCCTCCCTATATTACTTCGTATCTTCCTTCCTTCTTTTTTTTTCTTTTCTTTTTTCATTATTTTTTATTGATGCATAATAATTATATGTATTTATGAGACACATGTGATATTTTGATCCATATATATAAAACATGTAATGATCAAATTAGGGTAATTGGGATATCCATCATCTCAAATATTTATCATTTCCTAGTGTTGGGAACATTCAAAATCTTCTTTTGTAGTTATTTTTGAAGTATACTGTACATTCTTGTTAACTGCAATCATCTTACTGGGTTATAAAACACCAGAACTTATTCCTTTCATCTGACTATTTCTATACCCATTAGCCAGTCTTTCTTCATCTCTCGCTTCCCCTTCCCCTTCCAAAACTTTGACAACTACCATTCTACTCACTTCCTCCATAATGCCAGCTTTTTTAGTTCCCATGCATGAGGAAAAACATGCAATATTCTCTTTCTGTGCCTGGTTTATTTCACTTCACATAAAGTTCCCCAGGCTCATTTGTGTTACTGCAAATGACAAAATTTCATTCTTTTCTTATGACTGAATAATATTGCATTGTGTATATATACTACATTTTCTTTATCCATTCATTTGTCGGTGGATACAAGTTGATTCCATATTTTGACTATTGTGAATAGTGCTGCAATGAACATGGGAATGCAGATAATCTTTTGACATACTGATTTTCTTTTCTTTGTACATCTAGCTGGCACTGGGATTATTGGATCTTATGTTATTTCTATTATTAGTTTATTGGGAAATCTTCATAGTATTTGTCATAATGATTGTATGAATTCCCACCAACAGTGTGTGAGAGTTTCCTTTTCTCCCCATCCTTACTAACATTTTTTATTTTTTGTCTGATAATAGCCATTGTAACCTGGGTAAGATAATCTCATTATGGTTTTTATTTCATTTCCCTAATATTTAGTAATGTTGAGTATTTTTTCATTACTTGTTGGCGATTTGTAGGCCTTCTTTTGAGAAATGTCTATTCAGATCATTTGCCTATTTTTAACTGGATTATTTGTCTTTTATGTTTTTAGTAGTTGGAATTCTTTATATATTCTGCTTATTGAACCCTTGTCATCTGAACAGTTCAGTTTCTAAACATTTTCTCCCATTCTGTAGCTTGTCTCTTCACTATGTTGATTGTTTCCTTTGCTGTACAGAGTTTTTTAGCTTGAAATAATTGAATTTGTCTATTTTTTGTTTGGTTGTCTATGCTTTTGAGGTCTTAATAAAAAAATCTGCCCAGAACAACATCCTGAAGCACTTACTCAATGTTTTCTTCTAGTAGTTGCATAGTTTCAGGTGTTACATTTAAGCCTTTCATCAATTTTGATGTGATTTCTATATATGGTGAGAGATATGGATCTAGTTTTATTCATCTACATATGAATATAGTTTTCCCATAATCATTTATTGAAGAGACTGTCCTTTCCTCGGTGTGTGTTCTTGGTCCTTTGTCTAAAGTGAGTTGGATGTATTAATAAATAAATTTATTTATGGGTTCTTTATTCTTTTGCACTGATGTCTCTGTCTGTGTTTATTTGGTTATTATAGCTTTGCAGTATATTTTGTGGTCAGGTAGTGTTATGCCTTCAGTTTTATTCTTTTTGCTCAGAATTGCTTTGACTATTTGGGGTCTTTTGTGTTTTCCTACAAATTTTAGAATGTTTTTTCCTATTTCTGTGAAAAATATCATTGGTAGTTTGATAGGGATTACACTGATTCTCTAGACCACCTTAAATAATATGGACCTTTTAACAATATTAATTCTTCCAATCCATGAATATAGAAAGGATTTCCATTTATTTCTGTCCTTTAATTTCTTTCATTATGTTTTGTAGTTTTTATTGTAGAGATCTTTTACCTCCTGATTAAATTTATTACTAGGTTTTTTGTAGCTGTTGTTCATGGGATGGCTTTCTTGATATTTTTTGATTATTCACTAACACCTATAAATTCTACTTATTTTTATGTATATTTTATATCTTTCAACTTTACTGCATTTGTCTATCTGTTCTAACAGTTTTTTGGCTAAGTCTTTAGGTTTTTCTAAATATAAGATTATGTTTTCTGCAAAAAAAGACAAATTGATGTATTTCTTTCCAATTTGGATGCCCTTTATTTTTATTCTCTTGCCTAATTGCTCTGGCTAGGACTTCCAGTACTATATTGAGGAAAAGTGGTGAAAATAGAGATTCTTGTTTGTGTTGCAGACCTTGGAGAAAAGGTTTTCAAATTTTCCCGATTTAGTATGAAGTTAGCTGTGGGTTTGTCATATGTGACTTCTATTGTTTCAATCTATGTTTCTTTTATATCCATTTTTTGAGAGTTTTCCTCATGAAGAGATGTTGAATTTTATAAAATGATTATTCAGCATGGATTGAAATAATTACATGATTTTTGTTATTTGTTCTGTTAATGTGATATATCATGTTTATTGATTGATTTGTGTATGTTGAACCATCCTTGGATTCCTAGCTGAATCCTATTTGATCATGGGGAATGATCTTTTTGATGTGCTGTTGAATTCAATTTGCTAGTATTGAGAATTTTTGCTTTTATGTTTGTTCATCAGGGATATTGGTCTGTAGTTTTCTTTCTTTCTTTCTTTCTTTCTTTCTTTCTTTCTTTCTTTCTTTCTTTCTTTCTTTCTTTCTTTCTTTCTTTCTTTCCTTTTCTTTTCTTTCTTTTCTTTCTTTCTTTCTTTTTATTATGTTCTTACTGGTTTTGCTATTAGGGTAATCATGGCTTCAAAGCACAAATTTGAAAGTATTTTCTCCTCTTCAAAGTTTTTGGAGTTTGAGTAGAATTGGTATTAGCTCTTTAAAAGTTTAGTGGAATTCACTAATAAACCCAGCAGGTCCTGGGTTTTGTTTGATGAGATACTTTTTATTACAGCTTTAGTCTTATTATTTGCTGTTAGTATGTTCAGATTTTCTATTTATTCATGGTTCAATCATGGTAGGCTGTATGTTTCCAGAAGTTTATTTACTTATTCTAGGTTTCCAATTCATTGGCATATTCATTGTTTCTTTGTTGATATTTTTTTGCCTGGATGGTATGCCCATTGCTAAAAGTGGGGTGTTGAAGTTTCCTACTATTATTGTATTGCAGTCTGTCTCTCCTTTAGATCTATTAATGTTTGATTTACATATTTGGATGCTACAGTGTTGGGTGTACATATACTTACAATTGTTATATTTTTCTTATGAATTAACTCTTTTGTCATTATATAATAGTAGTCTCTACTGATCATTTTTTATGTCTGTGCTATCGGTTGTAATGTCTCTTTTTCATCTCTGATTTTATTAATTTGGATCTTCTCTCTTTTTTCTTAGTCTAGGTAAAGTTTTGTTGATTTTGTTTATCTCTTCAAGAAACCAACTTTTTATAATTTATCTTTTGTATTGTTTTGTAGTCTCAGTTTCATTTATTTCTTCTGTGATCTTTATTATTTATTTTCTCCTACTAATTTTGAGTTTGGTCTTGATTTTCTAGTTCCTTAAGGTACAGCATTACCTTGTTTATTTGAACTCTTTCTACTTTTTAAATGTAGATGTTTATTGCTATAAACTTTCCTCTAGTACTACTTTTTCTGTATCTTATAGTTTCTGGTATGTTGTGTTTCAATTTTTCATTTATTTCAAAAACTTTTAAAATTTCCTTCTTAATTTCTTCTTTGACTCATTAATAATTCAGGAACATGTTGTTTAGTTTCTATGTATTTGTAAGATTCCCAAAGGTTTTCTTGTTATTGAATTCTGCTTTTACTCAATTATGGTCAGAAAAGGTACTTGATATGATTTCAACTTTTTTGAATTTATTGAAACTTGTTTTGTGACCTAACATATGGTCTATTCTGCAGAATGATCAATGTGCTAATAAGAATAATAAATATTCTGTAAATGTTAGGTCCTTTTGGTTTAGAATAATAGTTGTAACTTAAATGTTTCTTTGTTGATTTTTTTTTTGTCTGGATGGTATATTCATTGCTAAAAGTGGGGTGTTGAAGTTCCCTACTATTACTGTAGTTCAGTGTACCTCTCCCTTTAGATCTATTAATGTTTGATTTATATATTTGGATGCATATATATTTACAATTTTTATATTTTTATTATGAATTGACTCTTTTGTCATTATACAATGACCCTTTCTGTCTTTTTTCATAGTTTTTGAGGTAAAGTATATTTTATCTGATATATGTATATGTTCTCCTTCTCTTCTTTGGTTTTAATTTATATGGAATATCATTTTCCATCCCCTTACATTCAGTTTGTGTGTTTCTGTACAGATGAAGTGAGTTTTTTGTGGTCAACATATTGTCAGGTCCTGTTTTTTTTAAACTAGCAATCCACTCTGTGTCATTTAATCGAAGAATTTAGTCAATTTGCATTTAATTTTATTACTGATAGGTAAGTACTTACTGCTGCCATTATGTTACTTGTTTTCTGGCTCTAAGGTTACTCCTGTCTTTAATTCTTCTTTTCCTACTGTATTCCTTTGTGGTTAAGTGATTTTCTCAGGTAATATACTTTAATTAACTACTTTTTATTTTTAGGGTATCTCTTAGAGGTTTTTGCTTTGTGGTTACCATGTAGATTACAAAAAAAAACCCTTTTAATTATAAAAAGTATAATAATGATGACTAGTTTGATCTCAAAGAATAAATAAAAACAAGCAATAAACTGTAAAACTACATATTTTACCTCAATTTCTACAAAACTTTGACTTTTTGTCTCAATTTGTGCATCTTTAATATGGCTTATCTCTTAAATTGTGGTAGTTATTATTTCTGATAGATTTGTCTTTTTATCTTAATACTAAATATATGAATAGTTTACACATCACAATTACAGTATTAAACTATTTTAATTTGTCTATGTACTTACTTTTACCAGTGAGTTTTATACCTTCAGATTTTTTCTTGTTGAACTTCAGCACCCTTTTCTTTCTAATTGGAAAACTTTAACATTTCTTGTAAGACAGGTCTGATGTTGATTAATTCTTTCAGCTTAGTTTTTCTGAAAGTCCTTATCTCCCCGTTTGTGAAGGATAGTTTTGCTGAATACAATATTCTTGGTTGACAGTTTTACTCCTTTCACACTTTGAATATGTCATCCCACTTCCTCCTGGCATGTAAAGTTTCTGCTAAGAAGTCTATTGCCACATGAATCACAGCTCCCAAATACGTTATTTGCATCTTTTTCCTTTGGAATCCTCTGTTTGTTCTTAACCTTTCAGAGTTCAATCAATTATATGTCCTGAGGTATACTTATTTGGATAGAATCTCTTTGGTGACCTTTGATTTTCCTGTATCTGGATGCTTATATCTTTTTGTAGGATTGGAAAGCTTTCTTTTACTATGTCTTTGAATATATTCTGACTCCTTACAATTTTTCAGTTCCCTTTTAAAGGCCAATAACTCTTAGATTTGCTCTTTTGAGACTATCCTCTAGCTCTTGTAAGTATTTTTCATTATTTTTTCCTCTGACTGTGTATTTTCAAATATCCTGTCTTTGTGCTCACTGATTCTTCTGCTTGATTTATTCTAATATTAAGATCCTACAATAGATTTTCCAATTTAACTTGTATTTCTTACCTTCAGTATATCTGTTTCATTTTTAAAAATTATTTAAACCTCTTTATTAAATTTCTTTGATACATTTCTGAATTGCTTTTCTGTGTTATCTTGGAGTTCACTGAATTTCCTCAAACTGCTATTTTGCATTACTGATCCAAGAGCTCACACATTGTCATCTCATTGGGATCAGTCACTGTCTTCTTATTTTTTACATTTAAGGTCATATTTCCTCATTTGCTTTTATTTCTTATAAACCTCTGTTTATATCATTGCACTGAAGGATTAATCATTTACCTCAGTTTGTGCTGTTTGGCCTGATTTATTTTTTTCTAGTGCATGTCTCTTCATAGGTATTATGTTGATTGAGTTCCCCTGGCCCGAGATTGCTGCCTCTTTTATAGCACTAGATGGTACCCTAAGCCTAGGTTTGCCATAGCTCTTGCAAAGTTAATCTGCTCTTCCTGAATATTGGGGGATCCCAAAGAGTACCCCTGGCTATTCAGGAAGACTGGCTAGATGTTTGTGGCCAGAGGACCCATGGAGCATATACCCTACAGTATTATGCTGCTGAACAGCCCCCCTGATTTTGCCAAGTCAGAGTATAGACACTTCTTCTTTGGCCAAGTCAAAGAATAGCTACCAAATTTTATGAGCAGAATGTTACTAGCCCTACCCTACTCTTTTTCTCTAGCTTCCCTCAGGAATTTTTGCCCTACAGGTCATTCACAATGCTTCCCATGGGTTGTGGCAGGAACAGTTATCATGCAAAACACAAAAAACAAACACACACACAAAAAAACCAAGATGATGGGGAACTTGGCTGTCTGCCTTGATTTTACTTTTCCCAGTGTAGAAACTGAAGTGTAGGGTGACTTTTTCTGTGTGGTACGTAGCAGCTTCAGGAAGGGGCATTGCAGTTAGAGTGGTCCATTTCTTTTACCATCTGCTGGCAGATTTTTGCTTATCTGTGATCCCAGTGATTGTCACAGACTTAATTTTGAGTTCTGAGATATTTCTGGTGATAACCTTGGCACTAGGTAGTTGGTTTTGTTTTTGGAGGGGGAGAACAACCGAGAAAGCCAGATTGCTTCTGTTCTCTTATTTTGGTGCTCTCTCTCTCTGTCTCTCTCTCTCCTATGCATCACTGCCACTTTTGATATAGAGTTTTTGAAACCGTCTTCTAACATTGTAATTTTTCTGATTAATACCATAATTGTTTCTGTTTAAGTTAAAATATAGAAAAGCACAAAATGATAAAAAGATAACCTGCAATCTTATCATCATGAGTTAGTCACCCAACAATTTTAGCGTTTATCTGCCAATCTCATAATTAACTAATTGCTGCTTTTTGATGCATTATACTTTAGCATATAGAGAAACTAGTTTTTGGCTCCTCTTAGCTTTTCCAGACCCCCTTTATGAAACCCTTTGGTCTTCGGCCTTGCTTGTTGGTACTGGTACAAGAAGGGGCATTTTTCCTTTGTTTTCAGTTTGCAAAACATCATGTTGGCAAGTGTCAAAGACAAACTTAAAGTGGTAAGGACAAATGTTTTTCATCAATAACCTTTGGCAAAGATGGAAAAATACTGTTTTTCCTCTACCCCTCTTAGGTTCATTGGCTGGAGCCTTGACAATTAGATTGACAAAAGACAGATAAATGAACAGATTTATCTACAAATGTATAGTACATATACATAGGAGTACTCAGACATAAGTAATTGAAAGAGGTGGTGCGATGGTTTGAACACTTCTGTTCCCTCCAAAATTAATGTTGAAACTTAATCCCCAAGGAAACCGTATTAACAGGTTGGGCCTTTAAAAGGTGATTAGATCATGAAGGCTCCACCTTTATGAATGAGTATAATCTTATAAAGGAAATAAAGATAACTAGATTTACCATTTTTGCTCTTTGGCCCTTCTCCGTGTTAGGACATAACATTCAGCCCTTTAGAGAATATAGCATTCAAGGTATTATCTTAGACGCAAAAAACAGCTTAGACTTCCCAACCTCTGGAACTGTGAGAAAATAAATTTCTTTTCTCTAGCCAGTCTGTGATATTTCATTACAGCAATATTAATAGACTACAACACGTGGTTAGAACTTGGGCTTGTGTAGGATCCCAAAAAAAGAACAATACACATTTCGGGAATTGAGAAAACAAAAATAAAAGGATATAGAGTTTCTAGAGTGGCAAATTGTGGGAAGGTAAATATATGGGGGAAACTAATGGAAAATAGGGGTACTTAGTAAAGTTTGTTATGGAGTGTCCTCTGTTGACTTCCAGCTGACAAGGAATTGTCTTTGGTAATTTACTTCTCTTCTTCCTGTTACAGAAAAAAGAGGGGACCTCTCTATCTTTACAAATTTATATTTTGTCTTTAGGCAAACAGAAAGAAGGCAGAAAATTTTTCTTGTATCTGCTTTTTCTTAGTTGCCTTCAGTTTGAAATAATCCTCATGCTAAAGTGGCATATTTTCCAGTGGCATAGTCATCTATCCTTCACGTTGTAATGGAGAAGAAGTTCCAGTGTTAACTCAGCTTTGATTTGTACAGAGGTATTGGACATTTTTAAGGGAGAATGAGGGAGTGGGGAAGAGGAAAAAGTGGAGGCTTGAGCGGAAATTGTGTATTGAAATTGGTGCTTATCAGGAGATGTGAACTTCTTATATTTATGACAGAAGGTAGTGGTATATGTTGGAGCAGGATGCCCATCAGGCTGGGAGAGAGAGTCAGAGTTATTTCCCTGAGGTTTGCATTTCAAAGAGACAGATCTCAGGTTCTTTAGAAGAAAGTTCTAGATGGTGGGAAACATCAGTCTCAAAAGAAGAAAGAAAGTATTATATTTACAACTTCAAGCTTTCAAAAGTAACTGCCCTAAGAGAGGATTCAGAGACCTGTCTATTACCAGGTTTTGGCTGCAACAAACTGTCAGGACTCTGCAAGCTAAGCCATCATATCCCCTGTGACCTGCAGTTATATATCCAGATGGCCTGAAGTAACTGAAGAATCACAAAATAAGTGAAAATGGCCTGTTCCTGCCTTGACTGATGACATTACCTTGTGAAATTCCTTCTCCTGGCTTATCCTGGCTCAAAAGCTCCCCCACTGATCACCTTGTGACCCCAACCCCTGCCCGCCAGAGAACAACCCCCTTTGACTGTAATTTTCCACTACCTACCCAAATCCTATAAAATGGCCCAACCCCTGTCTCCCTTCATTGGCTCTCCTTTCAGACTCAGCCCACCTGCACCCAGGCGAAATAAACAGCCTTATTGCTCACACAAAGCCTGTTTGGTGGTCTCTTCACATGGACGTGAGTGAAACAAACAATAAACTCCCCTGGAAGCACTGAGCTTTCTGAGGTAGACACTTTAAAGGGGATTTGGGGGCTGGGTCACCCCAGAAACTATGGTGGTGTTTGTTCAAGACTCTTAGTGTTGGGGCAGGAGAATAACGAAATCATTTGTGCTGAGAGGCTGCAGTTTTTTAGCTGAATATTAAGGTCTGCCCTAGGAGGGGGTTCAGAGGATCTTGACTAGGTTTGAACAAGGAGAGAATCTCTGTCACAAGTAAGGGAATGGTTTGGCTTGTAAGTACCTGTCTTTATAGAATATGCTTCAATTGACCAAAGGGATGCCAATGAAAAGTTAAAAATTCTGTTTAAAAAAAAATTACATGTGTAGAACTGGGGAAAAGGAGAAAGAATCAGACCAAAAAATGTTTCACTAAAGTCTAGATCCAATTAGCTATAGTTGGTATCTGATTTGGATGATTAATTACATCACAAATATGAAAAGAGGGAATGTAGCCATGGTTCTATTGAGAATATATAATGGGAAGGGATGGGAAAGGTGAATGGTGCTGAAATGGGAAAAGTTCCCTTATTCCCCTTGCAGGGTGTATGATGGGGGTGTGGTTAACTTATTTGATGCCCCACAGCTCAAACTTTTAGGGGGAGCATGGAGATGGGCAGGTTGTGGGGCTCTGACCCCATGGCAGTATCTACGGGTGAATGTTAACAGCTCCTGAAGCCCCAGTGGGTGTGTGTTAACAGTGTGTTCTTTGAGTTTTGCCGTCTGTAGGTGACTTGTATTAATCAGCTCAATTAGACTCTCTGCTTTAACACAAGGACAAAAAGCTTTCTGTATCCGAGACTTCTTGCCTTGGTGTGCTGGAAAAAAACGGATCACACACAGGCTTGGAGAATGAGTGCAAGAATTTATTGAATGGTGGAAGTAGCTCTCAGCAGATGGATGGGGAGCCACAACGGGGATGGAGTGGGAAGGTGGTTTTCCCCTGGAGTTCAGCCACTCAATGGCTGGACTCTGCTCTGACGACCCTGGGCCAATTCCCCTCAGCATCCACATTGTTCCACTGGTCCATGGTCTGCTGTTGCCTGTTGGTGTGCTCTTCTGCTCCTCTGTTCCTCTAGATGTTCAATTGCCTATGCGCTCTTCTGCTGGTGTGTTCCTCTCAATATCCAGCCACTTGTGTGCATGGCCACTAGAGTCTCAGGGTTTTTATAGGCACAGGATAGCGGGCATGGCAGGCTAGGGTGGTCTTGGAAAATGCAACATTTGGGCACAAAAACAGGAGTGTCTGTCCTCACCTAGGTCTGCGGGTACAGGCTTGAGGGTGGAGCCCTCACCAGAGACCCTTCTCTTCTTCTCCCAGCACTTTTCTGGCCTTCTCTCATATCAGTGCCACTCTGCTGCAAACTTTGATGAGAGATAATTGTGGAGAATCTGTTTAATTTGGATGTCTATGGTTAACTATCTAAACTAAGTCTGACCATTGAACCTAATTTCATCTCATAGGCTTTGATCATTCAACAGAGAGCAAGGATTTAGGGGTATGCACATGCATGTATGTGTGTATAGGCAAATGTATTCATAATATCATTCAGGGTATAGGTATCTATAGATAAATTATTATTTATATTTAAGTATATTTTTTGGCTCATTTGAGGAAAGAGAGAGACTCTCTCATATTGTGTATATTGTTTTATACTCGGTACTTGTTTTAAGAAAAAACAAGGAAGTAAAACCAAAGACTGGCAGCCCGGCACCAGGCCCAAAACCAGGCCTGGGCCTGCCTGGCCTAAACCCAGTAGTTAAAAATCAACTCATAAGTTAGAAACTGATGTTATTCACAGATTCCAGACATTGTATAGAAGAACACTGTGAAACTCCCTGCCCTGTTCTGTTTCTCTCTGACCACCAGTGCATGCAGCCCCTGTCACATACCCCCTACTTGCTGAAATTTATCACGACCCTTTCATGTGAAATCTTTAATGTTGTGAGCCCTTAAAAGGGACAGAAATTGTGAACTCAGGGAGCTCGGATTTTAAGGCAGTAGCTTGCCGATGCTCCCAGCTGAACAAAGCCCTTCCTTCTACAACTTGATGTCTGAGAGCTTTTGTCTGCGGCTCCTCCTGCTACAATTAAGGACCTTTTGGGGTTAGGGGACAAATCAGGCACTCTCTCTGTCTCTCTGCCTATATATATACATATATTTAAATTTTTTTAACACTTTCTAAAAGTTTCAAATGTGCGTTTTCCTTTTTTTCTTTACAAAGAGTGTAAAATTCTTCTTCTTCCTTTTTTTTTTTTTTTTTTGAGACAGAGTTTTGCTCTTGTTGCCCAGGCTGGAGTGCAATGGCATGGTCTTGGCTCACCGTAACCTCTGCCTCCTGGGTTCAAGTGATTCTCCTGCCTCAGCCTCCTGAGTAGCTGGGCTTACAGGCATGAACCACCACACCTGGCTATTTTTGTATTTTTAGTAGAGATGGGATTTCTCCACATTGGTCAGACCGGTAGAACTCCTGGCCTCAGGTGATCCACCAGCCTCGGCCTCCCATGGTGCTGGGATTACAGGCGTGAGCCACTGCGCTTGGCCAAATTATTCTCTCTCTCTCTCTCTCTTTTTTTTTCAATTTACACATTTCTTTAAAAAATGATCCTAAAGAACTTGTATATCCAGTACTTTATAACACACAGTGCTGATTGTGAGATTTGAGTGTGAAGCTAATTTTTCATCTCTTTACCTCAGTTTTTAGTCTTCTAAATCCATAAATGCTGAATGCTAGAATTTTAGTGTAGAATTCTCCTTGGGCATGGTTTGCAATTGGCTCCTACGTACACAGTGACACCTGAAATAGGGCCCAGAAAGATAGGAAAATTGAATGATGGGTTGGGTGATAAATTAAAAACTGTGAAGAAAAAAAAAAAGGAGGCCGGGCGCGGTGGCTCAAGCCTGTAATCCCAGCACTTTGGGAGGCCGAGACGGGCGGATCACGAGGTCAGGAGATTGAGACCATCCGGGCGAACACGGTGAAACCCCGTCTCTACTAAAAAATACAAAAAACTAGCCGGGCGAGGTGGCGGGCGCCTGTGGTCCCAGCTACTCGGGAGGCTGAGGCAGGAGAATGGCGTGAACCCGGGAGGCAGAGCTTGCAGTGAGCCGAGATCGCGCCACTGCACTCCATCCAGCCTGGGAGACAGAGCCAGACTCCGTCTCAAAAAAAAAAAAAAAAAAAAAAAAAAAGGAAACCATTAATGGTGAACATTTTTAAAAAGGAAATATATATTTTATTTTCTTTCATCAGAAAGTATATTGCCCTATATTAGGGCCAGCATAATAAGAGGAAGTAATGATAACTGTGTAGATAAATCATGCACATTCCACTGATATTTGATTAGTCTTAGTGTGTTTTATGGAGGATGCAGTGCTTTAGCCATCCTAGAATACTTGCAGATTCTTGAATGCTGTGTTTTCTGATCTTCAGGCTTCCATTTTCTCTCTTATAACTTCACTCATTCTTCAAAATGTTATTTAACTCCTTTAAAAGAAAAGAAAAAAAAAAAAAAAACCTCTCTTCTTTCTCTATATTCTCAAAGTTTAGCATCAGGCCAAGTACTTAGGGTCCAATAAATGTTAAAACTGTGGATAAATGATACAGAGATCAGTAGTGGTGGTGAGAAAATTCTCTTCCTTTGCATTGAAGAAGGGCTTTGGGAAGAAGCATAGTTTCAGAGGTGGGAAAAGGAACATGAATATTACATTTCTAAATATAAATTTATATTGAGAATCACATAAAACTGAAATTCTCTTTAAAACAACTAGAATAAGGTGAATACTCAACTACATAACTACAACTATGTCTGCAAGACCAAAAAGTAAATTTTTTGCATCAAGAAAAATGCAAATAACTCCTACTTTGTACCCTTTGATTAACTTCTGATTTTTCCTAGTCTCAAGCCCCTGCCAACTGCTATTCTACTCTAGACTTCTGTAAGTTCTACTTTTTAGATTCTATACATAAGCAAGATTATTTGGTATTTGTCTTTCTGTGCCTGGCTTACTTCACTAAATATAACATCCTTCATTCATCTGTGTCATTGCAAATGATGAAATTTCCTTCACTGCTAATACTAAATAATATTTCATTATATATGTGTGTATATACATGTGTGCATGTGTGCGTGTGTGTGTGTGTGTGTGTAGTCCATTCTTCTGTTGACTGGCATTAGGTTGATTCTATATCTTGGCTTTTATGAATAATATTGTGTTGAACATGGTGGTGCTTTGAGATACTGATTTCATTTTCTTTGGATATATACTCAGAAGTGAGATTATTGAATCATATAGCAATCTATTTTTAATATTTTGAGAAAAATACACACTGTTTTCCATATGGCTATAGCAATTTACATTTCTGTCAACAGTATACAAGATTTCCTTTTCTCCACATCCATGCCAATACTTGCTCTTTTGTCTTTTTTATCTTAACCATTTTAATCATTGTGAGGTGGTATCTAGTGGTTTTGATTTGCATTTCCTGGATGATCAGGTATATTGAGCATCTTTTCATATACTTGTTGACTATTTGTATGTCTTCCTCTGAGAAAAGTCTATTCAGGTCATTTGCACACTTTTTAATAGAGTTATTTGTTATATTGCTATTGAGTTGTTTGAGTTTCTATATTTTTAGCTATTAACCCATTATCAGAGGTATGGCTTGCAAATATTTTCCCCCATTTCTTAGGTTGTGTCTTCACTCTGTTAATTGTTTACTTTGTTGTACAGAAGCTTCTTACTTTGATGCATTCCCATTTCTCTACTATTTTGCTTTTGTTGCCTGTGCCTTGGTGTCATATCAAAAAAGTTACTGCCTATCCTAATATAAATAAGCTTTTCCCCTATATTTTATTCTAGCAATTGTACAGTTAAGTCTTAAATTCATTTTGAGTTTATATTTGTCTATGGCATAAGATTCCAATTTCATTCTTCTGACTATGGATATCCAGTTTTCCTAGCACAGTATATTGAGGAGACTTTCCTTATTGTGTGTTCTTTGCATATTTGTTGAAGACAAATTGGCCATTAATGTGGATTTAATTCTGAGCTCTCCTATTCTGTTCCATATGTGTATATGTCTCTTTTTATGCCTGAACTATTCTGTTTTGATTGGTATAGCTTTGTAGTACATTTTGAAATTAGATAGTTTGATGCCTCCAACTTGGTTCTTTTTGTTCAATATTGCTTTGGCTATTTGAATTCTCTTGTAGTTCCATATGAATTTTAGGATTGTTTTCTATTTTTATAAAAAATATCATTGTGTTTTTATAGGGATTGCAAGACTCTGTAGATTACTTTGAGTAGAATTGCCATTTTACAACATTAATTATTCCAATCCATAAATATGAGATATCTTTCCATCTATTTGTGTCTTCAAAAATTTCTTTCATTAATATCTTGTAGATTTCAGTGTACAGATCATTCAACTGCTTGGTTAAATTTATTCTTAAGCATTGTATTCTTTTTATGCCATTGTAAAGGAGATTGTTTTGCTTTTTTAAATAGTCACTTTTAGTGTGTAGAAATGCATCATTGGTTTTTCTTTTTATTCTTCTGACTTGTTACTTTCAAATGACTTGTCTTTTTGCTTGCTGATTCTTCCTTTTGCTAAAGCTCTCTATGGAATTTTTCAGTGCAGTCATTGTGTCCTTCAGCTCCAGAACTATAGTTTGGTTCTTTTTTTCTAGTTTCTACCTCTTTGTTGAACTTCTCATATTATTCATTACTACTACTATTTTCTTTGTTTTGTCTGGTTGCCTATCTGGGATCTCTTACAGCTTACTGAGCTACTTTCAAATTATTATTTTAAATTATTGGTTGAGAAGTTTGTAAATCTTCATTTCTTTAGGATAAGTTACTGGTGCTTTATTTTGTAATGTCATTGTTTTCTGATTATTTATGACCCTAGTGACCTTGATGTCTGTACATTTGAATAAGTAGGCACTTCTTAGAGTCTTTACTGACAGACTTCAGTAGTTAGCCTATCCAGAGATTTTATGTGGGACATTTAGTGGGTTCTACTCATTAGTCTGCTGCTGGTGTCCTTAGATGGGGTGGCCTGGGCCCTGGGTCAGTGGGAAGGCAGGTCTAGCACCTGAGTCCACAGGAGCCAGCCTGGAGCCTGGGTCTGCAGAGGCTATCCTGAAGCTTAGGTCTGCAGGTAGGAGCCTGAAGCTTCAGTCTGCATGGATAAATCTGGTGCTTGAGTCTATGGTATGGGACTGAATTCTAGATCTACAAGGGCCAGCCTGGTGATGGAGTGTGGCTGGAGCCTGGGTCTGAAGGGGGGATATCCTGGATTCTGGAGTTGTGGTTGCCTCCTCTTGCACTAGGGCGGCCACAACCCTGGGACCATGGGTGTTGGCCTGGTGCTGGAGTGGGCTTGGAGCCTGAGTCTACAGGGTCCAGCCTGGTACTGGTTTACTATGATTAACCTGGTGCTGGGGTCTGTGGGAAAGCTGACTTCTCACTTGACTTTTCTTTCCCTATGTGGATAGTATTTTTCTTTGCACTTTGCTGCCCAAGCTGTGGGAAGGGGTGGTGTGTGTAATGTGAAACTGTCCTTTGTACACTTTTCAATGCATCTTTCCTTATTTCTGTTTCACCTGGGTGCTGTAATCTCTCATCTAGATTTCCTAGCTGGTGTGAAGATAGTTTTATGCATAGGTAGTTGTTCAAATTGATGCTTTTGTAATGGGATAAGTGCTTGAAAATCTTATTCTGCCATGTTGCTGGCATTTTCTAGCTCTGCTTGAAAATCTTACTCTGCCATGTTGCTGACATTTTCTATCTCTACTAGTCTTAGGACTCGTAATGAGGACTAGGGACCTAAGAAGGAGGCAAAGTGGTTTAATAAAAGAGAACAAGTTTGAATGTGTTCAAAATTGAAAAATCTTAAAATTAACTCAAAACGATAAAATGAGGCAATTTGTTGGGATAGAAAATTGTGAAATTAATTGGAACTTGGATCTATCTATAAATCTGAGATGGAAAACTATTGGTAAATATTTTCAGAACTAATTGCAAACTTTTTTAAAAACAAGAGACTGAAAACTAAGAATGATATATTGGTGGAATATTTTTACACCTGAGACTGTAAAAGGAATAAATCATGGGACATATTGATTCTGCCTCAATAATAAAGTTTATCACATTGAAAAAATCTGTACTTTAATTCACATAATAATATTGGACAGGGCGCTAAAGTAAAGTCTATTATTTCATGAGAAGTCGGGCATTGCTAAATAATTTAAGAGTTCAGAAGAATCAGAATTTCAGAGCTGAAACAAACCTTATAAATAATCGAATCTCGCTTCTTAATTTTATAGCTAAAGAAATTGAGGTTTAGAGAATAAAAAGAATTATCTAATCTAGGGAATTATTAATAAAATGGAAAGAAAGAGTCAAGACTTCAAGTTTTCAGCCTGGTGCCCATTTCTTGTGACATTATATCATGTTGAGCTATGTGCCAATAATTTCTTTAGTAGAAATTAGGTATGAAATTCAGTTGCTTCTTGGCTGAATAGATTTCCATTTTTGAGAATGATGAGATACAATTACATTTAGCAAGTATTTATTCAGTACATCCCTGTGGTTGGCACTCCAAAAATTTGAAATATAGTGGAAGGTTCGTTCCCTTCTCTAGTGGCATATGAAATCGCAAGTTCCTCACAAAAGTGTGAAATTTTTAATGTCTGGGTCATCTTACATTCACTGTGTTCTCAGTAGTTATCATAGGTCCTGGTATATAATGGACAGTCAAAAATTGCTCAGTAACTCCACCTGGAGAAAGAAAACTCATATCTAGATCATCAAACCATGAGCATTAAATTGTTAACCAGCAAATTCTGAGCAACTGTAGTAAAAATAGGAGACATTAAAATGTGTTGTTCTTGTTTCTAAGCAATGAAATTTTTTTAAAAAAAATACTGTACCCGGCCAGGCACGGTGGCTCATGCCTGTAATTCCAGCACTTTGGGAGGCTGAGGCAGGCGGATCATGAGGTCAGGAGATAGAGACCATCCTGACTAACACGGTGAAACCCCATCTCCATTAAAAATACAAAAAATTAATCAGACCTGGTGGCAGGCACCTGTAGTCCCAGCTACTCGGGAGGCTGAGGCAGGAGAATGGCATGAACCTGGGAGGCAGAGCTTGCAGTGAGCTGAGATCATGCCACTGCACTCCAGTCTGGGTGACAGAGCAAGACTCTGTCTCAAAACAACAACAACAACAAAAAACAAAAAATACTGTACCCAATTTAGTATTTTCCTTCTTACAAGTTTTTTTTTAAAGGAAAAAGATAGAAGCAATGGAAAAAAATTAATCTGGTGACCTCCACGGCACGGCAGGATACTGTGCTATGCTGAAAGATAAGTAGAAGACTGAAAAATAAGCCATTTCCCAATAAAAAGTATCTGAAGAGTAAAATTATCTATGAAGTATAAATTATCCCTCAGAATTTATTCCAACTTGAGGCAAGGGAGCTATATTCTCATACAATTTAGCTATTGGCTTTAGGTCATACCCGAATGAGGGAAATATAAACTCCCAGGTATTTTCAGACCTCTGTGTCTGCAGTCAAAGTAGTTATAATAGCTCAAGGGCAGCCTCCAAAGAGAACCACGGTGAAATAATTTGTAGTACAAATACAGAACAGGGAAAGGGTGCGCAGAACTGGTAAAGCAATGGAATCTGAGCAGACCACAGGCAGTAGTATCTGCGATAGCAGGAGTCAGCAAACTTTTCCTGTAAAACCAAGCCATATTATCTATAATCTCTGTTGCAATCATTGAACTCTGTTATTGCAGCAAAACCTTCCATAAACAATAAATGAGCAAATGAGCAAATAAGCAGGTATGTATCCTAACAAAACTTTACTATGAACACTGAAATTTCAATTGTGTGTAATTTTTACATGTTACAAAATATTATTTTTGCTATGACTTTAAAAAAATGGTTAAAAATATAAAAACCATTCTTAGCTCACAGGTTGTACAAAAACAGGCAATGATTCCAGGCTGTAGTTTGCTGACTGTTGAAACAGTACTATTCAAACTACTTCATGTTTATTAGCTCTTTTTTCCTCATAATGACTTATTGTGTTATGACTATTATTTTCCCCATATTACAGATAAGGTGACTGATGCACAGATTGGTTAAATAACTGTAGGATATAATAAATTCCTCTTCAAAGATTTTAGCCTGTAAATTCTTAAGTACAATGAGTTCTGAGATCTTCTTCAAAGAACCAATGTATCAGTATGTTCAGCTCTGCTGTTCTTTGTTCTTCATTTTAAAGTTTAAATTCCTTGTTCTCTTCATCTCCTTGCTTCTAGTTTCAGTAAACAACCTCCTCCTAGCCTCTATCACCTGCTCTGACCTGAATCATCCTGAGCCACCTGTTTTGTAACTGTCCTTCCCCCAAAACTACTTACCTCGTCACTCTAGCTCGTATCCCTGCTCTCTTTAAAACAGCCAATTGGAATTAGCTTAGACTGTTCAGTCCGATCCTAGCCAGTAGGGGAAAGACACAGCAGTAGGGGCTACCTGCATCTGGGATAAGAACTCCTTCTCCTCCCTTGTTCAGGTGTGCTCTCACCATTGCTCCATTCATGAGGCACACCCTTCTATAGAAGGAAAATTGCCTTGCTGAGAAAATTAAATTTATGTTTGAATGTTATTTCTTTTGTGGCACTGAAAATTTATTTCTAATATAACTCAATATTTACTCAGTTAGTAAGTAGCACAGCCAGGATTTGAATACACGGTCTAGCTAGTTTGTGTTCTTAATTGCTATACCATGTTTGGGTGTTTTTTATTTTTTTATTTTTTTTGTTTTTGTTTTTGTTTTTTTCCAGCACTGAAAATTTATTTCTAACAATTTGGGGGCTCATCTGATATTCCCATTCTCCTCTGGGGAGGGTCTAGACCTCTCCCATGAGGAAGCACACCCCACTGCCTCCTTGTGGAAGCCTCAGGGGTAAGGAATTGAGACTCACCTGATGTGACAAATGAACCCAGACTCTCAGCAACACAAGAAGAAACAGACTAACAACTTGGGGGAAAAGATTATCACATACCGTGGTGACCAGGTAACTCCATGAATAGGCCAACATTGCAAAAGTGGCAAAGTATTTCCTTGGAGGTCAGAACCAAGGTAAGAAAAGCTGCAGGGCTAGTGAGGTATTTCTTGGTCAGAACCAAGGTAAGAAAAGCCTCAGGGGTGGTGAAGTATTCCTGGTCGGGATAAAGAGCCGTGGGAGCGGTGAAGTATTCCTTGGTTGAGGTGTCTTGGAAGTTAAAAAGAGGTGAGGAATTTCCAGTAGGGGAAATTGAGCCTCACCCCAAAAGGCAAGAAATTTTCAGTAAGGGAAATTGAGGCTCACCCTAAAACTATTAAAATGGAAACTATCCCAAGTAAGGTAAGAGATAAAAAGGATAAATCTAGCCACAATATTCCCCCTAATTATCCCCCAGGCCTAATGTTAAAATATCAGAAGGATAAAACTAAAAAAAAAAAAAGAAAAAAGAAAAAAGCAGCCGCTGTCCCACACCCTTCTCCTATCCCTGTTGTCCCCTTCCTTATAACCCTTCCTCTTGGGAATCATCCCAAGAGCACACTCAATCACAGCCTAAGTACCCTTCCATAAAAGTGTGTCTGGAATTATTTCCTTCCGGTGGGTTCTTGGTCTTGCTGACTTCAAGTATGAAGCCGCGGACCCTTGCAGTGAGTGTTACAGTTCTTAAAGATGGTGTGTCCAGAGTTTGTTCCTTCAGATGTTCAGATATGTCTGGAGTTTCTTCCTTCTGGTGGGTTTGTGGTCTCATTGACTTCAGGAGTGAAGCTGCAGACATTCACAGTGAGTGTAACAGTCTTAAAGGTGGCACCTCTGGAGTTCTTTGTTCCTCCTGGTGGGTTTGTGGTCTTGCCTACTTCAGGAATGAAGCCACAGACCCTCGGTGTGTGTTATAGCTCATAAAGGTAATGCAGACCCAAAGAGTGAGCAGCAGCAAGATTTATTGTGAAGAATAAAAGAACAAAGCTTCCACAGCATAGAAGGGGACCTGAGCAAGTTGCCACTGTTGGCTGGGGTGGTCAGCTCATATTCCCTTATTTGTCCCCACCCACATCCTGCTGATTGGTCCATTTTACAGAGAGCTGATTGGTCCATTTTATAGAGTGCTGATCGGTGTGTTTACAATCCTTTAGCTAGACACAGAATGCTGATTGGTGCATTTTTAGAGTGCTGACTGGTGCATTTACAATCATTTAGCTAGACACAGAGCTCTGATTGGTGCATTTTTACACCATTGGTGCTGATTGGTGCATTTACAATCCTTTAGCTAGACACAGTGCTGATCAGTGTGTTTTTACAGAACGCTGATTGGTGCATTTGCACTTCTCTAGCTAGACAGAAAAGTTCTCCAAGTTCCCACTTGACCCAGGAAGTCCATCTGGCTTCACCTCTCAATCCCCCCTCTAAACAGGACACCCCAACTGCTGTTGGGAATTGGGCAATGACCACTCTAGCTACTTGCTGCTGGATAGAGGTGAAGAAGGGGCCCTGCAGTTGTAGTGTCCTCCAGAGGGGAACTCTTTAGGCCAGTGAAAGGGCCAGTGGGTCAGTTCAGGGGTCCTTGGTGGAAGTTTCTAGTTGAGCTCATTTTGGGTTCCATTTGTAAGACCATCTGTAGCTTGATGGCCTCGATCCTAGAGGAAACAAATTTGACAAGGAGGTTAAAATATAGAGCCCAAAGGTGAGTAATAGTAAGATGGCTGTCATAGGACCTAGAAAGGGGAGAAGCCATGTCACCCAACTCCAGAGGTTGGTATAAGAGTTTGAAAGGCGTTGTCTGATTTCAGAAGCCTTTTCCTGTAAATGCTGGACGGCGTCTCATACTATCCCTGACTGGTTAGTGTAAAAACAACACTCTTCCCCTAAAAAGGTGCAGAGTCCTTCTTTCTCAGCAGTGAGGAGGTCTAGGCCTCAGCGGTTTTGGAGAGTCACTGCTGCCAAAGAGTCTATTTGGGATTGTAGAGTAAGGATAGATTTAGTTATTTCTTGCAAACTGTCTGACAGGCAGATATTGGTTGAAGTTCCACATAAGAAGAATATGCCTTGGCTGGGTAGACAGAAATGTACCCTGACTTTTAAATGAATAGGGTACACTGTTTTTTTCTTTACTACTTCTATCTCTTTCTCTCTCTTCGACTCTCTCTTCGACTCCTTCTTTGTCTCTCTTTCTTTCTCTCTTTGACTTTCTGTTTCTGTCTCTTCCTCTCTCTATCTCTCTCTTTCTGTCTTCCCCCCTTCTCTCTCTTTTCCTTCTGACTTCCTCTGTCTCTGTCACTTCCTCTCTCTCTCTCTTTCTCTTTCTGTCTTTCTCTCTTTCATTTCTGCTGGTCTTTCCCTGCCTCTGTCAGCCACTTATGCTGTGGGTCTCCCCTCTCCTTCTCCTTTTGATGGCTTTGGCAGTGTAAGACTGCCACTTCCTCGGGTTTTTGCACTGTGTGCAATAACTCCATAGTTTCCTTGTGATATTTAATGGGGATTCCCCCAGAGTTAGGAACTCCCTTTCTTTCCATATTGCAGCATGGGCATGTAGGGTTAGATAAGCATACTTACTATCTGTAGGAAAGTCTCCCAATTACAACTGAGGATGTGGGAGAAATACCAGTTACATGCTGTCCCAGGATTCCTCGGATGGTAATGGACCTTGAGGACAGATGTCCAGGACAGGAGATTAACACTGAGAAAGCTGGACCAGTGTCCAGGAGGAAGTCAATTTCCTGGCCTTCAATGGTTAAACATACTTGGGGCTCAGTGAGGGTGATGACATAAGCTGGCGCTTGTCCCAGGCATCCTCAGTCCTGTTGTTGGATTATGTGGTTGGGGGCTTCTAGACTAGAGAACCTTTGTCCTCTGGGGCAGTGTGCCTTCCAGTGATTGCCTCAGCATAGCAGACATGGATGAGGGGTGGCTTGTTTCTCATTGGACAGTCTTTTTAAAGGTGTCCTTGCAAATCACACTGGTAAAGAGCCCCACTGGGTGATATACCTGCTCCATTTTCTGTCCTCTCTGAACCACCAAGGTTTGTTTGTCTGAGGCTCATGACTAAGGCTGCAGCCTTTCTCTGATCTCGCTTTTCCTTTTGGGCCTATTCCTCTTAGTCCCTATTATAGAACACTGAGGTTGCCAGGTTTAATAATGCCTCCAGATTTTGCTCATGGTCCAGGGCTCACTTTTGGAGCTTTCTCCTGATATCTGCAGCTGATTGGGTAATAAAGTTATCTTTTAGGATCAATTGACCCTCTAGTGAGTCAGGTGACAGGGGTGTATATTTTCTTAAGGCCTCCCATAGCTGCTTGAGGAAGGCAGAAGGATTTTCTTTCTTTCCCTGAGTTATGGTGGACATCATTGAATAATTCATGGGCTTTTTCCTAATTCTCCTTAGTCCTTCTAGAACACAGGTTAGCAGCTGTTTATGACTCTAGTCCCCATGATCTGAGTCTAGATCCCATTGGGGATCCATAGTGGGGTGGCTTGCTGACCGGTAGGGAATTTGTCCCTTTCTTTGGCTGTCATTCTATCATTTGAGTAAGAACAGGTATCTCCAAACTCTTGTGTTGCAGCTAAAGCCACATTCTTTTCATTAAAGGCGAGGGTTTGATCTAACAATAGCATGACATCTCTCCAAGTGAGATCGAAGGTTTGCCCTAGACCCTGTAGGACATCTGTATACCTATCAGGATCATCTGAAAGCTTCCCTAGGTCTGCCTTGATCTGCCTTAAATCAGAGAGGGAGAAGGAGACATGTACCCGGGTTGGGCCAAGTTCCCCTCCCCCTACAGCTTGAAGGGGACATAACCGATAGCCTGGAGGTTTTTGTGGTCCTTTGGAGATTTCTTTGCTTTATTTCTTCTGGGCAGGGGGGATTAGAGGAGGCTTATCATTAACAGAAAGGGGAGCTATAGGGAGGCTAGGATATAGGGTTAAGCTGACAGGTCCTCTTGTGGGATGTAAATTGCAAGCTTTGCACACTTGTGGATTCTCCTTCAATGAAAAGAAAGCTTGGACATAAGGTATTTCACTCCATTTCCTTTCTCTCTTACAGAAAAGGTCAAGCTGCAGGATAGTATTGTAATTTATACTTCCCTCAGCTGGCCATTTTTTCCCATCACAGAGAGAATATTGGAGCCACGACGTACTGCAGAAAAAAAATGAGCCACCTCTTTTTCAGGGTTTGTTGGTGAAATTGGTCCCAATAGCTTAGGATGCATTTCAACGGTGAGCCTGTTGGTGCCTAAGTGTTTCCCATTTGAAAGACAAAACCGCCTATGGTTTTGGTTTGTTTGTTTCTCCCCTGTCTAAGAACCTGCAACTGTCCCTGGACCCTGCTGATCGGAATAGTTGAGCTCACCTTTGCAGCAGCAGAAACACCTCTTGCCTAAGAACCTGCAATGGTCCCTGGACCCTGCTGATCATAATAGTTGTGCTCACTGATGCAGCAGTAGAAACACTAGTTTCCCTCCTAGACCACAAGGAGGACCAAGGAAGGTCGGATTTAGTGGCCCTTACTGATGCATCCTTGAAAACCTGCACCCTTGCCGGTCCTCCTAGACCACAAAGAGGACTGACAAAAATCAGATTTAGTGACCCTTACTGACACATTCTCAAAAACCTGTTAGAGTCCTAAGCATTGTCCTGTTAGTATTGGGACTTTACCCCTGTCCTATAAAGATGTTATGCCCCCAAAATGAAGTGGAAGGCCATACCCTGAGGGAGGGAGGGGATCTCCAGGGTTGGAAGAGTGATACCTTTTGTCCTCACTTGAATAGGAAGGATATCATTTCTGAAGCTCCCCCTATCCTAGCTTTAGGAATAACTTTTGTTAGTCCTGCTAATCTGAAGAGGGGTCCTAAAACTCCAGATAAGATTGTCCCTCCCACCCCCGATGGGGCTGTGGCCAAAAATTATGTCTTTCTGATTGGTGAGCCCGGGGGCCTAAAGAAGGGAATAGAGTCCTGAAGTTTATACTAGAAATCATTCTTATAAGAGAAACTAGAAAAGCACCAGAGACAGGGAGTGGTTTTCAGAAGTAAGACTAGACTCAGAGAAGAGAGGCCAGAGGAAGTTTGTCTGACAGGCATCAGGACCCAGGGGGCAAGGGTCAGGATAGATAGGATAGACAGGCAAGTCTCGCTTGGGCGACATGACTTTGAGAGTTCTGCTCATGGCTGCAGGGTCAACCAATTTGTTGTCGGGACCCCAGAGCTGAATGGCTTTCCTCTCTGTCAACCCTCAGCTCAGCCCGGAAGTACAGGAAAGGTGGAAACTGGTTCCAGGTGAAGCAATGCTCCCAACTCCAAAGAGTTAGGGGCTGTTAGAGAGCCTTTTCCCAGAAAGTCTGACACCTGTGTCTTTAGTCTGGCGGCTGCACTAGTCGCTTTTAACTGGCTAACAGGTGCCTGGTATTTAGCCCCCAAATTTTAAGGAAAAATAGGACAGAATAGCAAGTGAAAGGGGTTCAATGGTGCTCACCACTTGGCAATAGTCCCTTCGTGGTTGCCAAAATGTGTCTGGAATTTATTCCTCCCAGTGGGTTCTTGGTCTTGCTGACTTCAAGAATGAAGCCGCAGCCCTATGCAGTGAGTGTTACATCTCTTAAAGGTGGCACATCCAGAGTTGTTTGTTCCTCCTGGTGGGTTCGTGGTTTTGCTGACTTCAGGAATGAAGCTGCAGACCCTCACAGTGAGTGTTATAGCTCATAAGGTAGTGTGGACCCCAACAGTGTGCAACAGCAAGATTTAATGTGAAGAGAGAAAGAACAAAGCTTCCACAGCATGGAAGGGGACCTGAGTGGGTTGCTGCTGCTGGCTGGGGTGGCCAGCTTTTATTCCCTTAGTTGACCCCTCCCACATCCTGCTGATTGGTCCATTTTACAGAGTGCTGATTGGTGTGTTTACGATCCTTTAGCTAGACACAGAGTGCTGATTGGTGCATTTTTACAGAGTGCTGGTTGCTGCATTTACTTTAGCTAGAAGTAAATGCTAGAAGTAAATTAGCTGGTTGCTAATTTACTTTAGCTAGACACAGAGTGCTGATTGGTGTGTTTACAATCCTTTAGCTAGACACAGAGCACTGATTGGTGCATTTTTAAGCAAGACAGAAAAGTTCTCCAAGTCCCCACTCGACCCAGAAAGTCCAGCTGGCTTCACCTCTCAAAACGACTTCAACATGAGATAGAGCAATGTAATAAGATATTCAGAACTTCCCTTTCCCCTATTCTCAGGGGAAGAAAGAGGCATGATCCGTAGAGCTGCTATAGGAGCCTAGGAACATGAACACCCTCCTAGCAAAAACGTTTCTACAGTGCACGAAATATTTTCTGCCCAAAACTCCTGGGGAGACAATAACAACACAGCCCACTGAGAAAATGTGCAGGACCTTAGGGAATTGATAATAAAGGAGATCAAATAATCAGTACTCCAAATGCAGAATCTTACCTGAACATTTGATATACAGCAAGGGAACAATGAAGGGCCTATAGAATTTTTAGACAGATTAAAGGAACAAATGAGAAAATATCCTGGTCTAGGTCTTGAGGATCCTGTTGGTCAGGGAATGTTAAAACTTCATTTTATCACTAACAGTTGGCCAGATATTAACAAGAAATTACAGAAGATAGTGAACTAGAAATATAGACCTATAGAAGAGCTTCAGATAGAAGCCCAAAAAGTATAAGAAGAGATGAAGAAAAACAAAAGCAGAAGGCAAAAATTCTGCTGTCCACCATAAAACCAAGTACCCAGGAAGCCAGAACCTATAAAGAACCTAGCCTCCCACTCTCCAGGCAATATAAAGTGTACAAAAGAGTAAAGCCAGGAGACTCAAAGGTAGAAAAAATAATCTTAGAGGAGAGAGAAAGAGAGAGACAGAGAGTCAAAGAGAGAGAAAGAGAAAGACAGGCAGAGAGAGAAAAAGAGACAGAGAGGCAAAGAGGGAGTCAAAGAGAGAGAAAGAGAGAAAGAGAGAGAATCAGAGAGAGAGAGAGAAAGCAAGAGACAGAGAAGCAGAGAGAGAAAGAGAGGCAGAGAGAGAGGGAGAGGCAAAGGGAGAGAAAGAGGAAAAATGTTTCAAATTAAAAATCGATCATTTCAAAAAATAATGTCTCAAATGGGAAAAATAACCAGTCATATATAAAAGCAAATCAGGTAATATTAAATTTATCTCACACCTGTAATCCCAGCACTTTGGGAGGCCAAGGCAGGTGGATCACCAGGTCAGGAGATCAAGACCATCCTGGCCAACACGGTGAAACCCTATCTCTACTAAAAATACAAAACATTAGCCAGTCATGGTGGTGGACGCCTGTAGTCCCAGTTATTTGGGAGGCTGAGGCAGGATAATGGTGTGAACCTGGGAGACAGAGCTTGCAGTGAGCCGAGATTGTGCCACTGCACTCCAGCCTGGGCGACAGAGTGAGATTCCGTATCAAAAAAAAAAAAAAAAGTTAATTTTCGAGGCAGGCACAAACGTATTAGAGATTTAATGCTAAAATTTGGCTTAGGCCTCTATATTAATCAGGGAGAATTTCTCTCCTCCCTAAACTTGCTCACCACCACAGACAAAGAACACATTCATCCCAAGATATGGTCAAAAGACGGGAATTGAGGAAAGTTGCAGATTCCTCTGATTCGTGTTAAATTAAAAAATTAAAAACCCCTGGTGAAGTAGTAAAGCGAAAGCAATATCCTATTCCTTTAAAAGCCAGGGTAAATTTAATAATTGATAATTGAACGTCTTCTCCATGATGGACTTCTTAAACCCTGTATCTTTATCTATAACACTCCAATACTGCCTGTAAAGCAGCCAGACGGGTCATACCAGTTAGTGCAAGACCTTAGAGCTATTAATTAGATTGTCCAAAGCTGTTGTTACTAGTAACTGCCCCTGTCCTAGCTTTACTCTCCCTAGAACTGCCCTTTCATCTCTCTGTCAATGTAAATAAGGGTGTAGTCTTAGAAGTACTTACCCAAAAGCATGGAGGCCACTGGCCATAGCCTTCCTATGAAAAATCGTTAACCCAGTAACCTGCAGATGGCCCAAATGCATTCAATCTGTAGTGGTAACTGCTTTGCTAACAGAAGCAAGCAGGAAATTGACTTTTGGAGGAAATCTCATTGTGAGTACACTTCATCAAGTCAGGGCTACCCTTAATCAGAAGGCAGAAAGGTAGCTTACTGACTCAAAAATTTTAAAGCATACAGCTATCCTATTAAAGGAAAAAAAAAAAAGAGAGCCCTGGCGTATTGGCTCACACCTGTAATCTCAGCACTTTGGGAGGCCGAGGCGGGTGGATCACGAGGTCAGGAGTTCAAGACCAGCCTGGCCAAGATGGTGAAACCTCGTCTCTACTAAAAATACAAAAATTAGCTGGATGCGGTGGCAGGCGCCTGCAATCCCAGCTATTTGGGAGGCTGAGGCAGGAGAATCACTTGAACCTGGGAGGCAGAGATTGCAGTGAGCCGAGATTGTGCCGCTGCACTCCAGTCTGGGTGACAGAGCAAGACTCCATCTCAAAAAAAAAAAAAAAAAAAAAAAAAAAAAGAGACATGATTTAACATTAACCACTGATAATTCACTTAACCCAGCATGTTTCCTAACTGGAAATCCAAATTTAAAGAGACCTGAGCATGAGTGTTTAGATTTAATTTGTTATCATAATAAAGTCAGACTCGATTTAAGAAAGACCTCTTTCAAACGGCGCAGCACTAATTTATAGATGGCTCTTCCCAGGTAATTGAAGGGAAAAGACATAATGTGTACTCAGTAGTCAATGCGGAAGCCCTTACAGAAGTACAGTCAGAAAGACTCCACAATAATTGATCTGCCCAAACATGTGAATTGTTTGCATTAAGTCAAGTCTTAAAACACCTGCAGAACCAAGAAGGGACTATTTATACTGATTCCAAATATGTCTTCAGGGTGGCTCACACCTTTGGAAAAATTTGTACTGAACGAGGTCTTATTAATAGCAAAGGCCAAGACCTTGTCCATGAGGAATTAATCACCCAAGTTTAAATAACCTTCAGTTGCCAAAAGAAATAGCTATTTTCCAGATCTCCAGACACCAGAAAAGCCTTTCTTTTGAAAGTCGATGAAATAAGCTATCAAATCAGATAGTCAAACAGGCTAGCATTTCTTAACTGTACAACTGGCCTGCTTTGCAGTTAGGTAAAACCTAGGACACATGGAGTTAAATGCTAGAATAAGCCAGACCTTCTCTGCACTTCTGTCTAGGTCCTAGGCTCTACACCTAGCACATAACTGCACATAATTAAAATGCCAAATGTACAAGGTTTTCAACAAAAGTAAAGCTTGCTAAAAGTTAACAGTGTAACATGTATTGTCCTAATTTTTAATCTTGTGGCCTTAGGCAATCCAGTCCACAGACATGAAGGAAGTTTGCATTGGGAAGGAACGGTTATCATCTTTGACATTTAAAAAAAGGGAGAATTTATGTAAAAACATTTTTAAAAAGGGAGAATTTATGACATTTAAAAAAAGGGAAAATTTATGTGAAAAAAATTATGTAAAAAAAAAATCTTATATGATAAATTCCCTACCTAAAGTAAATTAATTGGTTTAAAGAAAGGGATATTTACAACAAGTCAGAAAGTTGAGGCATGTCAAAGATTGTCTGTCAAACTCGTGAAAAATATTATGAAATTTATGCAAGAAATATTGTGTAACTTAAAAATAATTAGGCTTCCTAAATGTAAAACTATTGAAAAAACAGTTACATGCAAGGTGTGCAAGGAAAGTAAAATACACTTTTGGTAAAAGGATTATAAGGAGGCATAAGAATGGAAATTTACCTACATTAAAAGGTTAAAAAATTGTTTTGAAGGTCTAAGCAAGTTTAGAAATGTTAATTGTAAAGGAAATTCTGTGTGTAAACATATTGGCTAAAATTAAACAGGTATCATCTGGTTTTTCTGTAAACTGGACATTAAAATAAAAGCATAATGGGCTTTTCTTAAAGCAGTAACCTGTTCTTTAACAAAAATTATAAAGGGTTAAAAAGAGTCCATAAAAATCTAACCTTATGGTCAGAAATTAAAATTAGATAAATATGTCTACAAGGTTTTATTAAAATTAAGTTTAACATTAATAGCACACTAATATGAAGGTGAAATTTAACTTATCTGGTATAAAATCATAGAGGAACCATTGTCAAATATAAAATGGTGTTTGGTTTCCTTCGGTCTAAAAACTAACAAAAATAGGTGCTAAAGAGAATTCAGAAGGAAAATAGATATTGCCAGACCAGAGAGAAATGTTATCCAAACCCCTTATGAGGGAAATCTTGTTCCCACTCATCAAGGGACCCACTGGGGGCCCCAAGCCATGTGTGACACAGTCCTCAGAGTTTATGGCTGCATAAGAATTTATACCCTGCCCTAATGGGTTACAGACAGTTGCTTTGTATGTAAGAAAACCAATAAAAAAACTATAAAAAGATTTCCCCTTGGGGGAAGGAGTCCAGGCTTAAGGCCATTCCAGAGTATCCAGATTGATTACACAGGGATGCCTCTAATTGGTCGTCTAAAGTATTTATTAGTAATAGTAGATCACCTACTGGTTAGAAGCTATTTCCTTTTCAAGTACAACTGCTAATAATGTAGTCAAGGCATTAGTTGAAAGGATTATACCCAAATTTAGATTAGTAGAAAACTTTAATTCAGATAATAGGACTCATTTCACTGCACGTGTCATTAAGAAATTAGCCCAGGTACTGGATATAACATGGGAATATCATAATCCCTGACACCCACCTTCATCAGAGAGGGTGGAAAGAATGAACCAAAGTATATAAAAAAAAATCCACCTAATCAAATTAGTCTTAGAGACTCAGTTGCCATGGACTAGATGCCATTGCTCTGTTGAAAATCTGAACTGCTTCTCAGAGAGATGTTGGCTTATCCTCTTGTGAAATGTTGTATAGGTTGCCCTGTTTGCATTCCACTGCTGACATTCCCATGTTCAAAACAAAAGATCAGTTTCTCAGAAATTATATACTCGGATTATCTTCCTCTTTCTCTTCTCTCAGAACTAAAGGTCTTTTAGCACAGGTAGAGTTTCCAGTACACAAACATGAGCCTGAGGACCACATCCTCGTCAAAAGTTGGAGGGAAGGAAAACTCGAACCAGCTTGGCAAGGACCCTACCTAGTGCTTCTAATCACTGAGACCACAGTTTGAACCAGAAGAAAGAAGATGCACTCATCACACCTGGGTCGAAAGAGCGCCACCACCTCCAGAAGCATGGATAGCTATTCCAGGGCCAACTCCAACCAAGCTAAAGCTAAAACGGGATTGATCCTCTCATACTGCATCTCTTTCTTTTCCCCTTCCATTGCTAGTCCTCTCGTTATTAAAGTAACTGGGTCAAGCTCATCCCAAACTATTACTTTTGATGCTTGCCTTGTGATGACCTTTGGAGATTTGCCAAACCAGAGGCAACTCTCCACTTCAGAAAAGTATCTTTATCCTTCTGGGCTCACCTCAGATTGGAAATCTGTTAACTGGGATAAGTTAATTTGGGAAGAGTTTGACAAAATTCCAGTATAAACTGGGACTCTTGTCCTCCTAGAGCAGAGCTTCTCTGTTGAAGGTGGTCCAATGCTCTACAAAATACTAAAAAGCAAGAATGGACAGCCCCAACTAGTACTTGCAGTTTCTTAAAACTATTCCCTTTACTAAAGGAGTTACCCCTCTTCATTGTCAGCTGAAGCAATGTAATCCAGTACAGATTACCATCTCTGCTCCCTAGAGTTCTTCCCATTCATTAAGCTGTTTCTATGGTATAGGAGGAGACGTCTCAGGGAAGGACCGCATAGGATCCTTTGAAATACACTTAATTCCCTCCTCACCTCCTGCACCTCCTTCTCCCTCTCCTAAGTTCTTCACTAACCAGACCTTCACTTGTTATATACCCAATGATAAAACCAAAGTAGTAGTTGTAGAGATTAAAGATTTGAAACAAACTATAGCAATTAAAACAGGGTATCAGGACGCAAATGCTTGGCTGGAATGGATCAAATATTCTGTTCACAGGCCAAACAAAAGCAACTGTTAGGCTTGTGTGACAGGCAGGCCAGAGATGCAAATAGTCCCCTTTCCACTTGGGTGGTCCTCTCATGGACTGGGCATGAGCTGTATGGTAGCTATCTTCCAGAACCCCACAGCCTGGGGCAATGAGTCACGCAAGACTCTTTCACTGCTGTTCCCTGAGGTCAAAAGCCCTGCGGTTCAGCCCCTGAGGGCCATCCGGCCTCCAGCCCCTGATGTTAACTTCACCTTGTACCTTTCATGGCAGGGGAAAAGTTAGCATTCCTTAGAGACTTAACAGGGTGCAGTGAAACCAAGTCTTTTCAAGAGCCTACCAATCAGTCTGCCCTTGTTCATCGCTGAGCAGATGTGTGATGGTATTGTCGGGGGACATCACTGGGTACTCTGCTAAGTAATTAGAGCAGCACTCATGCACTAGTGCAGTTGGCCATCCCTTTTGCCCTAGCATTCGACCCTCATGTTTACATAAACGCTATTGGAGTTCCATGAGGAGTACCAGATGAATAGCCCAAGATCAAATAGCTACAGGATTTAAGTCAATATTTTCATGGGTGACTATTAATAAAAACATAGATTGGATACATTACATTTATTATAATAAGCAGCAGTTTATTAATTACACCAAGGATGCTGTCAAAGGGATAGCAGAACAATTGGGGCCCACTAGCCAGATGGTCTGGGAAAACAGAATGGCCCTAGATATGATATTAGCTGAAAAAGGTGGTATTTGTGTTATGATTAAAATTCAGTGTTATGCCTTTATCCCAAACAACACTGCCCACACTGGGAGCATAACAAAGGCCTTACAAAGACTTACCACTTTATCCAATGAGTTAACTAAAAATTCTGAAGTTGATAACCCTTTCTCAGGGTGGCTAGAAAGATGGTTCAGTAAATGGAAAGAAATCATAGCCTCAATTCTTACGTCTCTTGCAGCCATAATAGGTGTACTTATTCTTGTTGGGTATTGTGTCATACCACGCATCCCTGGGCTAGTCCAAAGACTTATAAAAGCAGCACTTATTAAACCTTCCTTAACTCTCCTCCACCTTACTCAGATAATAGTTTTCTTTTAGAGTATTAAGTTGAACAGCAAAGCCAAGACATGTTAAAAAATTTTGAAGAGGAAGTACTATAAAAATTGAAAGTGGGGAAATTGTAGGATATAACAAATTCCTCTCCAAAGGTTTTTAGCCTATAAATTGTTAAGTACAATGAGTTCTGAGTTCCTCTCCAAAGAGCCAGTGTATAGTATGTTCAGCTCCCCTCTTCTTTGTTCTTCATTTTAAAATTTAACTTCCTCATTATCTTCATCTCTTTGCCCCTAGTTTCAGTAAACAACCTCCTCCTAGCCTCTATCACCTGCTCCACCCTGAGTCACCCCTGGTCACCTGCTCTGACCTGAGTCATCCTGAGTCACCTGTTCTGTAACTGTCCTTCCTGCCAAACTACTCACCCTGCCACTCTGGCTTGTATCCTTGCTCTCTTTAAAATAGCCAGCTGGAATTAGCTTAGACTGTGCAGTCCAACCCTAGCCAATAGGGGAATGACACAGCTGTAGGGGCTACCTGCGTCAGGGATAAGAACCCCTTCCCCTCCCTTGTTCAGGTGTGCTCTTGCCATTGCTCCATCTGTGATGCACACTCTTCTATAGAAGTAAAATTACCTTGTTGAGAAAATTAAATTTATGTTTAAGTGCTATTTCTTTTGTGGCACTGAAAATTTATGTTTAACATAACTCAGCTAATAAGTAGCACAGCCAGGATTTGAATACATGATCTAGCTAGTCTATGCTCTTAATTGCTATACCACGTTGTGCCTGACCTGAACAGAAATAAGCTAAAAAAGTAAAAACTCTATTATATAGATAACATAACCAACCTTCCTTTACTGATATTTCTAGAGCTGTATAGGAAGTGAACCTAAGAAAGAACAGAATCACACACTTTCTGGCTGCAATGACTGGCACATGGTATTGCATTAGGTCTTCACCTCAGTGTGCTGAAAATCAATGATATGTCTTATTTTCGGAAAGTGGTTTATCTTTGGAGTAAAATAGCTTTATTGAAAGTTATGCAGTTCTCTTAGTTGGAACAAAAAAGGTATGTGGGCTATGTATCTGGAAAGGATGGAGCCTTGTCTTACAAGACAAGCTTTACTATACAACCAGCTTTACTTGAACATATCCTAGCTGATATCTTTTGTCTCAGTACTATAATATATTGTATGGTTATTGCTTTCAGGGACCTTGAGAACTGAAACATCTGCACCCATGCAGCTTTCTGTCTACATTAATGTGACTTTACTCTTCCACTGTTTCCAATTTCCAAGAAACTCTTGCCTGGGAAGACAAAAGTTGAAAGTAACTTTATTGCTTATTCCAGGAACATCCTGAAGAATTTATTTAAATGAACATCAAACTATTTAACTCTTCAGTAGATAGGTTCTAATGACTGTTTAGTCCACAAGACTATTTGAACTTGCCTGAAAAGCCTTGTCTTTGGACACATCAATACTAAACTAACACATTTTTACAAAATTTAACTAAGCTCATGAATTGAAAGACCCACCTTAAACCAGAGTCTAAAACCCCACAAATATCCCAACTTTGTACTCTCTGCTCTGAGATACAACTATGGCTTTGCTAAGGTAGTGGCTTCCTTTACCATGGTAAAATTAAACTCAGTTTTATCTTATCAAAAGTTGCTTTGATAATATTTCAGGGAGTCAGCACTTCGCAATATCCTAGTTTTCTATATTTTTAATACTTTGAACTGTCTGTACTTGAAGATTATACAGACGTTAACAGGTTCTCTGAGTTAGGAGCTCCTTCTAGGCAGTATTTTTATTAAGAGAATCTGGGAACTGAAATCTTCTTCCTGGCTGTAATGCAGATCTTCACAACTTCTGAGATTAAATGTACCTTCTATTGATGTGTAAATTACTTGGAAAGTTTTTATTAAGCAAATGGTGTTTGTTTGTTTGTTTTTTTTTTTTTTCAATTGCTGATGTTGTCTAATTGATGAATTATGTTATAAGATTCAGCTGGTTTATGACAAAGGCCAGTGCATAGAAAAGACCACAAATGAATGTGCCTGTCTTCATTTGGTTCCTGGGAAGCTAAAATTCAGGAGTTGAATCTTTCCCTCCCCATAACCTCTATTGAGAGAGATACTGAATGAAATAAAAATGCAACAAGTTCACATTTTTATCAGGAAAAAATCTGATAGTTTTGGTTAGACACAAAAAGTCTTTAAAAATCTAATTAAGTCTTAGGTTTTTGAAGAATAACTATGACTTTTCTATTGAAGGCAACCCATGAAGCAATGTAATAGCCTAAAGAGAGAAAGGTTGGGAGCCTAATTTGGGTCAATTCTGGTCACAAATCAATTTTTATTTTAAAGATAGCCTGAAAATAACCTGAAATAAACTTATTTTATAAAGTGTGAAAACTTATTGTGCCTTTTGCTGTATTTTTTATTGTGCTTTGGGACTTGTTTACTCAGCTATAAAATTTTTAATAGAGTATTTCTTGCTTTTGCTTGGGAAACTAACAAGAATATGACACTTTAGGGGTTATTTGATGGGAAGGAGAAGAAAGTCTTTAAAACTTGCTGAAGCAAGCTGTAGCTACCGTATTCTAAATAAAGCTACTCTTTGCTTTGGTTATCTTCTACAAGACAAGTCAGGCATCTCTATTATTTATGGGCAAAGATTTGATTGAAAGCCAACCTTTAAAATATTTCTACTCTACTCAGCTTAAGTACCAATCATATTTGGGATTTGCCTAACACCTCTTCTCCAAAACATTTTAAATACATTTTACTGAGGATGTAAGTGATGATATACAAAACATTTTGCCTTGTTAGCCTGTTGCACTCTGGGAGATCAGGAACAAACTTTTGAATACTGGAAAAAGCTATGTATGTCCTGAACTTCTAGTTCATTGTATCTAATCAACCCAGTCAAGGTAGGCGTGGGAGTCAGTTCAAAACCCTCAATATATTATGTTTTTTTTTTCATTCAAATGAGTCATGTTCCTGAAAGTCATAATTTATAATAAAATATACTTTTTGAGACAAAAGACAGACCTTATTAGTATGTTTAAATTTTTAAGCACTTTTGAAAGAACTTACACTTTCTACTGCATAATGAAGCAAATGTTGTTTTCTTAACAATGGTTGATTATTTGTGTTCTCTGGATAACACAGCGCTGGAAAGCGGAGAGATAACTGAGTCAGGGAAGAATTCTGATGCTCCTGGGAACTCAGGGTCCAGATTTACACACAAAAAATTTATTGTATGTCTTCCACATTTTCACATCTGTATGATAGGAAATAATGTTCAGTCAGCCAAGTTTTTATTGGCATGCTTCAGAGTGAAACTCAGACAATTTTCATTCATATTTTATTGACTATTCCATAATACTCTGTACCTTTAAAATAAATAGCCATTGACATTCCATTTTCATCCTTACGCTAAACCTATTGTTTTTCTGTTTCATTCCTTTTGGAAAATAGACTGTGACTTTCCAGAATTACTTTCTCAGTTTCTAAGGAAGCAATTTTTCAGGCTTCTTTTACTTTTTATATTTAAAGGAGTTTGTTGATGCCTTTAAACTTAAGTTCTCACAATGATTTACACGCTATACTCATCACATTTCTTGGAAATTAACCATTTTATTGGGCAGAGAAACACAAACTAGTAGAATGAAACTACCTTGAGTTACATTTGCTGTGCTGTGCTAGTACCATTGGTTTAAGATTTTCTGTTGCAACAAATACCAAAGCAAATCTCATCTCCTATAGAAAAATAGGCATATAAGAGAAAAACATGGAAGAATTTCAACTTTGTTGAGTAATGTAAAGGGACTAGAAAAGTTGAGGACATGGTACCTACTTCTAAGGACCTTCATGCCCATTTGACTTCACCATGATTCCCCCTTCTATGAGTACATTCATAATGTAAGAGTTGCATATTGATTTGATTTGGCTTACACACTTGATTACTCTTTGTTGACTGTTTCTTAACAGATCACCTTGATTCTATAAATTTGGATCACATTTACTCTCGAATAAAAATACGTAAATTTCAATAGCATTCCAGTCAAAATTATTTTGTTGCAAAGAGTCACTCTTTTACACTAGCAAAATACAGGATTTTATCATGCAATGCAGAGGATCTTCATGATCCCAAGGCAAAATTCACATTTTATATTGTAGTGGAATTGGGAGCCAGGAAGTTAATTCAGTCTTACTAACTCTCTAGAACCATGTGGTCTTTCTTATCTCTGCTTTGCCTAATGTTCTGTTCATCTCTCTTTTTTGCTTACTCATAATGTACCTGGCTCAACATGGTCTCTAGACTCTGTCGCTACATCATGAACACTTAGCTTCAAAAACCACCATTAATTGACAACTGTCTCTGTGCATTTTGTTCAGATTCTTTTGAGAGGATGTGATTGCCTAAGCACAGCTAACATTTGGAGCACCCTTTGTTCATTGCTAGTCCAATTAGCTTTTGCTGGAAGACAGGTTCATATGTTACAACATGGATGGTTAGTTCTGTCAGAGGCGTTTGAGCCAGAGCAACTCCATTTTGAGTGACGGCTAGGAAAATGAGGCTGAGACTTGCTGGGCTGCATTCTCAGGAGGGTAGGCATTCCTAGCCTCTAGATGTTTATGGTTAAGGGAACAAATTAATAATGTTTACTAAACAGACCAAGACTTAGGAGTGTCCAGATATCCCAATATCTGGAAACAAAGGCATTCCTAATATTGCTTTAAAGATAAAAATATTGATTCTTGCAAAAGTAATTTAAAAAATTAATCCTTTATCACAAACCCTTGTAGCAGAGCACATCTCCCCATATATACAAGCATCGTACCTAGGGTAGATGTGTTCCTTCTCTTACATTTGGGAATGTCCCACTCTGCCTATGAAGTAGCTGTCTTTTCACCACTTTACCTTTTTAATAAACTTGCTTTTACTTTGCACTGTGGACTCGCACTAAATTCCTTCTTGCGTGAGATTCAAGAACCCTCTCTTGGGGTCTGGATCCAAACCCCTATATTATAATAATTCTACTACTTTTGTAGTGGCTGTGAGTGGAAACTGTTTCTGTTGAAGGGGCGGCTGGTCTAGGAGGCATTGAATGGCTTCACATGAGTTATGGCCGGGTTAGCCTTTTCACCAAATCTGTATTGATATATCTGACTTTCACAACATCTAGAAGAGTATCCAAGGATAGACATTCAAGTTTATCAAGACTCCTTCACTGTTAGAGGTGTGCCCCTAATGCTTCATTTAATAAATATTTTTGCCAGGTGCTGACCCAGGTCCTGGTAATACAGTGGTGAAGAGGACAAGGAAAGGCCCTGCATTCATGAAGCTTGTATTATATTGAAAGGAGGGTAGTAATGTAAAATAAACAAACAAGCATACAAAATTCTATGAGAAAATGTTTAGTGCTATAAAGATGATAATACCGGATGATGTGATACAGAGTGAATGGGGGTTTATATTGGATTCCCAGGTAAGTTCTCTCTGAGGCAGTGAACTTTGAGCTAATATCTAAATGATAAAGGTGGTTGCCACATTTCTAAGAATTTTATATATGTTAGCTCATTTTTTTCTCACATTTAGCTTATGAAGTAATTATTCATATTCTCTACAATTGATAAATGAGGAAACAAACGCATGGAGACCTAGTCAGAATATGTAAGTTGCCCACAATTGCATAACTAAGTAACAGAGCTATAATTCAATCCCTAACAGCACCAACACCATACAGAGTCTGTACCCACAAACACACCCTCTATGGCCTTCTGAGTAATTAAACATTCCAGATTTAAAAGCTACTCAGACTCCCAGCTTCATTTTTTTTTTCACTTAGTAATTTGCAACTTACTATTTGTTTTCTCTCAGTGTTCAAATGTGTTACTGTTTTCTCCCATTTCTGACTACTTAAACACATAAGTAAAACTACTTTTAAGCTCTTGTGCACAACAAACTGTGGCATAAAAAATATGGCAATTTTATTATGTGTAAAATAATATAAACATTTGCTACTTTTTAATAATAAAATTTAATTTTTATGCCCATATTAAAATAGTTTATCTGTCATTATGAAATATTTCAAGCATATTAAACAAGAGGTACATATAGTAATGACCCAAATTCCCACCACATAGCTTTTCCAATTTTTACCATTTTATTTTGCTTTTAATTTTAAAAATCTAAAGAAAAATAGAAACAATAGATGAAGTCTATATACCTCTCCCTGATCTAATCTTTTCCCTTTCCTCCTAGATGTTTTTACCATCTTGAATTTGGTATTGTTCACTTTTGCTATAAACATGCATAGACAATATATAGCATTCTTTGTGATTGCTATAGACTGAATGTTTAATGTCCCCCTCAATTCCATATGTTGAAGCCCTAATCCCCAGTGTGATGATATTTGGAGGTGTGGCCTTTGGGAGGTTATTAGGTTTTGATGAGGTCATGAGATGGAGCCCATGATGGAACTTGTGTCCTTATAAAGGAATGATGAGACCAGAACTCTCTCTCAGGCCCGTGTGAGGACACTGAGGACAGTACTCTCTCTCGGGGCCTTGTGAGGACACAGCCTTTGTAGCTGTCTTTAAGTCAGGAGGTGGGCCCACACTAGACACCAAATCTTCTGGCACCTTTTCTTGAACTTCCCAGTTTATAGAAATGTGAGAAATAAATGTTTTTTGTTTAAGTCACCTAGTCTATGAAATTTGTTATAGCAGCAGGAGCTGAGACAGTGATGTTTTATTTTTGTGATGAAAAAAAGTATTGGCCAGGCATGGTGGTTCATGCCTGTAATCCCAGCACTTTGGGAGGCTAAGGTGAGTGGATCATGAAGTCAGGAGATGGAGACCATCCCAGCCAACATGGTGAAATCCTGTCTCTACTAAAAATACCAAAAAAATAAAAAAATAAAAATAGCTGGGCATGGTGGCGAGAGCCTGTAATCCCAGCCACCTGGGAGGCTGAAGCAGAAGAATTGCTTGAACTCAGGAAGCGGAGGTTGCAGTGAGCCGAGATCATGCCACTGCACTCCAGCCTGGCAACAGAGCAAGAGTCTGTCTCAAAAAATATATATATATTATTTATTGCAGTAAAGAATTTTTAATTGCCAAGTCTTGTTAACTAAAGGCACAACATTGTATATATAGCATGAATATAGAATTTATTCATCTTATGAAACTGACCCTTTATAACTGAAGAACAGTAACTTCTCATATCTCCTCCCCGAGTCCCTGGCAACTACCATTCCACTCTGTTTCTATGAGTTTTGACTACTTTAGATACTTCATATAATTATGGAATATTTGCTTTTCTGTGACTGGCTTAGCTTATTTCATTTAGCATAATCCTCCAGTTTCATCCATGCTGTCACATATTGCAGGATTTCTTTCCTTTTAAGGTTGAATAATATTCCATTGTATGTGTACATCACATTTTAAAAATCCATTCATCTGTTGATGGACACTCAGGTTGTTTACATATCTTTGCTGTTATGAACAATGCTGCAATAAACATGGGAGTGCAGATATCTCCTTGATATCCAGATTTCAATTATCTTGGGTGTATAGTCAGTAGTGGCATTGGTAGATCATATGATAGCTCTATTTTTCAATTTTCTGATAATCTCACATACTGCTTTCCATGATGACTGCACTATTTTACATTCCTAACAATACATAAGGGTTCCAGTTTATCCATATTCTCACTAACATTTGCTATCTTTGTTTTCTTGATAACAGTCATCCTAACAGGCATGAAGTGGTGTCTTATTGTGGTTTTAATTAGCATTTCCTTAATGATTATTGCTGAGGATTTTTTCATATACATGGTGACTTTTGTATATCTTATTTAGAGAAATGTCTATTTAAATCCTTTTCTCATTTTAAAAATGGGTTTTATGTTTTTTTACTATTGAGTTGTACAAGGATGTTGATATGGTTTTGCTGTGTCCCCACTTAGATCTCATCTTGAATTCCCATGTGTTTTGGGAGGGACCTTGTGGGAGGTAATTGAATCATGGGGGCAAGTGTTTCCTGTGCCATCTCATGATAGTTAATAAGTCTCACAACATCTGATGGTTTTAAAAAGAGGCATTCCCCTGCACAAGCTCTCTCTCATTTTTTTGCTTGCCACCATCCATGTAAGATGTGACTTGCTCCTCCTTGCCTTCCACCATGATTGTAAGACTTCCTCAGCCACATGGAACTGTAAATCCAATTAAACATCTTTCTTTTGTAAATTGCTCAGTCTTGGTTACATCTTTATTAGCAGTGTGAAAATGAACTAATACAGATGTCTTAAACTTTATTAAGACGTCATACTACATGTACTTTCTTCAACTTGGTCTCTTTTTTTTTTTTTTTTTGGTCCACATTATGCTTCTAAGATTTACCTGTGTTTCTACATTCAGTTCTGGTTTATTAAATTTAGTGTGGTTTTAAATAAACAAAGTTTGGCTGGGTGCAGTCGCTCATGCCTGTAATTCCAGCACTCTGGGAGGCCAGGAGTTCGAGACCAGACTGGCTAACATGGTGAAACCTCATCTCTACTAAAAATACAAAATTTAGTCAAGCATGGTGGCACGTGCCTGTAGTCCCAGCTACTTGGGAGACTGAGTCAGCAGAACTGCTTGAACTCTAGAGGCGGAGGTTGCAATGAACCGAGATCCTGCCGCTGCACTCCAGCCTAGGTGACAGAGCAAGACTCTGTCTCAGGAAAACAAAAACAAAAAAACCCACAAAGTTTATTCTCTGTTCTTTCACAGCTAGTTAATGCTATAAGGAACCTGCTTGTACTTGTCTGCTTGTGTTCAGTCATAAAGATTTCTTTTGGTTTTATACCCAGGAATAAACTTATTAGGTGTAGGACGTGGACATCTTCACCTTTAACAAATTTTGACAAACTGCTCTTCAAATGTGGTTTTACCAGTTTTTTATATTTTTTATTGTAAAAAATACTCATGAAAAAATATCTGGAAACATGAAAAAGAAAAAAGATGAAAAGTATCTGCATTCCATCTAAACCCTTTTTTTCTATGCATTTTATGTATATAATATGACCCTATTGTATATATAATGTTTGGTTTTACTTTTTACATATAAGTATGTCATTGCTGGATTGTAAACTTTTATTTGTGTCATTTTTAGCAACCCTAAAACATTTCCTGAGATGAATATACCACATAATTATCTCCTCCTTATTGGTTATTTTGATTAATTTTAATTTTTCACCATTTAAAACAATGTTTATAAATTTCATATGGTTTTAAAAATGTATTTATATTATTTTCGCTTCTGTTATCTTGATATTATATCATGTGTATATTCTATATCTGCCATGGAATGCTTCAAGTCACTCCGTGATGTGGAATCACACAGTGTTTCTTCTACTTTCACAGGTAAAGAGGATTCCATACCAAAACTTAAAACTAACCTGAAAATTTCAATAATTTGGGTCATTTTCAAATGGTTAAATATTTTAGTAGGCTATCTTTTCTGTCTGAATAGTTGCCATCCTTCCCTGCATTTTAACAGTTAGATTTATTTTTGATACTGAAGAGCTACAGACTATTGAAATGGCTGAAAGGAGTAGAGAATGGTTGACTGCTTTGGTTTTCTTCTAGGACTGTAGTCTCCACCATTTCCAAACTTAACATATTGTGCGGACCATGTGTGTATGTAACAGACACAATTTCTAAACTTTTTCCTGTCCTTTGTCTTTTGTAGTTTTGAACAAGCTGTCATAATAAGGTCACAGTACAGGCTCAGTCTTATGTTAACAACTTTCTGGAGCTGAAATAGAATTCCCCTGAGAAGGCTACACAGCAGTGTTTGGCATGTGAACAAAAAAATATCAAAAGAAAGAATGACACAGTTTTCCTGTGATGGGTATACACTCTGCGATAAAGATTCTAAAATATTAATTGTAAGGTAGAGGGAGGCTGAGTTTGAAAGGATGCATAAAACACAATTGTGGATTTCTAATGCAACTGAAACAAATTAATTTTCCCACTAATTCCATTTAATTTATAATAGGCCCCAACTCTATACATGCCTCAAGAAATACTTCTTTCCTAGGCAATTCTTTGAATAAAATGATGAATAGAGTTCAAGTGAGAGCTTGCAGAATGGATTGTCAAACTCGGTGAATTTTATGCCCTCAGCTAAAATGAGATGGTTGAGAGAAAACTGATTGAAGCAGCTAAACCCTGCCAGGAAGAAAAGTCTCTGAGTTGCCACCATTGTTGTGTGGCCCTAAGCTTGTTACCATACAAATATATGACACCATCAGAGCTGATGACAAATGGACGGTGGAGGAAGAGCAGGGGGTGGTGAATAAAGGACAAAGGTGTGGGTTTTGCTAAGAAAGAAATTTTGCCTGTGAGGGATATAATGTGCATTAGCTCATTAAATCTTAGGCAGAATTGGAAATTTAAAAATTAGATTTTTGAATCATGCAGTCTCATCAATTATCTTTGATTTGGGGCATAGTGTACAAGGTTCTCCATGACCTGACCCTTACCTGACACTTCAGCTTCATCTTCCTCTATAATCCCCACTTCAAACTATACCTTGGCTATATTTCAGGTTGATTCTTGCTGAGATATCTTTGCTTTTTAAAATTATTATTATTTTACCCTTTTAGCTTAAGATTTGGCTAAATTTTACTAATTTTTAAGACCTCTTAGTCCTTCTTTCTGAGGATTTCTGAGCTTCTCTCTTGGGAATAATGTCTATGGTGGCAATGATTTTTATCCGCCCAGTATTTTTCCCTATATCTCACTTCTGCTACAGCTCTAGACATTCTCACTGTAGAAGGGACTTGGTAAAGTCCTTTACCAAAGTTATTCTAACAGGAACTGAAGACAGAAGATCCTATTGTCTACTGAGTCGGTAAGAAAAAAGCTTTGCATTAGGAGAAATTAAAGACAATCATCAGAGACAACAGATGGAGAGATAGAGTTCTAATAATTACTGCCTTCCCTTTTCAGTCCCTAATACACACAGAATGACTTTGGTTCCTGAATTTTTTTTTCTTCTGATTGTTTGTTTTACTTCAGAATTCTAATACTGTCCCACAAAACTTAATTTCCTGATGAATTGGAGATTTATTATTTTTTAATTTGTTACATGTAACCTGATGGTTTGACTAATACAATTTTATTCTTGTGCTTCCCTTTATACCTTGGACTTACCTCTATCTTATTGCTTTCTTCATTTTGATGATGCAGTCTCATTATCTATCTGTGATTCCTGAAGACTCTGAGCTCCCCCAGAATAGGACAATATTTTCATCAACATTTTAAAGTGAGTGTCTTGGACACCTTATCATTTAAAAGTACTTAGCAAATGCAAACTTAAACTAGACCAAACAGCAATAACCTTGGAAAGTTAGTTTAGTGTTGAGCTATTTATGGAATTGAATACTGTCTTGGAATTTTATTGGCTAAAAACTGTTAAAGTAGGTTAGGATTTTGATATTAGTCAACCATGAATTACAAGTAAATCGAAGATGCTCATCTTCAATAAATCATAGTCAATCTTGTTGCAATATTGTTTTCTATCCACCAACATTTATCAGTGGTAATTAATATAAGAAAAAATACATATGTATTGATAATTTGATAATTATTATTTCCTTTGAATGTTAAATTTTTCTTTTTTAAATTTCCAGTAGCAGAAAAATTTTTGGTGATTCTCTCAGTGCCTTTGTTTTTTATACCTAAAATATATAAAAGTGAAAAACTTCAACTTTGGAGTTTGTGTCTTGAGTGGGCCTCTTGATATTCCAACTATTGCTTATGTTGCTGAATTGTGACATAGTGTAGTTAACCTCATATAGTCTGCCAAAGAGACATTAGACATTTATTCTGGGTCCCAAGGAGCACCATAAAGAAAATGAGTATAATAATATTACTTATTTTCTTTTTTTCTTCATCTGTAAAACGGCTGTAGCAATAACACTGAATATGGTTAGAAGTACAATAAGTTAAAAGACTGAAGTTATTATGAGGATTAAATTTAAAAAAATCAATGGAGAAAATTTACATTGTGCTTAGCACACAGTAAATACTCAATACATGTTAGCCATTGTTAGAATTATTATAATTTGTTAGGTGACAGATTAACAATTTAAAAAAATCAGAAATAAATGTAAGCAAAATGTATGGTAGTGGTGGGGATCTCAGACCCCATCTATCAAATCCATCTCTCCCCCTACTCTAAGCTAACATTTCAGAGTATATATGTTTATTGAATACCCCAGATGATGGGACTGAAAAATAAAACCCATATCCTAAAATAATAGACCTTTACTTGAAAGGTTCACTGGAGGCCATTTCTTATGAGAGAAAACCCTACTGCTTTTGTTTTATAACCCCCAGTGAATTGAACTTTTCAAAAATGATAGTCTATTCAATTTCATAATAGATACAATTGTTAAGAAATTATTTTTTATTAAATTGAAATGAAATCTAGTTCTCAGAAAATTATATTAATTTTTATTTGTGCTATTCCTTAGGGCATATAGAAAAATGTCTAATTTCTTTTCAGCATAATATATGAGGTCAATTAAGATGTCTCACACAAGCCATCCCTCTCCTTAGGGATTCTGACTAGAGCTCATTTGCCATTGTATTGAATCTTCCCATCCTCTTACATACTCTCATCAGCGCTGAACCTAGTGTTCCAAAATCTCATTCATTCTGACACCCAAAACTATGTTTAAGTTTATTCTCATTAGCTCAGAAGAGCTAAAATAGATTAATCTTCCTTGTTCTGGTACTTTATACTCAGTAATACAGATTAGGTAGAATAATTTTGGGCCATCTCCATATTTTGATGACTTAAAGTAGTACATGTGCCTTAACAACATGTTTCTTTTTAGTGTGTATTAAAGTACAGATAGATTGTTGATCTTATGAGTCTCGTAGAAAATTAAACCCTCAAAAGGCTATGTATGTGCTGCTATATTTTTGAACTTGTGCTCGAGATTTTTGATTTATCTATGTTAAATTCTATTTGGATTCAGCCCATAATTAGAATTTGATGAAATCTTTTTGGGTTCCTAAATCTATCATCAGCATGTTATCTTTCTCTCTAGTTTCATGTTATCCTTCAATTTAATTTCCATGCTATAAGTGTTGGTTTGTATTTTTTAATCCATATTTGTTTAAATATTGTATTTTTTACTCTTTCAAAGAATAGTTTTATTAATTACAAAAGTAATACATGCTTGTTATAAAAATCAAAATGTTACAGAAATTTGTGATAGAGAAAAAGTTATAGTGCCCTTTATCCTACTTCTGGAAATCATCACTATTAATATTTTGGATTATATTCTTCTCTCTCTCTCTTTTTCTCTCTCCATATACTAGTAAAAATATATTTTTGTGTCTTTTTCCACACATGGAATAATACATTTGATATTGAAACTTGATTTTTAAAAATTTCCTGCTAACTTAGCCGATCAAAACAAATTTATTGATGCATAATAATTATACATATTTATAGGGTGTGTGTGATATTTTTGCAGTGTTTAAAGATTTGTGGAAAAGAATATTGGCAGAACAGAGCTTTGGACTGAAAACACAAGGTATTTATGTTGACTATCCATGAATACGAAGGTAAATAAGGGAGAGGCACTCATGTTTTTGAATATATACATTTTATGTGAGAACTTGTGCTCAGTACCATACATACATTAGCTCATACATGCATTAGTCACACCATAGTCCTATAAACTTAGTATTAAGTAATATAATTTTCACATTATAGATGAAGATAGTGAGAGGTGTCTAGTCCATCTTATGCTGGAACAAGAAGTTCCCCCTCCTTTTTTTTTTTGAGACTGACTTTCGTCCTTTTGCCCAGGCTGAATGAAGTGCAATGGCACAATCTCTGCTCACTGTAACCTCTGCCTCCCAGGTTCAAGAAATTCTACTGCCTCAGCCTCCCAAGTAGCTGCGATTACAGGTGCCCGTCGCCATGTCCAGCTAATTATTGTATTTTAGTAGAAACAGGGTTTCACCATGTTGGCCAGGCTGGTCTCGAACTCCTGACCTCAGGTGGTCTGCCCACCTCGGCCTCCCAATGTACTGGGATTAGAGGTGTGAGACACTGTGCCCAGCCAAGCTCCTATTTTTGAAATATGTCTATCTAGGCATACCAGCATCATTTGCTGAAAAGACTATCTCTTCCTAATTGAATTACCTTGGTGTCTTTGTGAAAAATCAATTAACCCTATTTGCAAGGGCCTGTTTCCTGGACTCCGTATTCTATTTCATTGATCTAATCATCTATACTTATGTCACCTCCACAGTCTTAATTATTGTAGTTTTATAGTAAGCCTTGAAATCGGTAGTGTGAGGCCTCCAACTTAATTTTTCTTTGTAAATATTGTTTTTATTACTTTAGATTCTTTGAGTTCCATACACATTTTAGAATATATGTTAATTTCAGAAGAAAAGTATGTTTGGATTATGATAGAGATGGTGTTAATTATAGCTGAGGGAGAATACCATGAAGGTTAATTCTATCACCTCTGGATTTGGCCTGAGCTGTTTTGCTAAAGTACCTGCATGAAACTGACTTCTATCAAGGCATGAAACATATTATCATAATTTTTTGCCTTGTAGTCATGGGCCCAAGGAATTTTAGGGTTGTGTGGACCAGCTTGTTGGCTTTGTTTATTTATTTATTTTATTTTATTTTATTTTTTTGGGACGGAGTCTCAGTCTTATCATCCAGGCTGGAGTGCAGTGGCGCAATCTCGACTCACTGCAAACTCCCCCTCCTGGGTTCACGCCATCCTCCTGCCTCAGCCTCCTGAGTAGCTGGGACTACAGGCGCCCGCCACCGTGCCCAGCTATTTTTTTTTTTTTTTTGTAGTTTTAGTAGAGACGGGGTTTCACCGTGTTAGCCAGGATGGTCTTGATCTCTTGATCTCCTGACCTTGTGATCCACCTGCCTTGGCCTCACAAAGTTCTGGGATTACAGGGGTGAGCCATTGCACCTGGCCTAGCTTTGTTTATTGGTAATAATTAGATAATTTACTATCCTGTCTCAGACAAACCCCTGGAGGGCTGTGCTCTTGGGGCTGGTTACATAGCAGAAATGCTTATGTAATCAGCAGAGCATAGGAAATCTCAGCTGAGATTCCATTTTAGAGTTCTTGGTTATTTGGTGTTCCCTGCACAGTTTGGTGGCTCCTTATCCAAGAGAGAAAGTATGTCTCTCAGTGAACTTTAGAGAGGAAGAAAAATTGGTTTGCATCTGGCTTCTCTAGGACACTTAAAGTAGACAAAAGTTTCTTGAATGCCTGCTATATTATATCCTTTTTTTGCAATAAACTGTAGATTTTTAAACAGTGCCATTTTGGGTCCTGTGAACCTTGTTTAGCAGCTGAACCCCACCTGACTGCCACTGGTAGTGCAGAGATAATCAATATCTTAACAATACTGAGTCTTCCAATCTATTAATGTAGTTTATCTCTTCATTTATTTGTCTTCCTTAATTTCTCTTTGTTTCTTTAAAATGTGTTCAGTGTAGAGCTCTTGCACAGTAATAACAATTCCAAAGTATGTTTTTTGTTGCTATTGTAAACTTTATTGTTTTGTAAAGTTACTTCTTAATTTTGATTGCCAGTTTATAGAAGGAAATGCAATTGAATTTTTTTATATTTACTTGGTGTTATATTTTTACTTTGATCTGATATCCTAGAATCATTTAAATTTAAAAATTAATTACAGTCACTTTGTATATGATTTTCTACATAAACAATCATATTGTCTTGGAAGGGAGGCAGTTTTACTTCTTTTCTCTCAATCATATGCCTATGTTTTTCTTTTACTTTATTGCACTGCTAGAACCTCCATTACCATGTTAAAACAAAGTGATAAAAGCAGACATTCTTAACTTCTCTATGATTTTGCTGCAAACAAGTTTATGAATTTGCCATTGCAGAAGTTAAAGTTTTTGTAGGAATGCCTTTATCATATTGAGGCAATTCCTTTTTATTCATAGTTTACTAAGACTTTTATTGTTCATATTAAATTTTATCAGTTGCTTTTTCTGTAACTATTGTGAGAATCACAGAATTTTTCTCCTTAATTCTGTAATTTGGTGAGTTGGATTGATTAGTTTTCAAATATTAACCTAACTTTGCACTCTCGGACTAAAACCATCTAGTTCTTGGAGATAATTCTTGTAGACAATGAACAATTATACTGAGGAAAGAAAGTGAGGGGTGTGTGTGTGTGTGTGTGTGTGTGTGTGTATACATACATAGTTTTAAAAAATTAATTGGTTTTAGTTTTTCTTTTAAGGAAAATTAGCCTTTAATTTGTTAAACTAGTTGTAACGCAGAAACCTAAGTGTTCACACAGCTGAACAGTTGAATTTAACAAAGCATGGCCAATTCTGTAAATGTTGCAGAATCCAGCAAAGCTGGTACGGTATTGACTTGAGAAACAATTACAAAGCACATGCCTGTGATCTAAGAAAAATGTAACTTTCAAGCACAAAGTGTTAATAGGCAATTGGTCTACAAAGGGCTCTCCATGGAGTGGGCAAAAATCTGCCCAACTGTGCCGCATCAGTGTTAGGAATTGACAGAAAAAAGCAAGGGCTGTCTGTAGTAACTTATCCAGATTCCACTTCCAATTTTCTTTGGCATTTTAAGTAGGGCTGTCCTCCCTTGGACTCATACATTCTTCTACAATTCCTACAAGTTTTCAAGAGGGAGACTGCGCTTTCTGTTAACAGAGAAGTGGCATAATGTAGTGATCAGCAGCAGGACTCAGAACCCGCCTGTCTAGATTCAAGTCCTGGGTCCACCACTCATCAACTGTCTCACCTTGAAGTTTCTAAATTTCTATCTGACTTAGTCATTCGTGATGACTGTGATGGTGATGATGATGATGGTGATGATGACAATAGAATCCACACAATGGAGTTATTTTGAGGAAACAATGAGATAATATATTTAAATAATATGATGACAACAATGCCCTGTATATAGAAGTATTCTGTGAATATTTGCCATAATTAGAAAATTCTGTTATTAGTATGTAAATACCATGAGGAGAGGGATTTTTATGTTTTGTTCATTGCTGCATCTGCAGTGCCTAGAATAGTACCTGGAACAAAGAGATACTCCATAAAAAATATATTGAATGCATGAATGTAACATTTGCATCTAGAACTGATGAGTTGCATATATTGGTAACAATTAGTCCTATAATCTAGCAATTTAGTGGATTGGCCCTTGCTAAGGCGATAGCCTACTGAACTGGACAGATGGTTGGGGTAAATGCCAGTACTTGCCCTCCTGCAGGCATTTTCTGACCTAAAATTCTCATGCTTTGGTTCAATGTGACTCTGCACAGAGCAGCCATATAATTTGTATACAAACCAAACACTTTTGAGAATAAAAAACGTGCTATTAATGACACCATGATAACAGATGTAAGCTGGGACAAACTAGGACAAACCAGGACATATGGCCACCTTGTTTCGGCACCCTCACTGCCCCTGACTGGATTAAAGATTGGTGGCATTCCTAAAAGAGGTTGTCTATTGAGTAGACAGCAGCCCATGAAGTGGTCCCCAATACCTTAGATAGGAACTGTCTAAAGCAGTAATATTCTCAATGGGGGCATTTTTAATGCAAAAATAGCCTGAAAGTCAAGTACTGATAAAAGAAATTCAAAGAGGTAAAACAGGATAGCTGAGTCACCTAACAGCACAGCACTGCTGCAGAGGGCATAAAAGGGACCAGATCTCTGCAGCTGTTGCTGTGCCTGGAGAGTCACCCGTGCTCTTCTATTCTCAGATTCATTCCAGATTTTTTCCATGACTTCAGTTCTCTGCTGACTGGGATTCTTTCTTTTCTGTTCTTGCTTACTTCCCTGATAATCCATAATATAAGCTTTGATTACTTGTGAAGAACTGGTTATATTTTTGTTAATTACCATTTGAAAAACTCTAACTCACATATGTGCAACAAATATCAATTCTTTGTACTTTTTCCAGCATTATCTGCTGTTCTGTGCTGCTTTGGTGTTAACTCATTACTCATGTTAGCCCACAATACTAAGATACTCTGTAAGCTCCTGCCCACCATGAAATTAGTGTAGGTTTACAGATTAATTGAGAAATAATTCACTTACATTAACTGTATCATATTCAACTATGAGTTAAACGAGCTTTGGGTTTGCCTAGGAGTCTGACCAATGTTTGTAAAACGATTTCCATGAAAAAAAATTTCAAATTTCAACCAAGAGGGCCAAGGCATTATTTTAGAAACTAAAATCCAGGATACAAGGTTTGATAAGTATAAGTGCATTATGAAGACAATAGGGCAGAATATTTGAACTGGGATTCTTCCAGAAAGGCAGAGCTAAACAAAAACCATAAATATCAGAGACACAGGGCGGCATTCAGAGTCATCATAATAGGGATATTATGGTAGAAATATAATTAAAAAATAACTAAACTACAGTCATGTCAAATGTACCAGAAAAGAAGATATGCATGTGTGGGAGATAAGGGGTGACTGGAGGAGAGCAGGACTGTGAGAGCACAGCCTTTCTAGAACGAATTTTCTGCGAGGATTTTTAGTCCAACTCAGCAATATATGTACACACAGGAGTAAGGAGACTGCTGATGCATGTAATGCCTGTCAACATTGTTTCACGTGATTAACTTTTCCTTTTTAAACTCATCTGATGTTATTGTTGTTAAATAAAATGTATAGGTGACTATTGGTTTGAACTGAGTTCCTACACTAAGCTCAACAGATCAAACTAAAATGAAATAATTTTTGTCGAGTTCCAGGCCACCAAGCCAAAACCAAGTTGTTTATCTGACCTTCTGAGAAATCAGGAGAGAGATAATAGCCAAATTCCCAAACGGGTCAGGTTTAGCCCGTATGATAAGGACATTCCTTCTGCTTTAAAGTTTTCAGGGAAAATAACTTTGAAATGACCAATCTGCTTTTTGTTCTCAGTTTCTGCTTTCCTCAGCCCTTTTCTGTCCATAAAGCCAACCTACTCCACTCAGCTCATTGGAATACTTATTCTGTTTTACAGAATGGGGTATCGCCTGATTGTAGAATTGTAACTAAAAGCCAATTGAGGTCCTTAAATTAAATTGGTTATAATTTTGTCTTTTGACAGCCCATAAGAGGATCCCTACAGAAGTCCCAATCATCCATTTTACGACAGTCTTTGTGTGTGCCTCCCATACAAATAAAATAAATTAAAAAAAAAAAAAAAGCATAACTTCCTCCTCCTTTTAGCTCTTCTTCGGAGTTCTGACTAACCCCACATCCATTAGTCCTGAAGCTAATTGAACTAATCTACCATTTTCATGTTCTTATTTAGGAAAAGAGGTCATTGACGCTTTGATATTTTGGTCAGAATCTATTTTAAAGATTTGTGTCTATTGCAGCCGAATCATTTAAATAGCTGTGAAACTGTAAAAATATTTTAAAGGTTTATTTTTATTTTTCTGAACAGCCTTTTAAAATAGCAGTCCAACTGAGGTCAAATGAAGCAAGATGTGGAATTTTAAAATTAGAAGGCAGCCATTGGAAAAATTACACTCATTACAGTAAAGGTTAGCTGAGAGTATTTTAGAATTCTAAGAGTTTACTTATCATTTACATAGACTACCATGTATTATCCTTACACATTTCTCTGATTCTTTGTTTTCTAATTTTTCTTCAATGTGTTAAAAAGATTCAGGCCGGGCACCGTGGCTCACGCCTGTAATCCCAGGACTTTGGAAGGCCGAGGTGGGAGGATCAGGAGGTCAGGAGATGGAGACCATTCGAGTTAACACGGTGAAATCCCGTCTCTACTAAAAATACAAAAACTTAGCCGGGCGCGGTGGCGGGCGCCTGTAGTCCCAGCTACTCAGGAGGCTGAGGCAGGAAAATGGCGTGAACCCGGCAGGTGGAATTTGAAGTGAGCCGAGATGGCGCCGCTGCACTCCAGGCTGGGTGACAGTGCAAGACTGTGTCTCAAAAAAAAAAAAAAAAAAAAAAAAAAAAAGATTCAAGGGGAAAAAATGAATCAAACCCTCCTGTAGTGTTCAGATTAAGATAGACTTTATAAAAGTCCTGAGAACGTTTATAATTTTTTCCTCCCTCCTTCCTTTCCTCTCTCCCTTTTTTCTCTTTTTCTTTCTTTCTTTCTCTCTCTCTTTCTTCTCTCTTCCTCTCTCCCTCTCTAACCTCCCCCTCCCCCTATCCCCCCCCCTCCCCCTATCCCCTCCCCTCCCCTCCCCTCCCCTTCTTTCTCTTCTCTTTTCTTGTCTGTCTTGGTCTGTTGCCCAGGCTGCAATGTAGTGGCACGACCTCTGCTCACAGAAAACTCCACCTCCTGGGTTCAAGCAATTCTCCTGACTCAGTCTCCTGAGTATCTGGGATTACAGGCATGCATCACCACGCCCACCCCAGCGAATTTTTGGAATTTTAATAGAGACGTGGGTTTCACTGTATTGCTCGGGCTGGTCTTGAGCTCCTGGCCTCAAGTGATCCACCTGCCTCGGCCTCCCAAAGTGCTGGGATTACAGGTGTGAGCCACCATGCCAGGCCAGAAAATTTACATTTTTTTTCTGACAAGTTTTATTTGTTTCTTTATATATGTATAATGTAATATATTTCTATGTTTGCAATATATATTATTGGGGATTTTTGAAACCTATAAGTTTAATTTTATATTAGACTCTAATATAAATATAAATATAAATATCCAATTAGTTAATCCAACACTGAGGAAAATATTTGTTCCTCCATGTCCATAATATTTATGACCATTTTATAAATATATAAAATTTTTTTCTTAAGGTAGTCATGACTCTGTTCCCCAAAAATAAATTCCTTACCGAAAGGCATTTTTCTTTGGCCTTTAAAGTTACTTTTTAAAAAAATTTCATCGGTAAGGTCTATGAAAAGTAGATTTAGACAAATACTATTTTTTTTATGTTTCTGCACTCAAAATGTTAACAGTCAATATAAATTCAACCATATTATACGTTTCTAAAAGCCAAGGCAATGCTGTCTTTAGTTATTTCTTTGCAGATAATTAGGATGAAAGGAGACATTGAGTACTGCTATTTATCACAAAATAAAAATTCCCATTGATCAAGTAAGGAGGCAAACCAGTACGATTTTTCACCAGTTTACTCATGTTCAGAAATCCACGGTGATATGGCTTAGGCTATTTTTAAAAAACTGAAAAATAAAGTGTTGGATAATAAAAAATATGAAATGCATGGCTAGAATTACACCAAATATGCCTTTTGGCCAAAGATGATTCAAAATTGAATCTGAAATGCTGTTAAAATGTTTACTATGATTACAATTTCATTATTAAAACTTTTGCTAGATCTATTTTTAAAGTCTGACATTAAAATGCAAGATTGATAACTTTTCAGCACAAATACTCACTTTTAACAGAGAAAAGTCAATAGTGGGACAAGACCTACTTTTGCTACCTTGTCCAGACTAGGGTACTCCTGGATTGTGATGTTTCCACCAAGCACTTAGCTTTTCTTCTTCTCTAGCCAGAGCTGAATGTGGTTAACTACTCATCAACATTTGGGCTCTCAGATATGATCAGTGCCCTTGTGGCTGTCCTAACGACCTAATCTCACACTTAGAAGCTTTCTGCATTGCTGGAAAACCACTTTGTGAATATTTTCAGAAGCAGGCATATTGTTGCTTTCATTTCAATATTTTTATTCTAATATATTTGCAAACATCCACTGCTTTATATTTTCTTATGGGGATATTTGTTATTAATCTTGGAGCTAGAAATGTAACAAGGGAGCAATGTGATTGGCTTTCAAGTTACTAAACTCTTGTCTGAATTTCTGTCTGCACCCAGCTTTTACTGGCTGCACTCTCAGCATCTTTTAGTAGAATGATAGGAGGATATTTTTAGCAGCAGTTATCAGTAAAGAAATAGTTGTAATCTCAAGGCACATAGTTTGCCTGATTTAGTATATAAATAACTTTCTTTACAAACAATTATTGGTTGTTAAGTAAGACCTGCTATGTTGGAGCTTTTCCCCCTTGCAACATATAGTAAGGCTTTCTTTTATTTAAGCAGATTTTAATATATGATGGTTATTTCTCCATCTAGTTTGGTTTGCAGTTCCAAAATCTCCTGTAACTCTTGATTTTTCCCTTTGGCTTAAAAAGAATGAAAATAGTGGCCCAACATTTCTCTGCACACTGCTAGTAATTTAGTTGTACTGTGTTCTATAACAATTTTTTAACCATATAAAAATATAAGCTTTTATCACATTGTCAATAAAATTGCATGCAATTTTTGTTAATAATTTATTATTCAATAATTATTATTTAGTCAGATACTGTTAGCACATATGATTGCTGGAAGTCTAAGACAGCCCCAAAGTCTCCTGCTTCCTGATGTACACACGCTGTATAACCCCTAAAATTATAAATATGATAGTTATCACTCTCACGATTATATTATGTGTTATGGCCAAAAAGAATTTTGCAGGTGTAGTTGAGTTCCCAAATCAGTTGACCTGAAGATATCAGGGATTATCCTTGCGGGCTTTGCCTAAGCACATGAGTCTTTTAAATCTGGCTTTAGAAGTGGGAGACAAAGAGGATAAAAAATTTGAATCATGATAAGGATTCAACTTGCTATTGCTAGTCTGGAAATAAAGAGGAAGTCATGTGGCAAAGATTATGAGTGGCCTCTAGGAGCTGAGAGTAGCTCCCAGCTGACAGCCAGCAAGAAAACAGGGGCTTCTGTCCTATAACCAGAAGGAAATTAATTCTGCTAATGACAAGAATGAACTTGGAGGAGAACTTTTCCCTAGAATTCAGTGTAGTAGATAAATTGATTTCAGTCTGGCATACTCTGAACAGAGAACTTAGTTACACCACACTAGACTTCTGATCTACAAAACTCTTAGCTAATACATGGAACTGTTTTAAGCTGCTAAATTTGTCGTAATTTGATATGCAGCCATAGAAAATAATATAGCATCAAACCCAGAAATATTTTGCCAAACAAGTACATCAGAAGCACTGTTGACTTCAGCATGAGTCCACCACATTAGCAAAGTTGAAAAACAAGTATCCATTGGTTGCTTGGATTGGATGGTTCTCCCTGCCCATAAATCTGATGTACTAGACATATAAGTATCACATGAAACATTATCACTAACCTTTCTGTGCTCAGCAGAATATAAGTTAGGAATCTTTTTATGAACATCATTTTCTATTAAAATTTATTTTATTTATTTTTCAAACTATCTAATTTCAGAAAGGTTCCTGCCCATTTCTAGGTCTCAGTATCCCCATATATGAAATGAGAAAGCAAACCTGAAGAACATAAAGAACTCATCCCGGATTTCTGACTCATTCTTTTCTCCTCTCTAGAGACTCTACTGGAAAGAGATAGTTGGGCAAATCCTTCAACTAGGGCCTCTTGGTCTTCCCCTTGATACCACCTTCTCACCCTGTGTTCTTCCTAACCCTCCATGATGCACTCTCTTCATCTTTCTCCCCCAAGCATTTTGCAACTAAAAGTCCCCAGGATGTAATGTGCGTTCTGCAGGACCCATTATCAGAAGTTACCCTACTTTCGCTTCCATAACTGAAAGCTTTTAGTTAAGTTCAATTGATATGTAGACCTGGCTATTCTATGAACTCAGAGTCATGCCCAGTCTATCTCATGTCTCACTATCCAGAAGTGACTTTAGGTTGGGGGTTCATAAATGCTGTTGTTTCAGATTTCCAGAAAATTATCTCTGATTAAGCAAAGACTAGGAATTGGAAACCTGACATCTCTACAAAACATTCGTAGATGAGTGAAAAACACACAGCTCATCACAGAGAACTTGCCATGGTTTACTCAAATTGATTAAGAAGATGTTGCCATAATAATTCACCTGCTGTTAATTAATGAATTCACTTATAAAAACAAAAGAACAACAACTCTTACTGAGGCCTTCTATATCTATGTGAATAACAGGAGACTCATTTTTCAAATTCATATCAGAATTGATACTGATTAAAACCTGAATGATGCTTGATAGTAAATGAGAATGGTTAACATCTGCAAGTGTAAACAATTTAAATGATTGCACATATTTTGTTGGAGTCAGTAAACGTTTAACATAGGAATCTAAATTTTACCTGATAAAGTTCATATGATCTATGACTTAAGTCCTTTTACATTATCCCTCCATTCTTTCTCTTGGAATAGTTCTCTCCTATTAGTTTGCATATAGAGATAATGTGGATTGTTGAGAGCTGATGGTATTTTCCAGCAAAAATGCAAAAGAGAGAGTCCTGAGAATCACCCATATTTAGTGGGATAAGGCATAGAAAAATGATCCCATAAAGAACATTAGAAAGGAACGGCCAGAGAGGTGGAGGAAAACTCAGCTATATGTGGCTTCACAAGACTGGAAGAGGAGAACAGAGAGGGCAGAATAATGCTTATCGGATTTGTCTAACATGTAGCAGTGAGGATAATTTCAGTGATATAGTTGAGGCAGAACCAAGTTGCAGTGTGTGGTAGATGGAGTAGGAAGCAAGGAACTAAAGTCAGATGGTTTCAATGCCTCTGTTGACAGGATTGCCATCTTCATTACACTGTGTGTCTCTCCTAAGCAGGGACCTCTTCCTGATTCTTCTTCATATTCTCAGTATCCACATCATCGGCTCTGGATCAAAGAAGGCCTAAGGATCACTTTGGGGGAATGTTTCTTCCCCATACTCTATGTTTCCTTCCATGGAGGACATCAATTATTGCAACATTCCTGACTTCGCTCTATCTTTTAAAAAGCTTCATTCCTGGGGGGACAAGGAGGTTTGGAAGGAGAAACTAGACCTGCAGCTTACCCACTTTTAAATTCTTCTCTCTCTCTCACCTTCTCCGTGCTCTAAGTTTTAGGGGCTAATAATTTAGAGGGGTGCGGGGAGGGAGGGAGCTGCCCTGATACAGTCAACCTGGGAAGTAATATTTTCTAGAGTAATTTATAGCTTTAGTATGCCACAAAAAGCATTGTGTTCATCTACTAAAAATAAAAACCTACAAATATGTTCTGAAAAGATTTTTGCAAAATGTGGATAGAGATTTCCTATACTCACAACTTTCAGGAATGTCTTTTGATAGCATTATGGTAATATCTATTGTTTCAAAGTTTAATTAATGGGGATATTTGGAATGCTTCATTTTTCTCTCTTCATACTACTTATATCCCTTTATATGCATGATTAAAGGAATTTATTACGGTTACTCTTGTGGATAACTTTGAAGGTTTTGTCAGAATAAAATTTTGAGGGGATGAGTAGGTGTTGCAATTTGAATTTCTCCTCAGATGTGAATTATTTTCTAATAGGACTTATTCTCAAAATACTTAGAGCACAAATTGAATTAAGCAACTAAATACTAAACCTAGTTCTTATGTTTTATTTTCTCTATTATTAATGATAGCACAACAAACAATTCTACAATGAGAATTAGATATAATCTCTACTTTGTGCTTTGTGTTAATATTTAAATTTTCATAGTTTTTTGACTTGAATAAAATAAATTTTAAAGTTATCTAGCTAATGTACTGTTTGTATTAACTGTCATTCTGTTTTACTATTTAGTTATTTGTAATTTTAAAATTTTTTTTGTATGTAAACCTAACAGCTTTCACAATGAATTAATTATTGACACAATTCGCTCATGCAAAAATATGCATGGCTGCGTTTCAACTGATTTATAGAATTTCAAAAAGTTGAGGAATACAAGGAAATGTTTTTACTTCAAGTTACATCCAGAATGCTTATTCAAAACTGAATATGAAGAGACAACTGGTAAATGTAAATAATGGGCACATTTTATATTAGTAAAGTTGTTATTTTGATTAGCTATGATGGAAACCTAAGGGATGTTTGTTATGTTTTTGTTTATGTTTTTATTCTTTTGTCCTTGTTTATTGATCTTTTTGAAAAACAATTTTTTTTTAATACTTTAAGTTCAGGGGTACATGTGCAGAATGTGCAAGTTTGTTACATAGGTATACATGTGCCATGGTGGTTTGCTACACCCATCAACCCGTCATCTACATTAGGCATTTCTCCTAATGCTATCCCTCCCTCACTCCCCTACACCCCAACAGGCTCCATTGTGTAATGTTCTCCTCCCTGTGTACATGTGTTCTCATTGTTCAACTCCCACTTATGAGTGAGAACATGCAGTGTTTGGTTTTCTGTTCTTGTGATAGTTTGCTGAGAATGATGGTTTCCAGCTTCGTCCATGTCCCTAAGCAAAAAGAACAAAGCTGGAGGCATCACCCTACCAGATTGCAAACTACACTGCAAGGCTGCAGTAACCCAAACAGCATGCTGCTGGTACGAAAACAGACACATAGACCAATGGAACAGAACAGAGGCCTCAGAAATAACATGACACATCTACAACCATCTGATCTTTGACAAATCTGACAAAAACAAGCAATGGGGAAAGGATTCCCTGTTTAATAAATGGTGTTGGGAAAACTGGCTAGCCATATGCAAAAAGCTGAAACTGGATCCCTTCCTTACACCTTATACAAAAGTTAACTCAAGATGGATTAAAGACTTAAATGTAAGACCTAAACCTATAAAAACCCTAGAAGAAAACCTAGGCAATACCATTCAGAACATAGGCAGGCAACGACTTCATGACTAAAACATCAAAAGCAACGCCAGCAAAAGCCAAAGTTGACAAATGGGATCTAATTAAACTAAAGAGCTTCTGCACAGGAAAAGAAACTATCATCAGAGTAAACAGGCAACCTGAATGGGAGAAAATTTTTGCAATCTATCCAACTGACAAAGGGCTAATATCCAGAATCTACAAAGAACTTTACAAATTTACAAGAAAAACCAAATAGCCCCATCAAAAAGTGGGCAAAGGATATGAACAGACACTTTTCAAAAGACATTTATGCAGCCAACAAACATATGAAAAAAAGCTCATCACCACTGGTCATTAGAGAAATGCAAATCAAAACCACAATGACATACCATCTCACACCAGTTAGAATGGTGATCATTAAAAAGTCAGGAAACAACAGATGATGAAGATGTGGACAAATAAGAAAGTTTTACACGTTGGATGGGAGTGTAAATTAGTTCAACCATTGTGGAAGACAGTGTGGCGAATCCTCAAGGATCTAGAACTAGAAATACCATCTGATCCAGCAATCCCATTACTGAGTACACCCAAAGGATTATAAATCTTTCAACTATAAAGACACATGCACATGTATGTTTATTGCGGCACTATTCACAATAGCAAAGACTTGGAACCAATCCAAATGCCCATCAATGATAAAGTAGATAAAGAAAATGTGGCACATATACACCATGGGATATTATGCAGCCATAGAAAAACAAAGTTTTTTGTTAATTCTCTTTACTGTTTTCTTTATCAAGCTTCTTAAGGTGGACCTTCAGGCTATTGATTTTACCCCTTTGCTTTTTTCTTATATAAACATTAGAAATTATACACTTCTCTGTAAGTTCTACTTTAGTTTCCCCTTAAGTTTTAGTACTAATACTTTTATTATCATAGAACTTGAAATATTTTCTAATTTTTCTTGGATTAAAGTTATGACTCTTGGATCATCCTACTTTTACAGGGGAAAAAAAGGTTATCCCCAAAATAATCACTGGGTTATTTAAAATTATATAATTTTTTTTTCCAAACTGGGGGATTTTTCTAGATATCTTATTGTTATTTATTTCTGTTTAGTCCTATTGTCAGAGAACACATGTTATATGACTTCAGGGATTTTTTCTTTCTTTGAGATAGATCTCACTTTGTCACTCAGGCTGAAATGCAGTGGTGCAATCTCGTCTCACTGCAGCCCCAACTTCCTGGACTCAAGTGATCGTCCCGTCTCAGTTCCCCACAAGTAGTTGGGACTACCAACTGCTTGTTTTCTCCCTACATTGGATTTTCTTTGCATTTCTTTATCACGCTTCTTAAAGTGGAACTCTGGGCTATTGATTTAGACTACTGATTAAAACAGCGCGCATCTCCATGCCCAGCTAATTTTTGTATTTTTAGCAGAGAGGGGATCTTGCTATGTTGCCTAGGTTGGTCTTGAACTCCTGAACTCAAGAGATTTGCCCACCTTGGCCTCCCAAAGTGCTGGGATTACAAGCCTATGCCACTGTGCCTAGCCAACTTCTTTTTTTTTTTTTTTCGTTTATTGACAATATTTTTGACCTATCTTCTGTCTTGTTGACCATACCATGTGTGCTTGAAAAGAGTGTTTTCTGCAGTTGTTGGGTGTAATGTTTTATAAATATCAATTACGTGGCCAGGTGTGGTGGCTCACACCTGTAATCCCAGCACTTTGAGAGGCCAAGGTGGGCAGTTAACTTGAGGTGAGGTGCTGGAGACCAGCCTGGCCAATGTTGGGAAACCCCATCTTTACTAAAAATATAAAAATTAGCTGAGTGTGGTGGCACACACCTGTAATCCCAGCTACTCAGGAGGCTGAGGCAGGAGAATCCTTTGAACCCTGGAGGTGGAGGCTCCAGTGAGCAGAGATTGCCCCACTGCGCTCTGTTGCACCATTGCGCTCCCGCCTGGGTGAGAGTGAGACTTTGTCTCGAAACAAACAAAAGAACAAGCAAACAAACAAACAACTATGTTAAGATGCAAATGCTGTTCAAAACTTTTATGCCTTTGACGATTTTTAAAATTAACTAACATTTCCTGTGAAGAGGTGTTAAAACTTCCAACCACGACTTTGTCTATTTAACTCTTTAATTCTGCTAATTTTTTCTTCACGTATTCTGAAATTATCTTACTAGATGTATCTGTATTTCTGATTGTTATGGCTTTGGTATGAATTGACCCCTTTGTCATTGTTATATCATTATCATTATGAGCACATTATCTCTGTTAATGCTCTTTGTCTTAATGTTGACTTTCTCTAATATTAGTATTTTATTTTATATGTAACATCAGTACATAATGTATTCACTAATTTTTTATTTAAAATAATTTTAAAAGTAACTTTAAATTCATGTACCTTTAATCTATCTTTGTCTTTATACTTAAAATAAATATAATTGAGTCTTGCTTTTTAAATCTAAGCTGACAACCTCTGCCTTTTAATTGGAGAATTTAATCCATTTATAATATATTTATTGTAGTTATTAATATACTTAGGATTAAGTCTACCATTTCAGTTTTTGTTTTCTGTTTATCCCATGTAGGTTTTTCCTCTGTCTTTCCTTTCCTGACATTTTTCTTGTTTTAAATTGAATATTTGTATGAATTATATTTTAATCTATCTATTGACTTTTTACTATTTTTTTTTGCATTATTTTTAGGCGTTGTCTCCAGAGTTATACTACAAATATTTAGTTTTCACAGTCTACCTAATTGGTATTGTGCCATTTGTAAAATGTAAGAGATGTGCAATCTTACACATCTTTGGTTCTCTTCTTTTCTGGGATATCCCCCCCCCCCCATCAAGCTGCCATTTACTTTGAGCTCTTTCGTCTAGTTCTTCAAGTTGGCAAAACTATGTGTTTCTATCCAATATTCAACCACCTGTGTAGAGTTGAATGGGGTGTGCCCTCAGGTAAAGAGCCACACAAATGGGAAACTCAGTGCTGTTTCTTTTTCCATGTGTGGACTCCGATTGGATTCCCATCTTATACCTTTACTGGAGTTATATAGTTTTGTCTGGAAGAATTAGTACAATAGAAGCAATCCTGCCATTTCAAAAATCTCTTCAAACCATCTCCTTCAAATTTAAGTTAAATTTAAGCTTTCTTTTCCCTACATCCTCTTTATTTTCAGGCATCTAATTTTTTACTTGTGTTAGGAAACTCACATTTTCTGAGAATAAATTAAAGATCTCGAATTGCTTACTGATAACTAAGTCAGACACACCTTGAAATTTTCTTGAACATTTAAACAAAACAGAATTCTGCATTATCCTCAAGTGTACCGAATCATGGTATTAAGATTTAGTTTTATGAATCTGTATTAAAGAAATGAAACTTACCTGGTGATTCTGACTAACCTTTGAGACAGACGTTTGAATTCTAAATTAAACAGAAATTGTTACTAATTTAAAATATAAATTCTGACATTTTAATTCTATAGAAGGCAGGCAAGGAATTGGAGAAAAGAGGAATCATCAGAGTTACTTTGGGTGGGAAAACTATGTAACATGCAATTTACAATAATTTTCTTGTATTTCCCAATTATCTTAAAATTAGAAAATAATAATATAATTTCACAAGTAAACATTTGGGGGCATTTTATATGCTCAATGAAAGTTTATATTAAATTTTTCTTAGAATTGAGGGTTATTAATAATGATTTGCTCAATTTGTAATATTATTTATTCAGCACATACTTATTAATGATGTAAAATAACACTATTCTAAACCATAAAATATGCTATGTGATGGAAACTCTTGTTTTAGATAAAGATAATTAAAAATGACCTCCCTAAATTTTGTTTATGTGAGCCTAAGTTTTTCACAGGTTTCCCCACTTAGATTTCTCATGTAGAAATAATTGATGAAAAATGGTATTATTATCAATCCAATTTGAAATAAGAACAGTTTTGGAAGTCATAATAAGCTGTCTTCCTCACACACACATGCATGTACACCCACACTCACATACACACACACACACAATCAACTCACATTTGCAGGCCTTATGAACCTGATCTATTAAAAAGTAATCATGCAGGCAATTTCCTTCCGATAGTTTCTATGTGAGAATCTAACCAAAAGAGTGTCAATGAAAAGAAATTAGTGTAGAGTCAATGATTAGGCATCTGTGTTGTAGTTTTCCAGTTTGCTACTTGGCATTGCTTTTGCAATGTTATTGCAGTGGAAGAACTGAAAACATCAGACATGAGTATGAGAAAATCAGCAAGAAAATATAGTAAAGAAAAAATATGGAGCAAAAGCTGAAATTTTACATAAGTCTATTTTATTAATATCCTGTGGGAAAGAACAACTTTCTCTTCACTTACTTAAAAGTGAATGCCTTACCTGGAAAGAAGCAGAAAGTAGGACAAAAACAAGCAAAGAAGATTTGGTTTAATGACAGAGTTCACAAGTTGTTTAGAAATCTCAAGGCATAAAATTTTATAGGTTCTCCTTACATAGGGTTCAGGGAAAAAGCCTAGAGATGTGTAAAACAATAATTAGTCTTTAGAAAAGAGTATGCAGTGCAAGACGCAGTCCTTGAGGCTGTTGCTTGCAGTCTCTCAGTTCCCACTCTGACTGCAGTACTGTGGAAGACTCAAAAGCAGTCGTCCCTGACATTTTTCAGTCTGCAAATCACTTTAAAAATCCCAAGAGGGAGATATACGGTAGTGAAATATAGTTAGTACTTGGAGCCAACCATGATTTGAGCTCTTGGCATAGGCACAGCATAAAGTAGCTTTAAAAAATACTGCATTACTTTACAGCCCTTTGTTGATTTATAGATTGATATTTCTTTCAAATTTTGTGTTCATTTTCATCTCCTATTTGTTTTTGTGTATGCCATGATAAAGCCAGTATCTGGTCTGAGAATAGTTTTATTTTATGATTTTCTGAATTCACAAAGTAGAGAATAGACACAATTGCCAATATGCTGCTCCCAAATAAAATATTCTCCTGAAATTTATAATTGATGCCAAAATATTTTCTCTCAATCTATGTATTTCAATTATAAACTGAACTACTTAGGTGTCAGTTGCAAACTGATGGAGAGTTATAGCTACCTAAAATAACCACATAAATTCTAAGGACTCAACAATGCTGTTGGAGAGTACATTTCCAATCAAGTGTGACTTTGCAACTTAACAAGATAGGCTAAGAATTAGATTTTCCATTTCCTGAAGGCAGATCTGGTTTTATATGCAGGCAGAGTAAGTAGCTGCTTCTGTATTGGGATTTGAGGAACACTAAAATTCCTTCCCTATCTCTGATGCTGAAGTATATATCTCATCCATATTCAGAATCTTGAAGGTTTTGTAATCCAACTCTCAAGTTTTTGAATGAGGAAACTGAGATCCAGGGAGGTCAAATAACTTGTTCAATCTTGTCTTTTTTCCAGAAGTCTGAAATGATACAGAAAACCAACATAACAAGGAGACTATATAACCTGCGGTGAAAAAAAAAAAAAAAAAAAAGCAGACAGAATAATGTTAACATGCTTACTGTAATTATTTGTTACCTGTTTAACTGAACATATTTTGGAATTTTTTAACAACTTAAGAAACAAGGAAAATTGAGTCATAGCATTCATAGTAGTCAGAAGAAAATTATTATGTATTTATTTTGGCAAAGTACAATTAGCAGTGAATTTTATGTTTTATATTCTGAGTAGAGAGAGATATTTCCTAAGGATTACTTCATAAAAAGGACTACTTGTGATGCAATAAAGAAACTTCTTTACAAATCCTGAAAATGGGTGTAACTATACATTTCAGAAAACGCTTCCTCATAGTCACCTTCAATATAAATTGATGGTCACATACCAAAGTGCAATGAAGTGAAAGGAATTCTGTTGGGAACTAGGACAGTGGTATTCTACTCTCAACTTGTCTGTCTGGATTTAGATATCTAATAAGATATATGCTTGGCATGTTTAAAAAATGGTTTTTACTAAAATCAATAAAATATTAACAGTAGTTAGCATGTTTGACCTTCTTACATCTTGATGTCAGATGCTTCACCAAAAATGGCCAATTTTAAAATTCATTTTTAACAGTTGCATGCATTGTGCACAAAGAAGAATAGGAATTCAACTGCAAGAGCAAAAAGCTCAAGAGAAAATGAAGATCAAACATTTTAATTGGCAAGAATCTTGAGATTAGGTTTTTTGATGAAACCAGTGAAGAATTATGCATTGAGAATCCAATATGTTACCACATATGTTCTGAGGGTTTTGCATTTTCATTTAATGCTGTAGGAGTGAAGCAGATGAAAATGCAAAACTCCCAGAACCTTTCAGTAAATTTCATTTTAGAAGAGATTGAAAGCAAACTCTTAAAGAGATTAACCTATACTCAGCTCATTCGGAGATCTCTGAGCATATTTTTTCTTAACTCAGCAATACAAAGCAAAAAGAAAGCTCACAACACTATAGTCCATGGTTGCATGGTTTTTTATCAATAAAAGTTAAGGGCTTTTTCTTTTTCCACACAGAAATAGCTCAGTGACCAACTCAGTGAATACTTTATATCCTAGAACAGATGCTAATGCTGTATGATATAGTTCCTCTAACATCCCAAATATAATTCATCAAGAAGTCTTATCGGTGCTGTCTTGAATGACTACCCAAATCTGATTACTTCTCAACATCCTTACCGCACTCGTGAAGTCAACATCATCTCTCACTTCCATGACAGCAGAAGTCTCCTAACGGATCTTTCAACTGCCACAACTTGTCCCCATCCTCCAAACCACAAAGCCATTTTCCAATCAGCAGCCAAAGAGATTTTCTTAAAATGTATATCAAATCATATTTACTTCTTTTTTAAAAATTCCTCCCAAGATTTTCTATTTTCATTGGAATATAATCTCACAACTTTATCCTGTCCTTCAAAACGGCATGTAGAAAGAGGCATTGGTAATGGTTCTTTCCTTTTTTAAAATGCTGTACCACTTTACCGCCCTCGTTGCTCCCGACAGTCCAAGCATGTACGTTTCTGTCTGTGAACTTGCAGTTTGCTCTGCTCGGAACCCGCTTCTCTCCGATGTGTTATACTGTTTCACCATTCAGGTCTCAACCTGCCAGCTCTTCTGAAGGACCTCTTTTACAACTTACGCTTTATGAATAAGTTCCTAGGGGAAAGGAAGACATCTACCAAAATAACTCCAAGGAGATACGATGCCTAGAATCGCCCCTGATAAAACTGTGATGTCAATGAAATGTTTACTTGGTATCCCTAGCCTCTTCTTACTGTGTTATTTTCTCCTTTTTATGGTATTTGCTCCTCCTTGTTTCAGCAATTAGTGTCTCCCCCTCCTTCAACAAAACCTCAGAAAAAACCCTCTGTCATTCTTTGCCTCTTATTTTGCATAGTAGTTAACGTATGAAGAGCATTCAACAGTTTTTTATGACCATATTTTGTTTGCTTCTGAAGTTATATCATTTGCTTGTATATGATTGTTGTCTGCCTACTCCTAGAATATAACACTGATGAATACAGGGACTTTGCCCTGCTGAATTCTGTATATACCATAGAACAGTGCCTTGTATCAGATAATGTTGAATGAATGCATGGGTAAAAATTGATGCTCTTGTCATATAACCATAACAGTGCTGATTTAGAATTAGTATGATATCTATAAGATGCAGTCATAGGAAACAATCATAATAACTTTGGTCTGTGTTTCATTGTCACCAAAGAAAAATATTTCAAAATGATTTGATTAAGGTTTTAGCACAGTGTAAGTTTAGGACGTAAGAAAGTTGACCCATAAAGGCATATAGCTCGTGGGCTTGGCATCCATTTGCCATTCTCTCCTCAGTGAACCCATTACTAGTAAGTGAACCTAAAATTGTTAAGGTGAGTAAAACAGTTAAGAGTATATTTTTATATTTCTGGACACCTCATCTGGTTATAGAAAATATATCATCCATGAAGAGTAACAACAAGACTGTCATTTATACTGGATCATATTAGGATTTGAGATCAACGTACTCTGTGTTGATCTTTACTAGGACTGAGCACTTGCCCAGGATGTAGTTAACTCCTGGTCTCCTTCCTGATACTCTTCCTCTCCATTTCCTAAGAAAGGAGGCTCTTGAGTCATGGGATATACAGCCTAGTGAGTTTCTGATGTTGATTTATGCAGCTCTAAGATTTGTAAACCATTTAGGAAAGCTCTTGTTGTTGAAGGGAAAATACAGTATTCTTTATTTCCATGAATAGCTTATTTCTAATAAAGCATTTTTAACAATTTGGCATTTACTTTAGGAAAAAAATGGACATTAGGTATCACTTAAAATTTTCATGTGTTAGTATGACAGAATGTAATAAACGTTCATTAGCCCTAACGACAGTCTTTAACACAGATAACAGACAATTTATAAAAAATGGTTATACTATATTTATTTAGCACTTTCTAAGATGGATTATGTTATAGACCAATAAATTATCAGAAAAGGATGTTAGTTAGCCTAAAATGCAGTTTTAAGTAAAGTGCTAGCTCAGTGCTGAGGGGGAAGAAATCTTGTGACTAGATGCCAGGTGGTCTCTTTCATACACTCTGTTTTTATGAATTAGTTTCCGGGGGTGGGGGTAGAAGTCTGCCAAAATAACTTCAAGGGAATCCTGTGCCTAGGACAGCCCCTTGATAAAACTGTGAAGTCAATGAGGTGTTTATTTGGTATCTCTAGCGTCTCTTTCTTTTTTTCTTTTTTTTTTTTTCCTCCCCTCACCTCTCCTCCCCTCCCTTCCCCTACCCACCCCTTCCCTTCTTCCCTCTTTTTTTTTTTTCTTTTTTTCTCTCTCTCTGTCACCCAGGCTGGAGTACAGTGCTGTGATCTTGGCTCACTGTAACCTCCATCTTCCGGGTTCAAGCAATTCTCCTGCCTCAGCCTTCCGAGTAGCTGGGATTACAGGCACCCGTCACCATGCCCCACAATTTTTTTTTTTGGATTTTTCGTGGAGATGGGGGTTTCACTATGTTGGCCAGGCTGGTTTTGAACTCCTGACCTCAGGTGATCCACTGGCCTCGGCCTCGCAAGTGCTAGGATTACAGGCGTGAGTCACTGTGCCCGGCCTCTAGCCTCTTCTTACTGTTATTTTCTCATTTTCATGGTATTTGCTACCCCTTGTTTCAGCAATTTGTGTCTCTCCCCTCCTTCAATAAAACCTCAGAAAAAACTCTCTTGTCCGTCTTCGTCCCTTATTTTGCATAGTAGTTAAAAACAGACATTTGCGAGCTAGACTACCTGGATTCAAATCCCAGATCTACCACTTATAGTGTAATGTGTTTGTAACTCACTTTTTCTATAACTCAGTTTTCTCTTGTATAAAATGGAATTATAGGAGTTTTTCTGTCAGAGGTTTGTGGTTTTCGTTTAATGAGTTAAAATGTGAAATCCATGATAGTCTTGCCATGCAGCAGGTACTCAGTAAATGTTAGCTCTTACAAGGTATCTGTTTCATTGCTAATTTTGGGAGGAATAATTTTGTCTTTTCTTGAAGGAATTTTAGGCAATTGTGCACAGAAGGAGTCGAGTAGGTAATCTCTGGTGCTGGAACTCTTCTATGTTGGTTCTGAAATAATAAAATTAGGTCAGTTCTTACCCTGAGGGTCAGCAGAGCTTGCCTCAAAATTTCAAGGATTAAATGGCCGCTACAGCGAAAACTGTCCAGGCTCCCGGATTTTATGTACGGCTGATGCAACTTTGGAGATGGAAATAGTTTACAACTTATGTATTTCTTATGTAACAAGTGAGATGTTACTAGTATGCTACTAGATTTCAGAGATCTTTTCTATAAGATGTTTAAGAAAAAGGGATAGAGAGCTGGGAGTGAAGGCTGCTGTGACGTTTCTGTTCTCTTTGAAGGTCTTTTAAATTAACTAACACATATTGTCAATCCACTCAACCGGTGTCATTAAATGATATTTGTTATTCAATGCCATGGGCATAATCTTTTTCTACATGAAATATGGAGAAGGAGTAGAGAAACAATATAAAATATTTATGCCATATCAGTATGTGTGAACATTATTTATGGAAAACAATTCTATATGCCAGGCACTTCCATGTGTTCTAGGCACTTCCATGCGTTTTCTCGTTTTGTCCTCAAAACCATTCTACGAAACAGAGTTTGTTCTTCCCATTTCACTGTAATAGATGGAAATGGCAAAGGTTAAATATCATGACTGTGGCCTACCTGCTGCCCAGAGGTAGAGCTAGGATTCATTCCAGGCCTGTCTGTGACTAATTGGAGCTTGTGCTCTTCATCACTGCATTCCATCATGAACTACACATATATCTGATATATTTCATAGCAATGGAAGACTTTTGCTCTGAAAGCTAATAAGCAAGGTTTACCATCCTTGGGAGTTTCCCAGAGGTATGATATTGATCCTAAGACTGGTTGAGTCAGAATTGCTGCATTTGCTTGCTCAAAGCTTCAACAATGAAATGAATCTTGCGTTCATAATTGCCTATTATGTTCGGTCTATTTTACACTGCAAAACTTAAGAACAAGAGCTCTCAAAGATGATTCCAGATCTTTTAGAATACTTTTCAACTAAAGCAATTTCAGTTTAGGTTATATATCTGTTGAAACCAGCATAGGAAAAAGATTTTGGATCATGTGGGGAGAAATAAAATATAATTCACTCATTTCTTGCTTTATTTGGATTAATGTCTTATATACAAATATAAATGATAAAAACTATTTGCTTCTGAGTCTGCTAAGTGGATGGAAAAATGTATGGGTAATTGAGATTTGGGCATAAATAATTCCCAACCCCATATTTATAAGTATTGTTTTAAAGTAAGAAAGCTCAGGAAGTATTACATGAAAATAAAAATAGAGTTCTTTAGACTTCTGAGGAGTGAGGGGTGTTAGCAAAATTCTGCTTCCTTAACAGGGAACTAAAAACCATATGTATATAAATGTTATATCATTTTCCAAAAGATGAAATGAGTTAAGGCATATAAAACAGAACAGGGCTTTGCCTAAAGCAAGAATATTACCATTCTTATTCTGTCATATGTCCAAGAGAACAAAGATGGAAATATATTTATATATCTATAATAAAAAACACCTCAATAAAAAACTACATGTTTCATATTGCTGAAGGATCGTACACTTATGAAAATATATTAGTTAACTTAGTCTGATATTAAGGGAAATCCAACATCTATTTTAAAATACTAAAAATTTCAAAATTCACTTTGAGGTTTTAAATCTCAATTGTATACAAAACAAGCATATGAGGACTTCTGATATGTTTATTATAAAACAACCCCAAGTGATAAATAACTATAAATCTTATATTTTTTTACTAAACACTACTAATAGTCAACTTGGATTGTAAAAAACTATAATGCACAAAGTATGTGTTTAAACATGCTATTTCTTCACCATTTAACAAGACTAACCCTATTTTCTTTCCCTAAACTATAAATTTGTGGGTGGGGTCTGACAATAAGGGTAACAAATTCCCAAACATGGTAAATCAATCTCTCTTTTGGCCCCATCATATTCAAATTTCATTTATCTGAAATCCAAAAGATTTAAAAGGACAAAAAATATGAAATTTCTCCTTTAATGTCTACCTCCCCAAATGAGGTAATTAATGTCCAGAGAAGGAAATTGACTGGTTTTTTGTCTGAGGAATGGTGGAGGAGAGGAGTGACCAGAACTCAGGCTTCTAGCCTCCTAAAAATTTTTATGAAAAAACAGATGAAAAATACATAATGGATATAAAAATGTTTTAAAGTGAAATGACTTTCAAGTTATGTTATGAAGTTAGTGTAGATATAGCCTAACTTCTTTCAACTTTTTAATTTACTTAAAATAGATGTTCATCAAAATATTGTAAGCTGTTAAAATCTTTGGAATTATCAAATATTACATTACATTCAGAATAACTTTAATGTTGTGTTTATTTTAATTTTAGTACACTGTATTTGTTTTCTAAAAGGATTTGTGTTGTTGCAAAATAATGGGACACACACCTTAAGGTTAATAATATAAGAATAGGTGGAAGTCAGGGAAACTAGTAAAGAGTAAAATGAAAGCATTTCATATGCTAAATTCTATGCATTAACATAAATCTTGTGTTGCAGAGTAAAATTTGACTGTGAACCTTCACGTTGTCAATGCAGAATGGTTATACAAGCCTTATCAAAAAGGAGAAGACTTAATTCTAAAAAGCATAGAAAGTTTCACCTGACTCTAAATTCTTATTTTATTTTATTATACTTTAAGTTCTAGGGTACATGTGCACAACATGCAGGTTTGTTACATATGTATACATGTGCCATGTTGGTGTGCTGCACCCATTAACTCATCATTTACATTAGGTATTTCTTCTAATGCTATCCCTCTCCCCCGCTCCCCACAATAGGACCCAGTGTGTGATGATCCCCTTCCTGTGTTCAAGTGATCTCATTGTTCAATACCCACCTATGAGTGAGAACATGTGGTATTTGGTTTTCTGTTCTTGCGATAGTTTGCTGAGAATGATGGTTTCCAGCTGCATCCATGTCCTTACAAAGGACATGAACTCATCCTTTTTTATGGCTGCATAGTATTCCATGGTGTATATGTGCCACATTTTCTTAATCCAGTCTGTCACTGATGGACATTTGGGTTGATTCCAAGTCTTTGCTATTGTGAATGCTGCTGCAATAAACATACGTGTGCATGTGTCTTTATAGCAGCATGATTTATAATCCTTTGGGTCTATACCCAGTAATGGGATGGCTGGGTCGAACGGCATTTCTAGTTCTAGATCCTTGAGGAATCACCACACTGTTTTCCACAATGGTTGAACTAGTTTACAGTCCCACCAACAGTGTAAAAGTGTTCCTATTTCTCCACATCCTCTCCAGCACCTGTTGTTTCCTCATTTTTTAATGATTGCCATTCTAACTGGTGTGAGATGGTATCTCATCGTGGTTGATGGTATCTCATTGATTTGCATTTCTCTGATAGCGAGTGATCATGAGCATTTTTTCATGTGTCTGCTGGCTGTTTGAATGTCTTCTTTTGAGAAGTGTCTATTCATATCCTTTGCACACTTTTTGATGGGGTTGTTTGTTTTTTTCTTGTAAATTTGATTGAGTTCTTTGTAGGTTCTGGATATTAGCCCTTTGTCAGATGAGTAGATTGCAAAAATTTTCTCCCATTCTGTAGGTTGCCTGTTCACTCTGATGGTAGTTTCTTTTGCTGTGCAGAAGCTCTTTAGTTTAATTAGATCCCATTTGTCAATTTTGGCTTTTGCTGCCGTTGCTTTTGGTGTTTTAGACATGAAGTCCTTGCCCATGCCTATGTCCTGAATGGTATTACCTAGGTTTTCTTCTATGGTTTTTATGGTTTTAGGTTTAACATTTAAGTTTCTAATCCATCTTGAATTTTCGTATAAGGAGTAAGGAAAGGATCCAGTTTCAGCTTTCTACTTTGGCTAGCCAATTTTCCCAGCACCATTTCTTAAATAGGGAATCCTTTCCCCATTTCTTGTTTTTGTTAGGTTTTTCAAAGATCAGATGGCTGTAGATGTGCAGTATTATTTCTGAGGGCTCTGTTCTGTTCCATTGGTCTATATATCTGTTTTGCTACTGGTACCATGCTGTTTTGGTTACTGTAGGCTTGTAGTATAGTTTGAAGTCAGGTAGCATGATGCCTCCAGTTTTGTTCTTTTGGCTTAGGATTGTCTTGGCAATGCAGGGTCTTTTTTGTTTCCATACGAACTTTAAAGCAGTTTTTTCCAATTCTGTGAAGAAAGTCATTGGTAGCTTAATGGGGATGGCATTGAATCTATCAATTACCTTGGGCTACTAGTACGGCCATTTTCACGATATTGATTCTTCCTATCCATGAGCATGGTATGTTCTTCCATTTGTTTGTGTCCTCTTTTATTTCACTGAGCAGTGGTTTGTAGTTCTCCTTGAAGAGGTCCTTTACATCCCTTATAAGTTGGATTCCTAGGTATTTTATTCTCTTTGAAGCTATTGTGAATGGGAGTTCATTCATGATTTGGCTCTCTGTTTGTCTGTTACTGGTGTATAAGAATGCTTGTGATTTTTGCACATTGATTCTGTATCCTGAGACTTTGCTGAAGTTGCTTATCAGCTTAAAGAGATTTTGGGCTGAGACGATGTGGTTTTCTAAATATATAATCATGTCACCTGCAAACAAGGACAATTTGACCTCTTCTTTTCCTAACTGAATACCCTTTATTTCTTTCTCTTGCCTGACTGCCCTAGCCAGAACGTCCAACACTATGTTGAATAGGAGTGGTGAGAGAGGGCATCCCTGTCTTGTGCCAGTTTTCAAAGGGAATACTTCCAGTTTTTGCCCATTCAGTATGATATTGGCTGTGGGTTTGTCATAAATAGCTGTTATTATTTTGAGATATGTTCCATCAATACCAAATTTATTGAGTGTTTTTAGCATGAAGGGCTGTTGAATTTTGTCAAAGGTCTTTTCTGCATCTATTGAGATAATCATGTGGTTTTTGTCTTTGGTTCTGTTTATATGCTGGATTACGTTTACTGATTTGCATATGTTGAACCAGCCTTGCATCCCAGGGATGAAGCCCACTTGATCATGGTGGATAAGCTTTTTGATGTGCTGCTGAATCCGGTTTGCCAGTATTTTATTGAGGATTTTTGCATCAATGTTCATCAGGCATATTGGTCTAAAATTCTCTTTTTTTGTTGTATCTCTGTCAGGCTTTGGTATCAGAATGATGTTGCCCTCGTAAAATGAGTTAGGGAGGATTCCCTCTTTTTCTATTGATTGGAATAGTTTCAGAAGAAATGGTACTAACTCCTCCTTGGACCTCTGGTAGAATTCGGCTGTGAATCCGTCTGGTCCTGGACTTTTTTTGGTTGGTAGGCTATTAAGTATTGCCTAAATTTCAGAGCCTGCTACTGGTCTATTCAGGGATTCAACTTCTTCCTGGTTTAGTCTTGGGAGACTGTAAGTGTCCAGGAAATTACCCATTTCTTCTAGGTTTTCTAGTTTATTTGTGTAGAGGTGTTTATTGTATTCTCTGATGGTAGTTTGTATTTCTGTGGGATCAGTGGTGATATCCCCTTTATCATTTTTTATTGTGTCTATTTGATTCTTCTCTCTTCTTTATTAGTCTTGCTAGTGGTCTATCAATTTTGTTGATCTTTTCAGAAAACCAGCTCTTGGATTCATTGATTTTTTGGAGGGTTTTTTTGAGTCTCTAACTCCTTCAGTTCTGCTCTGATCGTAGTTATTTCTTGCCTTCTGTTAGCTTTTGAATGTGTTTGCTCTTGCTTCTCTAGTTCTTTCAATTGTGATGTCAGGGTGTCAATTTTAGATCTTTCCTGCTTTTTCTTGTGGGCATTTAGTGCTATAAATTTCCCTCTACACACTGCTTTAAATGTATCCCAGAGGTTCTGGTATATTGTATCTTTGTTCTCATTGGTCAAAGAACATCTTTATTTCTGCCTTCTTTTCGTTATGTACCCAGTAGTCATTCGGGAGCAGGTTGTTCAGTTTCCATGTAGTTGAGTGGTTTTGATTGAGTTTCTTAGTCCTGAGTTCTAGTTTGATTGCACTGTTGTCTGAGAGACAGTTTGTTATAAGTTCTGTTTTTCAACATTTGCTGAGGAGTGCTTTACTTTCAACTATGTGGTCAATTTTGGAATAAGTGCGACGTAGTGCTGAGAAGAATGTATATTCTGTTGATTTGGGGTGTAGAGTTCTGTAGATATCTATTAGGTCCGCTTGGTGCAGAGTTGAGTTCAATTCCTGGATATCTTTGTTAACTTTCTGTCTCATTGATCTGTCTAATGTTGACAGTGGACCATTCATTCAGAACAAATAAGAATTTAACATATGATGTCCACATTGCCTTCAAAAAATTTGAAAGGGTTCTTTGCACAGTGGGCAAATGCGTTTTTTTTGTTTGTTTGTTTACTTTGAAGAGTCTGTTTTAAATTAATGACTTAATGATTTACTTGCTGTTTGTAATGGTTTAAAACATTTCTACAAAATTCTCTGACATTTTCTTATGGAGAAGCTGGGCTGGCCTTAGTGACTCATTTGTAACTAATAGAAATTAATGGAAGTTAGGTTGGGTGACTTATGAGGTCAGGTCATAAAAAGCCATGCTTACATGTAAGAAGTCTGAGTACGCTGAAACCACCATGTTGTTAGGAAGCCCAGGCCAAAAAGAGAGGCTGTGTGTAGGTACTCCCATCAACAGACCCAAACCAAGCCTCAGATAAGTGAGTAAAGTCACCTCTAGATAGTTCTGCCCAAGTTCTCTATCAAGATACCTAGTCATTCAATTCTTCTCAGCTTATGTGCCAGATATTGTGAAGCCAATAAGAGACAGTCACGTTGTATACTTCTGAAAGTTTGGACTTCAGAATACTTGTTAAGCTAAATAAAACGGTTGTTTTAAGCCGCTAAATTTTGAAGGTTTTTTTTTTTTTTTTTTTTTAAACACAGTAACAGTAATTAATGGACTGTTAAAATAAATTCTGCATTTACCCTGGAAAATATCTACTGTGAGAATTCAAAAAATTAGAAGTATGAGGAGATCTGAGATTAGATAGTTTCATTTTTGTAAATCTGAATAGTGATTTAGGAAATTTGCTCACATTTCTGAATTACAAAGAAATGAAAATAATTTACTTTTTCTGAATGAAAAAATATATGGAAAGGTGCCAATTTATTTTTTCTGAATGAAATAAAATAAAACTAGATGATATTGAAGAGGTTGTTGAGATTAGGACTACAGCACAATTCCCAGAGCGAGAAGACTCTTAGGCCCTGATACATTAACAAAGGTGGTCCAGAAATCACTTTCCTTAAGTATTTTACCTCTAGATCTATAGCAATAGAGTCCACCCACTGCATTCTTTATGAGCATAGTGTTCTCAAAGAGTTTCTTTTGGTTTTATCAACTCAATAATGCCCTATGGCAAAGACTTCATGTCTAAAACACCAAAAGCAACGGCAGCAAAAGCTAAAATTGACAAATGGGATTTCATTAAACTAAAGAGCTTCTGCACAGCAAAAGAAACTACCATCAGAGTGAACAGGCAACCTACAGAATGGGAGAAAATTTTTGCAATCTACTCATCTGACAAAGGGCTAATATCCAGAACCTACAAAGAACTCAAACAAATTTACAAGAAAAAAACAAACAACCCCATCAAAAAGTGGGCAAAGGATATGAACAGGCATTTCTCAAAAGAAGACATTCATACAGCCAACAGACATATGAAAAAATGCTCATCATCACTGGCCATCAGAGAAATGCAAATCAAAACCACAATGAGATACCATCTCACACCAGTTAGAATGGTGATCATTCAAAAGTCAGGAAACAACAGGTGCTGGAGAGGATGTGGAGAAATAGGAACACTTTTACACTGTTGGTGGGATTGTAAACTAGTTCAACCATTATGGAAAACAGTATGGCGATTCCTCAAGGATCTAGAACTAGATGTACCATATGACCCAGCCATCCCATTACTGGG